>NC_135810.1:101556038-101871985 GCF_964213995.1 Mustelus asterias | reverse complement strand
GTAAATTCACAAATATGCAGGTGGCATGAAATGAGGATTAATATTTTTAAAAGTTGTAGATCAGATTTATTAAAAAACAACTGAACAAAGGGGAGTAGGATTCCTGATCATCGGTATATTTTCTCCCTTAGAGCCCCCATTAATAAGTGGATATTGGGTTGCTAATCAGAGTCTGTGAAGGCCTGAAAAAAGATTATAGAAGGAGGAAAACAAATTCAAGTGACTGCACAGCACACACATCTATTTACTGCATTTCCTTCTGTTCAGCTACGACTTTTGATTAATTCTCAACCCATGCCTTGTGAGTAAAACTGCTACATCTCCATAAGCAAATGTAGATGTGACTAAACATGAACCCACCGTGTAGGAAACAATTTCATCATATTGCATCAATGTATTCTCCCTCGCCCTACCAGCTCTCACTAACAAGCTTCTGTGAGCAAAACCAAGCAGCTGTCTCGCATCACACTGAAACACTGTCACTCAAACTAACTTCCACGGCACACAGTGTCTTCATGTTCCTTTTAAGAATAATTGTAGTATTTGCCCAGTATTTTATGTAATTCCTGTCTGCACCATAGGTATGATGTTACAGCTGAAGTTCTTTATGTGTACAGTGTAAACAGCAATGAGTGATTTCAATTATGTATCAAAGTAGAAATGCTACATCTTGCTGTTGAAGTCTGGAATTTGCATTTGACTGTGTGATATTACATCCTGTTACCAGTCTCGAGTATCCGGGTCTAATATGCAAAAGGTTAAGTGCTACAAAGCTTTGGTACATAATTGCCGAATTATGGGCAGCACGGTGGCACAGTGGTTAACACTGCTGCCGCAGCACCAGGGACACGGGTTTGACACCAGCCTTGGGTGATTGTGTAGAGTTTACACATTCTCCCTGTGTCTGTGCGGGTTTCCTCCAGGTGCTCTGGTTTCCTCCCACAATCCAAAGATATGCAGGTTAGGTGGATTGGCCATGCTAAATTGCCCCTTAGTGTCCTAAGGTGTGTAGGTTAGGGGAAAATAGCCATTGCCAATATGTGGGATTACAGGAATCGGCTTGGGTAAGATGCACTGTTGAAGAGACAGTGCACTTTCAATGGGTCGAATGGCCTCCTCCTTCACTGTAGGGATTCTATGAATTATTCACTGCACCCAGTGCAGACTCAAGCAAATCTTGGGAGCAAACTAGGAGAGAAAAACTGCAAATAAGTCAATTTAAAGTGTGGTGGGCATTTGAAGGGGAAGGAAGGCAAAGATTTAAAAAGCTTTTGGAAAGTCTCAAAAAAAATCTCTATCCATTTCTAAAGCCAGTGGAGCAGGTAATTTCAGTGGGGTGGAAAAAAGAGAGGGAATCCTACACACACAGACGAGTTAGCAGCGCAGCACCTGACCACTGTTTGAAGGATGATAAAGTCAAAAAGGTGCTTCTGAATCCATAGGGATATTGTCCTATGTTAAAAGCATTGTATAAATGCAAATTGCCTCTGTGTCACTCCTCATTGTAAGAAGTCTCACAACACCAGGTTAAAGTCCAACAGGTTTATTTGGTAGCAAATACCATAAGCTTTCGGAGCTTGCTGCTCCTTCGTCAGATGGAGTTGTCTCTGTTCTCCAACAGTGCACAGACACAGAAATCAAGTTACAGAATACTAATTAGAATGCAAATCTCTACAGCCAGCCAGGTCTTAAAAGGTACAGATAACGTGGTTGGAGGGAACATTAAACACAGATTAAAGAAATGTGTATTGTCTCCAGACAGAACAGCTGGTGAGATTATGCAAGACCAGGGACGAGCTGTGGGGGTTACTGATAATGTGACATAAATCCAACATCCCGGTTTAGGCCGTCCTCATGTGTGCGGAACTGGGCTATCAGTTTCTGCTCAGCGACTCTGCGCTGTTGTGTGTCGTGAAGGCCGCCTTGGAGAACGCTTACCTGAAGGTCCAAGGCTGAATGCCCGTGACTGCTGAAGTGCTCCCCCACAGGAAGAGAACAGTCTTGCCTGGAGATTGTCGAGCGGTGTTCATTCATCCGTTGTCGTAGCGTCTGCATGGTTTCCCCAATGTACCATGCCTCGGGACATCCTTTCCTGCAACGTATCAGGTAGACAACGTTGGCCGAGTTGCAAGAGTATGCAGGAAAGAGCTGCAGGAAAGGATGTCCCGAGGCATGGTACATTGGGGAAACCATGCAGACGCTACAACAACGGATGAATGAACACCGCTCGACAATCACCAGGCAAGACTGTTCTCTTCCTGTGGGGGAGCACTTCAGCAGTCACGGGCATTCAGCCTTGGATCTTCAGGTAAGTGTTCTCCAAGGCGGCCTTCACGACACACGACAGCGCAGAGTCGCTGAGCAGAAACTGATAGCCAAGTTCCGCAGACATGAGGACAGCCTAAACCGGGATGTTGGATTTATATCACATTATCAGTAACCCCCACAGCTCGCCCCTGGTCTTGCATAATCTCACCAGCTGTTCTGTCTGGAGACAATACACATCTCTTTAATCTGTGTTTAATGTTCCCTCCAACCACATTATCTGTACCTTTTAAGACCTGGCTGGCTGTAGAGATTTGCATTCTAATTAGTATTCTGTAACTTGATTTCTGTGTCTGTGCACTGTTGGAGAACAGAGACCACTCCATCTGACGAAGGAGCAGCAAGCTCCGAAAGCTTATGGTGTTTACTACCAAATAAACCTGTTGGACTTTAACCTGGTGTTGTGAGACTTCTTACTGTGCTTACCCCAGTCCAACGCCGGCATCTCCACATCATCACTCCTCATTGCCATATCCATCGAGCAGTCTTGCAGCCAGTCTACAAGGAGCTGCAGCCATGTTTCAGACCACAGCTGACCATCACTGTCCCAGTGTCAACATGATTAATGGTAACTATGAATATTCTTGAAGCAGATGGCGCAATTCTGCTTCTGCTTGCCAGCTGACCCAGACCTTAGATGATAAATCCGACAGTGTCAAATAGGCATGCCAGCACTTCAGAAATGGCATCTGGAAGACGTCAATGGGTCAAACCTGGTTCTTGATTATAGTACCGCTTAAACAATGCCATGATGTAAGAACTGCCCAGCATAGCAGTGATGTCACCTGGGAGTTTGCTGTCACCGCTTTCATAAAGGCAGGAGGGTATCAAATAACATTGTCAAAGTGAAGCAATGTCACCTGTTTCTGTAAATGTAGATGTGCTGGTTCTTGAGGAAGGAGGACTTGTCGGGCTGCTCAAGAAGCTCAATTTGCCCGGTATCCAACCCTTTCTTTTTGAATGTAATGATGACGTTACCATCTGTAGAAGAAGAAGAAGGCCTTAAAGCTTAGAGCTCTGTTACACTCTGTCTCTGCCCATGTCAGGATATAGTGGAGGCACAAATTGGTCCCTTGATATTTTACTATTTACTAGGGAAGTCCTCAGAGGGCGGGATTTTCCAATTGCACTCACCCCAAGGCCGGAAAATCCCGCACGAGGTCGATGGATCTTTGCCTGGTCCGTGTCCCGCCCGCTACAATTCCCGTGGCAGATGCGACGGTAAAATTCCGGTGTCAGTATTAAAATGAATCCAAGCCAGATAGTGGAGTATGAAGCCAGATACAGGTCTGTTCCTTGTCAGTCGGTTTATTCACGGGACAGAGTCACAGAGGTTTGCAGCATGGAAACAGGCCCTTTGGCCAAACTTGTCCATGGCGCCCAGTTTTTACCATTTAAGCTAGTCCCTATTGCCCGCGTTTGGCCCATAAACCTCAACACCAATCTTATCCATGTAACTGTCTAAATACTTTTTAAAAGACAAAATTGAACCTGCCACTGCCACTACCTCTGGCAGCTCGTTTTAGACACTCGTCATCCTCTGTGTGAAAAAATTGCCCCTCTGGACCCTTTTGTATCTCTCCCCTTAAACCTATGCCCTCTAGTTTTAGACTCCCCTACCTTTGGGAAAAGATGTTGACTATCTACTTTTTGCCCCTCATTATTTTATAGACCTCTATTAGATCACCCCTAAGCCTCCTATGTCCCAGTCTATCCAGCTTCTCCTTATAACTCAAACCATCAAGTCCCGGTAACATCCTAGTAAATCTTTTCTGCACTCTTTCCAGTTTAATAATATCCTTTCTATAATAGGATGACCAGAACTGTACACAGTATTCCAAATGTAGCCTTACCAATAACTGATCACTGCACCACAGGTCACATGCCTTTCTCAACAGTGAATACTGATGAGAAATATTCATTTAGGATCTCGCTCATCTCTTGTGGATCTGCACGTAGATGACCTGGATAATCCTTAAGAGGCCCTATTCTCTCCCTAGTTACTCTTTTGCCCTTTATTTCTATTTGTAGAATACACACATAACAGAACACATACACACACAACAGAACACACATGCACGCATACACACAATGAAACACGCATACAACGGAACACACACGCACAATAAATATTTGTGGAAGCTCTTTGGATTTCCCTTTGCCTTATCTGCCAAAGCAATTTCGTGTCCCCTTTTTGCCCTCCTGATTTCTTTCTTAACTCTACTCCAACACCCTCTATACTCTTCAAGGGATCCACTTGATCCCAGCTGCCTATGCATCTCATATGCCTCCTTTTTCTTGTGCAACATTACAGATCTCTGCCTCTTAACTACTACCCCAATGTGTCCCAGCTGACTCTCTTTAGATGCTTTTTAAGTACCCTACGGCTTCAAATTAACAAATGAACAACCCTGACACTCTTTATATGTGATCTCAGTCCTTAATCAAATAATGCCCATCAACTGTGAATCTTGACAACATAATCAGCAAGTCATTGATAGATTTCCTTTAATTTAACAAATAAAATTTTATAATATACTTGATAAACAAAGCAGTTGAAGAAATAAATGTTTTATTTCAAAATTGTTTCTTAAATCAGGACATCCTTTGTAATACCAGTAAAACATTCCAGCTGAATCCAACCTACTTTCAGCAAGACAAATCGAACCGAGAATACCCTTGACGCATCATTTAATCCATAAACATATTTGTTTATTTTCCACAGCTTCTCTTCTGCATCATCCTTTTCTTCGGTGGTTTCAAAAACACTTCGAAATATTTCACTCTGCAAAAATGTGGCTTTTATAATCAATTAACTTGCATTCTCAAAGATATGTGGCTGAGAGAGCGAAGAAAATCCTCAAGATCACTTTTCCTGCAGTCCATGCTAACATCTTGATTGTCAAGTGTCTCTTTGAAATCCCAAGCCATCCCATCAGGAAGACAGGCAAACTGGACTTCTTTATCCTCTCCCAAATCAGTCCATGAGCAGAGGTGTTTTTAAAATTATTTTGAAAGTAGACTGTGGTGTGTTTCCCTAAGCCCCCAATTTGTGTGGTCCAATTTTTATAAGTAACACACAGCAAACTTTCTTTATGCTGAACTCAGAATGTTAATTTATTTCGTATTCAAACCACATACGCACGCACGCAGACGTACACACATGCACGCACACAAGCACGCACACACGACGGAACACATACACACAACGGAAGACACACGTGCACACACACAACAGAACACACACACATTACGGAACGCACACACACACACACACACACACACAACGGAACACAATCACACAACAGAACACACACACATAACAGAACACACAAACACATAACAGAACGCGCACACACACAATGGAACACACATGCACGCACACACAACAGAACACACACACAATGGAACACACGCACACACACACACAACAGAACATGCACACAACAGAACATACACACACACACAATGGAACATGCACACACAGCAGAACACACGCGCGCACACACAACAGAACACACATACCCACAATGGAACACACACACACACACAACTGAAAAAAAGAGAGGGAGATTTTACAACGATAGTTAAGAGTAGTAAAAGAACTACAGAAATGAATATTAGTTCACATGATTTCCAGAGTCTGAGAAGTCAAAGTCCAGAGGGTGTTTCCTTCAAGGCAGATTTCAGTTCAGATGAGTTCCTGGTTGGAGACAGCAACATGAAATTCCTTCAGATGAACGACAATGCAGCACAATGGGATCTCTGTTCTTAGATCGCTTGGCAGCAGATGATCAGACTTTTAAAGTCAAGCAGACTTTGAGGAGCTGAGCGATAGCCAACTGTTTGGTCAGCTGGGAGTCGTGCTGTAAATCCATTTGATTCGTTGGTAATTCAGCAGATTGAGAGTTCCTCACTTCTCAAAGGAATATAGAGATTTCAAAATGGTCACTTGAGTCATGTGATCTTTCTCTACAGTGAGAAAGTCTAGAGACTGGGACTGGCTTTGGTTCCAAGACTGATAATGTCCCAGCTATTATGTTTTGAAAGAATTACCATCCATGTTGAGGTCCTTGGCTCGGGGTGCCATTGTCTAGGTAGACCCTCTACACTCCGCTAGAGGGGTAAGCTTATCAAAATGCAAATGACATCCATTGTCCACTCAATAGTCCCCTTTTGAAATGGACCTGGATAATCCCAGGTGTGAGATGGGTCTGCAGGATATCAGGAAATAGAGGTAGTTTTAAGTAATTTATATTTATGATTGTGGGTATTAGAAATCAGTTATAGGTTTAAGTAAGTTTAATTTTGAGTTTCTATATTTGAGAGGGTTAATAACTTCAGTTTGGTTCAAATGCCTGCACTGTAAGGAGGGTTTACAACGTTAAATTAAATATAAGGGTTTAGAAAAACTAGGATGTTGCTTACCAACCAGGAGCCACACTGGGATAGCAACAACTATTGAGTTAGTTGCAAGCTAGTGCCTGGAGGAACTGGGCACAAGGCAAGGAACTTCAGAGAACATATTTTTCAAAAGAACGTCCAAGAAACCAGGGAATGGAACAAAAAAGAGTTCCAAGAAGACTCTGAAGTCAAAAGGAGTAGAAGCTTGAACAAGGTCCCATTCAGGGGAATTCAAGTAAATAGCAGAGAAAGCGTTCTGAGCAAAGAAACAGCTGCAGGAACCAGATTTAAAGTCCGCTCGGTGAGAAGCCAGATATCCAAAGTAATCAAATGGTCGGTGACACCTTACTCCAACCTGTGAAGCAGTGGTATTTCTGTTGGCATGTCTGGGTACCTTAGAGATTGCCTGGAGGCTTAAAAGCGCATGGCAATCCAGAACAGAGGAATCCCGAAAGGAGAGCTTGAAATTCTGGAAGTGGCTGCATGGTGAAGACACCACGAGAAAGTGTTGTTTGGGAGAAGATTCCAAGGGGTGGCCTTTGAGAGTTGAGTTTAAATTCTCACGTATAAGCCAGAGTTCCGGTGAGAGCAGTTAGCTCACAGTGTGACGAGAGTCTGGGATGGTGGATTGGATGAGAAATCCACAGTTGTATTGGGTGTATATGTCACTTGGTTTCAGAGTGTGATGTTGCTGACTACAATTTGCCTAATGGTTTACATAGACTGTGTACTTACTGAAAACATTAGAGTATAAGATAAGATTTACAACTTGTGTGATCTTAAAATTTGTGTCCATCTGCAAAGGTATAGCTGGGATGAAGGGATAGTGTATTATAGTTAATCTTTAATTGTTTAATCAATGTTTTATTCTTTATCAAAACTTTTGGTGGTCCTGTGACTGTTCATCCACATCTCTAAACAAAAAATAAGAATCAGGATTTATCAAGCCAGGTTCCATCCTGGGATCTGACTTATCCAGTAGTCATATCAGCTGGGATCGTAACATGGGATAACAAGTTTTGGTCAGTGAGCCCCTCAGCTTCATGATTATAATGTCCTTACAATGTGTGAGATTGCAAGATGATGAGAGGATGTCCTTGTAAATCCTGTTGATAACTTCCAGAGCGGTAATGTGGTCATGTGGCTTGTAGCAGCCATCTTGTTGGGATTCAGCAGTTAAGTCCATTTTTAAAATAGCAAAAACATTTCTAATGTACACAGTTTGGATTTCTTTCATGTCTTATTGACATAACAATACAGCAAATTCTTTGCAACTATCCAGCAATGATTTATTTGTAGACATCAAAGCTTGCTGACCACAGGCACGTCGTAATTTGTTCTGCAGTTCATGTTCGAGTCAATGTAAGCCACTACTTGACCTTCTATCCTGTCCTGGACTACATGACCTCTCCCTCCCATGATCTGAGGTACTGTTGCCAAAATGTGATCTTTTCCCAGGGCCCGACTCTCTTCCAGATCTGCGATGGGAATTTGCACTGTGTTTTCTTGCCTTCTAATTTTGCCAGTCCATAGATCTTGCCTCTTCTCCTTCATCTTGAATATTCTGCCAATGTTTGAATTTGTCGGTGGCTTTCTCTATTCGCCCTACAATGGTTATGTCCTTCCATTCACTGGGCCCTTCTGGTATGTATGTTACCCGAGTACCAACTTTTGGCAGTTGTCCCTTGGGTAATTAGCCCAATTCTGTGCATCATTATCACTTTGCATAGTGTCATCCAGCCCCTTATCTACTGTTTTTCGCACCTCATAACTGACCAACACTTATTCTAGTTGCTCAGATTCTGGAAATTTATCATCATCCCGATTAACATCGATGAATGTACCCTCATAATTTGAGCGCCATGTTGGAGAATTACTGTCTTCCCTTCACAGTCGATCACTTTACCCAAATCTTTTCACTTTTTCTGACTATTATTAGGTACTAAATCCCCAGGATTAAAGTTTATCACTAACAGCCCTATACAATGTCATACAGTACACCTAATTTTCTTTGAGACTTCTTTCTTAGTGAGTGCCCTTCTCGCTCCATGTGGGGCAATCATGTGGAACTAATTGTAGTCCCTTCCAAGGCCGAGGAATGATCACACATCACAGAAAGTATTTTTATATTTCTCTAGTAGACCAACTGATGCGGACTATAGTCCCCAACCATCTGAAATGAGTTATTCGCATGGACTGCCCATGCAAGAGCAGATGTTAGCTTACAATTTGGTTGGTCAGTTAAGATCTTTGAGAGCATCTCATCAATCACTGTGTGATCTCTTTCACAAAATCCATTACTGAGGAGAGTTTTTAGCTGCACTGATCATCACTATCATGATCATATTTCCACACATTTCTAAATTTGTCATTGGCAAAATCCCCTCCCCTCCCCCGCCACGACCTAACCCCCACCACTCCCTATTGCAAGTCAGGAATTTAGTTGGTTCCCATTTCTGGTCCCAAGCCACTTTCCATGATTTTATCCATAATCACCATGTATTATTGTGGACAGATGGAATATTGTTGCTATGTCTATGAAATGTAGGGTGGCACAATGGTTAGCACTGCTGCCTCACAGTGCCAGGGACCCGGGTTCGATTCTGGCTCTGTGTGGAGTTTGCCCGTTCTCACTGTGCATCGGTTTCCTCTGGGTGCTCTGGTTTCCTCCCAGAGTACAAAGACCTGCAGGTTATGTGCACTGGCCATGCTAAATTGCCCTTTAGTGTCCAAAGATGTGTAGGTTAGCCATGGTAAATGCGTGGGGTTACGAGGATACTGCGGGCCTGGGTAAGATACACTTTTGGAGAGTCAGTGCAGACTCGAGGAGCTGAATGGCCTCCTTCTGCGCTGTAGGGATTCTTTGGTTCTATCTAAAGTTCAAATGTTTCCATCCTTGTCCCAAACCTTTGAATTCCTAGATGCTGCTTCATTACAGTCATGTACAAATGGGAAATTTACAATAGGCCATGATGTTGTCCTCCAATACATTTTGCATTTTTACACTAATCTGTCCAATAATCTTCGTGTACTCATCATCAACTACCCTGCATCCTTTAGTAGGATTTTTAATCTGTGACAAGAGGGAAGAGCAAATTGTCAATGTAGTTTTAAAACAATTTTTTTTTAATATTTCAAACTCCTATCACCTGATGCCATTAACGCCTCTTTAACATTCTGATTAGAAGTGCTAGGTTTTGTTAAAGGAATACAATCGTGAATCAATTGGGTAAATTGTAAATCTACTGACTTTCCAAAGTCAAGCTTTATCATGTTCCGTGCCTCAATGTTTCATTTGTGCCCTTTAATGTGTCAAGCAGTCAAGCCACCTTATTACGGAAAAAGAAATCAGGCGATTGTATTGGATTCTACATCTGTACTAATAAAGTGACCCCGCTATTCTGCATGGAATCGCTACCCTTTTCAGTGCGTTTAAAACATTGTCATCCCCAACCTGAAGCAAGTAGGATTTTCATTTTCTTTTCCCTTCATTCTTTACTAGTGAGTGAATCGAAATAAAATTTCATCCAATCCATTCCACATATTGCAGATGCACACCCATGGTCCAACAGGGCACAATTAAATGAATCCACAACTAGTCCATTCATTACCGGATTGAAGCTTCACGTGATCATTACAATTCCCTTAGACTAATTAATATCATCATCTTCTCCAACCAAATCTCTCCTGTTGTGTGTCGCCTCAAAAACCATGTTGCACTTAGGGCAATTTTTACCACGTAATGATATTTCAAATCGCGTCCGAAACGCATGTTAATAATTCCCTGGGCATTCCTGGCGTTCGTTCTTTGGCTATTATTGCTCCATTCCAGTTGTCTGCCAGATCTGCTCAAAAGGTCTTGATCTACATTTCTATTGTCTGTGATTCTTCTGTTGCGTTGGTGCCTCCACCCCATTTCTGAACGGTTTTGAAATGCTGTGGACATTGAACTCTCCCTCTCTTGTGCCCCATCTGTGTCATGAAAGTGGCCGGCAACAACTGCTTTCCCAGGAATTTGTTAAAGCCTCAGACGTCTGACCCAAAAGTGTGTCTCTTTCTGGGGATCTAACTCCAATTAAGACCTGGAGTCAATCCACGTGCAATACTTTAGTTCAATTCCACATTTTGAAACCCAAGCACTGGACTTGCAATTTCCAAATGGGGAGGCACGGTGGCACAGTGGGTAGCACTGTTGCTTCACAGCATCAGGGACCCGGGTTCAATTCCGGCCTCGGGTGACTGTGTGGAGTTTGCACATTCTCCCCGTGTCTGCGTGGGTTTCCTCCGGGTGCTCAGGTTTCCTCCCACATTCCAAAGATGTGCAGGTTGTGTTGATTGGCCATGCTAAATTTCTCCTTAGTGTCAGGAGGTTTAGGACTCTACATATGTGGGGTTACGGGGATGGGGCCTGGATGGGATTGTTGTTAGTGCAGGCTCGATGGGCCACATTGCCTCCTTCTGTACTGTAGATGATTCTATAAACAGAATTTCTGTAATCTTGTAGATAGTCAAACTCCATGAGAAACTTCTCCATGGAACAAGATGGAACATCCATCTTTCCAGATTTACCAATGTCTAACCATGCCTTGTGCAGTTAGTAGATCATCTTATAAATCTTTTCCATAATTTTTAATTGAACATCCAACCCTTCCTCTGTGCCCAACTCATGAGCATCTATGCTCCGAAAATACTTTGCACCTGATCCTATTTTTGTTAGGAAGTGACAGTGCCAAGGCCATATACCTTGTTTTTTTTTTGGCCCACGCCCAATTATTTAATTAATTTTTCCATTGTTCATAAGCTTCAGATTCAGAGGACAATGGTGAGAGATGAGTTGGCACAGTGGTTAGCCTCACAGTGCCAGGAACCCGAGTTCAATTCCAGCCTTGGGTAACCGTCTGTTTGAGTTTGTACATTGTCCCCATGTCTGACCTACCATCCCAGGTTTTGATGGACCTTGCTGGTAAATTCAACCGCACTTGTTTGGAATGTCGTTGTGGAATTCTCCAGGATGCGAGGCCACCTCTGCGACGGAACTCTGCAGAAGCATTTTTAACTGCGTCTTTTTCCTTCCCAGAGCCGTCTTTTTCAGCCTCTTCTGACCAAGGATCCTTTCTTTTCAGTATGTAAATCAGAGGCTTGGAGTTGTCCGGTCTTGACTGCTGTTTTAACTGATGCTCTGAGTGGGGACATTGTGGTTTACGTGCCAGATGAAGCCAGTGGGAAGAGAAGCTGAGGAGGGGGAGGGGGAAGGGGGGGGGACAGTCGGGGGGGCGAAGACTGGGCTCAGGTGGCAACTGCCCAGCGAGCTATGAGAATCAGAGGCAGCTTTTTGAACACCTCAGTCTCCCGCCACTGGAGTTAAGTTAAAACTGGGGCCTTTAAGGGGAGATGTGGGAATCTGACGGGAAGTGGACATTGTAAATTTCGAAGGATAGAGAACGCTCAGAGGCTGTGCAGGTGTCAGCTGTTGTCACCTCCCCCTCCCCGGCTGCTACTTCCAGTTGTTGTCACAATTCTGAATCTGTAACTAGTCCGGCTCAGGACAAGGCACTGTACTGAATTGAAGGGGCCAGTCTGCTGACATATGGCACAACAAAAGGCTGCAAAGTGGCAAAAAGTGCTGCCTAATAAGGCTGTTAAGAGGATCATATTTAGTCCGAGGTATGTCAAATGTTATATTTCTTCTCTGGTGGCGATCAATTGTTTAACCATCCTTCATCGCCTCAAACCCACACTTGCCTCACTCTAAAATAACACATTAGAGACTGCCTGGTCTAATCAGCACTTTGCTGTATAATGTAAACTAGCACCTGTGCCTGACTTAGTGAGGAAAATTAATGAAAGAAACCTCAGCATAGAGAGGAAGGTTAAACTGACTTCGTACTTTTTTAATGGTGAAATAAATAAATTTATTTTTCTCTGCGATGTCAAAAATCCAGTTTGGTTACTGATAAGGGTTGAATTTCTGTAGCTGGCAAGGTGGTGTCATGGTGCTGATGTACCTAGAGTAGGCACGGTGACACGGTGGTTAGTATTGCTGCCTCATGGCGCCAGAGACCGGGTTCGATTCTCTCTGGCCTTGGATGACTGTCCGTGTGGAGTTTGCATGTTCACCCTGTGTCTGCGTGGGTTTCCCCTGGGTGCTCTGGTTTCCTCCCACAGTCCAAAGATGTGCAGGTTAGGTGGATTGACCATGCTAAATTGCCCCTTAGTGTCCAAAGATGTGGAGGTTAGAGAGATTGACGGGGTAAATGTGTGGGGTCATGGGTCTAGGGCAGGGGGTGGACCTGGGTAAAGGTACTCTGTCAGAGAGTCGATGCAGACTCGATGGGCCGAGTGTCCTCCTTCTGCACTGTAGGGATTCTATGTACCAGCTCTCTGCCATATGAGTGGCATGGTGGCACAGTGGTTAGCACTGCTACCTCACAGTGCCAGGGACCCGGGTTCGATTCCCGGCTTGGGTCACTGTGTGTGTGTAGTTTGTACATTCTCCCGTGTCTGGGTGGGTTTCCTCCCACAGTCCAAAGATTGCGGGTTAGGTGGATTGGCCATGCTAAATCGTCCCTTAGTATCAGGAGGACTAGCTAGGGTAAATGCATGGGGTTACGGGGATAGGGCATGGGTGGGATTGTGGTCGGTACAGACTCGATGGGCCAAATGGCCTCCTTCTGCACTGCTTGGGGTTACGGGGATAGGGCCTGGGTAGGATTGTGATCAGTACAGACTCGATGGGCTGAATGGCCTCCTTCTGCACTGCATGGGGTTATGGGGATAGGGCCTGGGTAGGATTGTGATCAGTACAGACTCGATGAGTCGAATGGCCTCCTTCTGCACTGTTGGACTCTATGATGATTCTATGATATCAGTCGCAAACGCCTGAGACCTACTTTGTGCCTAACACGGCCTCAGCCAGTGCACCCTATGTTTGGGGACCTCATTGTCGGTGTAGAATTTATTTAAATAATTATGATACTCTAACTCTATAATGCAGCTGCTGCACCTGATACAAATATATAACGCATGGGGTGGACTGCAGGAAAAAGAAAATTTCCCTCCCAACCTGTTCACTTAACTATAGATGAGCTTTTTTGGCCTGAAAGAATGATATACCTGGCCAGTCTTTAATTAGCTGCCATATCTTTTCTGCAAAGAGAAAACCCATAATTGCGTTGGCAACTGGAAGCTATTTATATGCATAGGAAATACCACTCGTGGGCTTGTATTTAATCAAGGCAACAGTGAGAATAGACAGGAACCTCATGTCATCTCCTACTGAATTAAGTCCCTCTTAGGCACTTAGCTGGCGAGTCATGGGCCTTCCCTGGGACCAAGGACCCCAGGAATGGAAACCACCCCCCCGCCCACCCCTCCCCCTCCATCTCGAGAGCTTCTGGCCAGTCAGAGGCTGGCAGCTGTCAACTGCAGACAGTGACACCAGGGGAGTGGTAGCACCTGGCAGCAGCACCCCTATGGAGAGATCTAGGATCACTGAGGGACGCAGGCCACAGCTGGGTGAGGTGGGTGTCATGGGAGAGGGGGACTGCATCAAGGGCAGGAGGATGGCTCCCAGCAGCACCTCCCTACCCCGATTTCTGCTCTCTTAATCAGACACCGAGAGCCTGAGAACAAGAGGCTCCCTGCCTGGCACTTTACTTCTAATCAGAAAAAGCCAATTCAAATTGAGTCCAATTGTGGTCCCTACATAAGAGGCGAACAAGATCCAAGCTGACAGGATGAGGCATTGCACTCCCTCCCGGGCTTGATCTCACGCTTCATCTCATCCAAACAACCGAGATGGCTTTGAAAAATTGCATCAGGTAAAGCCTTGGTTTTACCTCATTGGCTATCCTGACCCTTTACTCTCCTGTAGGCTGGGCAAACCATGATCACAGCTGTCAGCACACCCCCAGTGCAGTGGATGGGATGAGGCCCTGAAGTAGGCATTGATTGTCCACGTAAGGTCCTCATTGCCTATTTATGGGCCTCAATTGGTGGCAGAATGAGAAGACCATCCATGAGCCTTCCTGTCCCAGACCTATTTGGGACAGAGGTGGGAAGATGGTGAGGTCCCCACCTCACCCTCCTGCCCGATTAAGTGCCCCACACCTACAAACCTACCTCAGTGGGAGGGTATTAAATTCTGTGTACCAAGAGCAATGCAACGGAAGTGAAATTCAAATATTGTAATAAGGTGATGTGTTATCGTGGAATTCAGTATATGTACATGGGTATGCAGTGTGTAAAGAACCGCAGTTCTGTACTTGAAATTGCTGTATTGTGGGTCAATCTCTTTGAGAGCAACATCTCATGTCCAATCATCACCAGAGATATTGCCACGTTAGCCCATCGTGCCTCACCTGTAATAGGCTTCGGATTCCTTACAGATCTACGCGTTTGTAGCCAGTCCGAAAGTTGCAATGGGAAGCCATTTTTGAATTTTATTACCACAACGTGTTATATGAATTCTGTCACCATGTACGTTGTTGTTTTCTGTCTATTTATGGAGCAGCTTCTACGTCGGGATGTTTTGTAAGGATTTTAGCAACAACAAATGTCACTAACTCAATTTATATACAAGTGTAGTTTATAGGATGCTTGGGGTGGAGTAGAAACTTGATGGAAAAAGGAGAGCGTTAGCGTGAGATTAAATTAATCAGATAGCTTGCTATAGCAATAAGTTTCCACACAGCAGCAATGCTGGTAGCTGATCTAATCTAGAGCCTAGTGAAAATGTACAAACCAGGTTTAGAAGTCTGTTCCCCTAGGAGGTGGTACGTTTGAAGCGCGTGGGAGTGAGAATTCTGAGAATTTTGATATAATGAATGGTAATGATTGCATTCACAGTGCGTACTTCACTGTGTATCTATGGAAACAAGGGGCACACAATAGCAATTTTTGTTTTTAAGGAATACAGAAATCAGAAACATTTGGACTCATGAAGGGGGTGGAATTTCAGGAAAGAGTAAATTCACAAGTAAGAAGAGAAATGTTGAAATTGTCGAGAAGAGTAAGATTTGAGGTTAAAATCTATAGTTTGGGTCAGGAAGGAGCAGAGATGGGGCATCAGTCACCAAGGTGACATCTGGCAAAAATAAAAAAAAGGTTAAAGCTAAAAGGTGTTTTATTTTGTTAATTCAAAGGATGTGGGCTTGGCTGGCTAGGCCAGAATCCATTGCCGCTCCCCAATTGCCCCTGAGGTGGTGGTGGTGAGCTGCCTTCTTGAACCACTGCAGCCTATGTGCTGTAGGTACACTCACAGTGCTATTCGGGAAGGAGTTCCAGGATTTACACCAGTGACGGTGAAGCAGTGATGTATTTGAATACACGAAGCACTTGCACCAAAATGGATGAATTAATAACACACACAGAAATTCTAAGAGCCACTATGGAGATTTGGTTATGGAGTGACCAAGACTGTGAACTAAATATTTCAGGATACTTGACTTTCCAAAGAGATTGGAAAATTGCACAGCAGGCAGGGTTGCCCTGATAATAAAGGATGGGGATAAAGAAAGTAGAGAGAAAGAAAATCTAATTGTAGCTAAGAGTGAGACCCTGGAATGCACTCGCAATAGTTTTCTAGATCACATGTCAAGGAATCAACCAGGGAAAAGGCTATTGTAGATCTGCTATAGTGCAGTGAGACATGGTTAAAGAAAAATCTTGTGGTAAAGGAACATCTGGGGAAGAGTGATCATAATATCATGGAATCATAAATTGCCTTTCAGAGTTAGTTAGTTCAATCTGCAACTAGAATCATAAATCTGACCCATCTACTTGGGTTTAAGGGGCCAGTTGGCTAGATAGGTTGGGATATGATCATCAAGAATTAATTCGTAATTCAAGTGAATGTACATTTGCTTAAGAAATAAAAATGTCATAGGAAATGTGGTCTAATAGTGGCTAATGAGAAGTTTAAAAATAATATTAGATTAATGGAAGAGGCTTATTTTACCAAGAGAGAGGTAAGCCTGACGGGCAGGAGAATTTTAAAATTTAGTAAAGGATGACCAAAAAATCAATATAAAGGAAAAGTTAAGGTGCAACTTGGACCAGTTAGACATAAAAACAGAGTGTAAAGTTTCTATAGTCATGTAAAAAGGAAGGGATTAGCAAGAGTAAATGAGTCCCATAGAAGCAGGTAGAATTAGAATAGGGAACAAGGAAATGACAGAGACATTAAACAAGTACTTTCTATCCATCTTCACAGCAGAGAGTAGTGGGGAACTAAGCTACAGGCTGGAAGAGCCTTTTAAGAACAGGAGGCTGACTGCACCCCATTCTATTAGGATTATCTGCTTCCTGCTCTGCAGTGACACAACCTGCAGTGTAGTGACATCCTACACTACACCCAGACTTGAGCAAGTTTGATTTGATTTGATATTGTCACATGCATTAACATAGAGTGAAAAGTATTGTTTCTTGCGCGCTATACAGACAAAGCGTAGAGAAGGAAACGAGAGAGTGCAGAATGTACTGTTACAGCCATATCTAGGGTGTAGAGAAAGATCAACTTAATGCAAGGTCGGTCCATTCAAAAGTCTGACAGCAGCAGGGAAGAAGCTTGGTACGTGACTCAGATTTTTGTATCTTTTTCCCGAAGGGAGAAGGTGGAAGAGAGAATGTCCGGGGTGCGTGGGGTCCTTATTTATGCTAGCTGCTTTGCCGAGGCAGCGGGAAGTGTAGACAGAGTCAATGGATGGGAGGCTGGTTTGCATGATGGATTGGGCTACATTCACGACCTTTTGTAGTTCCTTGCTGTCTTGGGCAAAGCAGGAGCCATACCAAGCTGTGATACAACCAAAAAGAATGCTTTCTATGGTGCATCTGTAAACGTTGGTGAGAGCCGTAGCTGACATAGAGTCATACAGGTTTACAGCATGGAAACAGGCCCTTCGGACCAACTTGTCCATGCCGCACTTTTTTTTTTAAAACCCCTAAGCTAATCCCAATTGCCCACATTTGGCCCATATCCCTCTGTACCCATCGTACCCATGTAACTGTCTAAATGCTTTTTAAAAGACAAAATTGTACCAGCCTCTACTACTACCTCTGGCAGCTTGTTCCAGACACTCACTACCCTCTGTGTGAAAAAATTGCCCCACTGGACACTTTTGTATCTCTCCCCTCTCACCTTAAACCTATGCCCTCTAGTTTTAAACTCCCTTACCTTTGGGAAAAGATATTGACTATCTAGCTGATCTGTGCCCCGCATTATTTTATAGACCTCTATAAGATCATCCCTCAGCCTCCTATGCTCCAGAGAAAAAAGTCCCAGTCTATCCAGCCTCTCCTTTTCACTCAATCCATCAAGTCCCGGTAGCATACTAGTAAATCTTTCCTGCACTCTTTCTAGTTTAATAATATCCTTTCTATAATAGGGTGACCAGAATTGCACACAGTATTCCAAGTGTAGCCTTACCAATGTCTTGTACAACTTCAACAAGACGTCCCAACTCCTGTATTCAATGTTCTGACCGATGAAACCAAGCATGCCGAATGTTTTCTTCACCACTCTGTCCACCTGTGACTCCACTTTCAAGGAGCTATGAACATGTACCCTTAGATCTCTTTGTTCTGTAACTCTCCCCAATGCCCTACCATTAACTGAGTAAGTCCTGCCCTGGTTCAATCTACCAAAATGCATCACCTCGTATTTGTCTAAATTAAACTCCATCTGCCATTCGTCAGCTCACTGGCACAATTGATCAAGATCCTGTTGTAATCGAAGATAACTTTCTTCACTGTCCACTATGCCACCAATCTTAGTATCATCTGCAAACTTACTAACCATGCCTCCTATATTCTCATCCAAATCATTAATATAAATGACAAATAACAGTGGACCCAGCACTGATCCCTGAGGCACACCACTGGTCACAGGCTTCCAGTTTGAAAAACAATTCTCTACAACTACCCTCTGGCTTCTGTCAAGAAGTCAATTTTGTATCCATTTAGATACCTCACCCTGGATCCTATGAGATTTAACCTTGTGCAACAACCTACCATGCGGTACCTTGTCAAAGGCCTTGCTAAAGTCCATGTAGACAACATCAACTGCACTGCCCTCATCTACCTTCTTGGTTACCCCTTCAAAAAACTCAATCAAATTTGTGAGACATGATTTTTCACTCACAAAGCCATGCTGACAGTCCCTAATCAGTCCTTGCGTCTCTAAATGCCTGTAGATCCTGTCTCTCAAAATACCTTCCAACAACTTACCCACCACAGATGTGAGGCTCACTGGCCTGTAGTTCCCAGGCTTTTCCCTGCAACCCTTTTAAACAACATTTGCCACTCTCCAATCTTCAGGCACCTCACCCGTGACTATCGATGATTCAAATATCTCGGCTAGGGGACTCGCAATTTCCTCCCTCGCCTCCCACAATGTTCTGGGATACACTTCATCAGGTCCCGGGGATTTATCTACCTTGATGTGCTTTAAGACTTTCAGCACCTCCTTCTCTATAATATGTACACTCCTAAAGACATCACTATTTATTTCTCCACGTTCCACAACATCCATGCTTTTCTCAACAGTAAATACTGATGAGAAATACTCATTTAGTATCTCTTGTGGATCCACACATAGATGACCTTGTTGATACTTAAGAGCCCCTGCCTCTCCCTTGTTACTCTCCCTTGTTACTCTTTTGCCCTTTATGTGTTTTCATGCCAAATTTTCTTAGTCTTCTGAGAAAGTAGAGGCGTAGGTGGGCTTTCTGAACTATAGTGTCAGCATGGGGGGACTAGGAAGGTTGTTGGTGATCTGGACACCTAAAAATTTGAAGCTCTCGACCCTTTCTACTTCGTCCCCGTTGATGTAGATAGGGACATGTCCTCCTTTACGCTTCCCGAAGTTGATGACAATCTCCTTCATTTTGTTGACATTGAGAGAGAGATTATTGTTGCCGCACCCGTTCACCACATTCTCCATCTCATTCCTGTACTCTGTCTCGTCATTGAGATCCGACCCACTATGGTAGTGTCATCAGCAAACTTGAAAATCGAATTGGAGGAGAATTTGGCTCACAGTCATAGGTGTATAAGGAGTGTGGTAGGGGGCTGAGAACACAGCCTTGTGGGGCACCGGTGTTGAGGATGATGTGGAGGAGGTGTTGTTGCCTATCCTTACTGATTGTGGTCTGCGAGTTAGAAAGTTCAGGATCCAGTTGTTGAGGGAAGTGCCGAGGCCCAGGCCACGGAGTTTGGAAATGAGTTTCATGGGAATAATGGTGTTGAAGGCTGAGCTGTAGTCAATAAATAGGAGTCATGATCCCTACTTCCAAACAGCACAGACCAACATGTGGCCCCCAAATGTGTATGTCTAATCTGTAGCATGATACTGATTTCTTCAATTCTGTCAAGGTGCATAAGGGACTAAAAATCCACTTACCTCCTGGCACAGTGGTTAGTATTGTGCCTCACAGCGCCAGGGACCTGGGTTCAATTCCAGCCTCGGGTCACTGTCTCTGTGGAATTTGCACATTCTTCTCGTGTCTGCGTGGGTTTCCTCCAGGTGCTCTGGTTTCCTCCCACACTCCAAAGATGTGCGGGTTAAGTTGATTGGCCATGCTAAATTGCCCCTTACTGTCAGGGGGGATTAGCTAGGGTAAATATGTAGGGTTAAGGGGATAGAGCCTGGGTGGGATTGTTGTCGATGGGCTGCATGGCCTCCTTCTGCACTGTAGGGATTGTACGATAATGGGCGCTGTTCATCATTCCGGTCTGAGCCAGGCATCCATGGGAGGGAAACTAATCTATCTTATTTTAATACAAACATCTTAACGGTTTGGTTAAAATATACATTTGATTGCAGCTTTTCTTGGAGTTATTTAAATTTGCTTGGTCGCAGTCGTTTATTTAGAGAGCGTTTCTCAGCCTTCAGAGAGAGGGAGTTGAGTGCAGAGATCTTTTGTGGATGATGAGGAAAATGGAAAAACTGGCAAGCGAGAACATTATGCAGGTTGTAGTTTAGCACCGCAGTCACTGCTATTTATTTCCACTAACTTGAAAATTTGACATAATTACTGTCAATTATAATGTGAGTTAAAAGCAAAGTCACAGTTAAGTGTAATTCTGCAACCTTCTGAGCTCAAGGAAGATCATATGGGAGTGCATGAATAAAACCAACAAGTTAAGGTAAAGCCAAGGTCACTGTAAAATCCCAGCAAGCTCACACTACAAATTGTCGAAATATTTGGTTGCGGTTCCAGGAAGTAAAAGCCCATTTATAACCTGATACAGTAATAAAAACATCTATAATTTAAAAAGTTCTTTAAGAATCCACATAAAATAACGTAACTATGGTAATGGAGTACATTACATTCTATACTCAAGGAATAGAATCCCTACAGTGCAGAAGAAGGCCATTTGGCCCATCGAGCCTGCACCGACAACAATCCTACCCAGGCCCTATGCCCATAACCCCACATATTTACCCTGCTAATCCCCCTGACACTAGGCAGGAATTTTACGGGCTCGGCCGCCATAGGAATCAGAGGGAGCAGGGGGCGGAGCATGGAATGGTCCATTGACCTCGGGTGGGATTTTACAATTTCAGGACCAGCAAGGCCATAAAATCCCGCACTAAGAGTCAGCTTAGCATGGCCAGTCCACCTAACCCGCACATCTTTGGAATGTGGGAGAAAACTGGAGCACCCAGAGGAAACCCACGCAGAGACGGGGAGAACGTGCAAACTCCACACAGACAGTGACCCGAGGCCAGAATTGACCCCGGGACCCTGGCACTGTGAGGCAGCAATGCTAACCACTGTGCCACCATGCTGCCCCAAGTCAAGGTTCAGATATTATTCGCTAATGTCAAACTTGTAGCAAATCTCCATTCTAGTTAGTATTTATGTACAATCTCGTTTAGTCGAATGAATGGAATCAGATCCGCATATCCGTGCCAGGGAGTTTTCAGAGAATATTATAAGGAAAGAACTCTGGGGCTTCACTGCTAGAAGATACCAGAGGTTTCAGACGTTTTGTGTGTGTGGTTTGTTGAACTTCCCTTTCCACGAGTGAATTTTTAAAAATGTGCTGGTAAACGCCTTTTTTTTTTCCCCAGGATGGCACAGTGTTTGATGGCAGGCCGATCGAGTCACTGTCTTTAATAGACGCTGTGATGCCTGATGTTGTACAGAGTCGACAGCAAGCGTTCAGAGACAAACTAGCACAACAGCAACAAGCAGCAGCTGCGTCTTCAGCTCCACAGCAGCCAATGCCAAAGAATGGAGAAGCCACTATCAATGGGGAGGAAAACGGGGCGCACACCATTACAAGTAAGCACTGCGCCAAATCGTTTTTTTTTTATTTTACCTAAAAGTGGAGTGTCCAGTATTAATGCTGAGACTTTTGTTCCCTAATGTCCTTCAGCAGAGGGGAAGCTGCCATCCTCATCCCCGTCTGGCCTTATTATGACTCCAGATCCACACCAATCCGGTTGACTCTGAACGGCCCTCTGAAATGGCCTAGCAAGTCATTCATTTCGAGGGCAACCATGGATGGGCAACAGATGCTGGCCTTGCCAGTGACATCCACATCCCGTGAAAGGATAACAAGAACAGTATTTCTGTACATATATATCACTAGGAATCATATTTTAGCAAACTTAAAAATTGAATAGTAAATTGGAACAACCAAAAATGGATCAGTTTATGTCAAAGTGAAAACTGCAGAATTGGTTCTCAGATTTTGGTTTTAAATATTTATTTTATTTTAGATAAAAATGCATAAACCCCTCTGCATTTGTTGAAGCTTAATTGCTGAATGTTTAATAGTGAGGACAATTTTGATGATATTTAGGAAATATCTTATTTCTCAAACACTGAGTAAATGTGATGGTTAACGGGTGGGCCGTTGGCCGTGCGGCCTTTATGTTTTAGCTGCAACCTTAATCCAGGGTGGGACGAAAGGTCAGAGTTCAAATAGAACTAACAAATGTGTCTGCCGACTGAGGCAAGTGTCTGACGGTGCTACCTGGACACTTCTGGAACCATAGAATCCCTAGAGTGCAGAAAGAGGCTATTCGGCCCATCAGGTCTCCGAAAGAGCATCCCACCCGGACCTTCCCCTCTGCCCTATGCCATTGACCCTGCGCACTTACCAAGGCCAATCAGCCTAACCCGAACATCTTTGGACTGTGGGAGGAAACAGGAGCACCAGCTGGAAACCCACGCAGACACAAGGAGAAGGTGCAAACTCCACACAATCACCCAAGGCCGGAATCGAACCGGGGTCCCTGGCGCTGTGAGGCAGAAGTGCTAACCACTGTGCCACCCGATATGCCACCATGCTGCTCGATGGCACAGTTTTATCAACGATATTTATTTTTCATGGGTCAACAGCTCTCTCAGATAACTCCGCAGCAGCTGTCCCCCCCCGAGCGGGCAAATTGTAAGGGCCAGCTCCAAGTTCTCTTTTCTCGGTGTCCGTGCCGACTTTGGGAGCGCTCCCAACATAAAATTCAGGCCATGGTATTCAAAAGGTGAATGGAACATTTCATCATGATCACCCACAACAACACTGGAAACACAAATCAGAATTTAGTTTGGCACGCAGCTTGACGTAAAAATGCCAAGTTCAGAAATATCACCAAATTCTTTAAACTGAACACAAGGGAAAGCTTTTTTATGCTGCAAGTGGTTCGGATCTGGAATGCATTACTTGAGAATGTGGTGGAGGCAGATTCAATCGGGGCTTGCCAAGGGAAATTGGATAAACACCTGAAGACAGAAAATTTGTAAGATTATGGGTAAAGGGTGGGGAAGGGGGAAGTAGCTGAGTTGCATCGAGCCAGCACAGATAAAATGGGCCAAATGGCCTCCACCTGTGTTTGTAGCCACTCTATGATTCTGTTACAAATAATACTGTTCTGCCGGGGAGGCAGTGGTATTGTCATTGCCATAGAGTCATAGAGGTTTACTGCGTGGAGACAGGCCCTTCGGCCCAACTTGTCCATGCCAACCCTTTTTTTTTAACCACTAAGCCAGTCCCAATTGCCCATGTTTGGACCATATCGCTCTATATCCATCTCACCCATGTAACTGTCTAAACGCTTTTTAAAAGACAAAATTGTACCCGCCTCTACTACTGCCTCTGGCAGCTTGTTTCACTCACTCACCACCTTCTGTGTGAAAAAATTGCCCCTGTGGACCCTTTTGCATCTCTCCCCTCTCACCTTAAACCTATGTCCTCTTGTTTTAGACTCCCCTACCTTTGGGAAAAGATATTGACTATCTTGCTGATCTAGTAATCCAGAGACCCAGGGCAAGATGTGAGGATCTGGGTTCAAATCCCACCATGGCAGATGGTGAAATTTGAGGTCAATAAAAATCTGGAATTAAAAGCCTAATTATGATCATGAAACCATTGTCGATTGTCGTAAAAACCCACCTGGTTCACTCATGTCCATCCTTACCTAGTCTGGCCTACATGTGAATCTAAACCCACAGCTATGTGGTTGACTCTCAAATGCCCATGAAATGGAGGGCAGTTAGAGATGGACAATAAATGCTGATCCAGCCAGCGACACCCACATCCCATACAAATAAATTTAAAGATTTGGGGAGGATTCTTTTTCTTGCCAATTATCTCCCCTGTTGAAGCCTTTCTGAGGTAAAACTTCAAAGAACAAAAAAAATTACAGCACAGGAACAGGCCCTTCGGCCCGCCGAGCCTGCACCGACCATGCTGCCCGACTAAACTAGGCCCTCCAAGCCTGCACCGACCATGCTGCCCGACTAAACTAAAACCCCCTATCCTTCCGGGGACCATATCGCTCTATTCACTCCTATTCATGTATTTGTCAAGACGCCCCTTCATGGGGCCAGATATCTTTCAGTACCTTACCTATTCATGGACGTGAGCTTGGCGGTGACAATTGACAGATGGTTCAATTAATCAAAGCCATATGGTTTTGAAAATTTAAACAAAAGAATGAAAATGTTTGTTGGCGCAACATTGCTTTTCTCGTGACTGACATTATAAACTTTATTGTGACTGGGTCTTGGTTTATCAAGCGAAGACTTTTTTTTCTTCCGAGTGGCTGAACTTTTGAATGACTCTTTGCAGATAATCACTCTGATGCCATGGAAATAGATGGAGATGTTGAAATTCCTTCAAACAAATCCACAGTCTTAAGAGGTCATGAATCTGAAGTATTCATTTGTGCCTGGAACCCAGTCAGTGACCTTTTGGCATCGGGGTAGGTACCACATTGGAACACGTTAAGTAACAAATGTTATACACTAGTGGTGGAAATTCTCAGCAGGTCTGGCAGCTTTGACAAAGGGTCATCTGGACTCGAAACATCAGCTCTTTTCTCTCCTTACAGATGCTGCCAGACCTGCTGAGATTTTCCAGCATTTTCTCTCTTGGTTTCAGATTCCAGCATCCGCAGTAATTTGCTTTTATCCAATGTTATACATTAATTCTGTTGTACTGATAATTATCTTTAAGATTATATTACTCTTTTCGCCCTTACCAACCATGATGTGCTGGTTAGCAGTATGCTCAGTACACATGTGGTGGCAGAGCTTAGAACCCTGACCCCATTAATGGACATTCATGCCACCATTAACGTAGGAACATAGGGATTAGGAGCAGAAGTAGGCAATTCAGCCCTTCGAGCCTGCTCTGCCATTCAATCAGACCATGACTGATCTCCCCCTGGTCTCAGGCGACAGCCAATCCCCCTCAATGAAAGCACAACCAATACCGTCAATAAAGTTTGCTTGTACTTTGAATGATCCATGTTGCATAAATGACTGATTCAGCAATTGTTTTCCTCTGTAAGAAGTATTTGCTTTACATGTGGAAGAGTTGGGTAATGAATTGATTGCACGGCCAATATTCTGCGGCAGATCAGAAGATACCATGACGGAAACAATGAAGTGTAATTCACCCAGGGTTCAAACTACCCTGCTTAAACCTCAAAATTTATGAATGGACTTTTAGAATCATCAAATCAAAGTTGTAAAACTCTCTAGCCTGCAACAAAGAACAATACAGCACAGGAACAGGCCCTTTGGCCCTCCAAGCCCGCGCCGCTCCCTGGTCCAAACTAGACCATTCTTTTGTATCCCTCCATTCCCACTCTGCCTGTCTGGGTAAGAAGTACATCTATGGGTCCAACCTGGCGACTAGCATGCCTAAACTCTCTGCAGAAAGTGCATCATCCGTTATATTGGATCAGGTTCCTCTGTAAGCGTCCAGGGAGCATGCCAAAGGTATTCAAAACACTCGGCATAATATGCAAGGAAGAATTGTGAAATTGTTGTGCTCAGGACCTGACTCATCACGCTGTAAACTTACCAAGCAAATCACGGTGCTAACAGGTAATAAGGGCCCTGCAACACCATTATTTAAAAGATTCAGTCATCCCATGCAAGGGTAACTGCTAGTTTGTTTACATGAGCTGTTAGCTAATTTCTAAGGCATTTTTGTGGGGTGTTGCTCTCCAATTAATAACTCTATTCTTATTTCTGCTGATATGTTTTTGCTGGTACGCACGGCTTTTGTTTTGCTGAAAATCGATACATGTTATCAAAGTTTTTTGTCTTGCACTCAAAATACAGCACAGGAACAGGCCCTTTGGCCCTCCAAGCCTGCGCCGCTCATGTGCCCAACTAGACCATTCGTTTGTATCCCTCTATTCCCAGTCTGTTCATGTGGCTATCTAGATAAGTCTTAAACGATCCCAGCGTGTCCGCCTCAATCACCTTGCTTGGCAGTGCATTCCAGGCCCTCACCACCCTCTGTGTAAAATACGTCCCCCTGACATCTGTGTTGAACCTTGCCCCCCTCACCTTGAACCCGTGACCCCTTGTGTTCGTCGCCTCCGACCTGGGAAAAAGCTTCCCACTGTTCACCCTATCTATGCCCTTCATAATTTTATACACTCATCAGGATAACTTGCAAGAAATTATCAGCAGTAATGGGGGAGCAACAAAAGTACCACATGAGAAGAGAGTGCTAAGTGGTTGGCAAGTGGACACTGATTGGTGGATGCAATGCAGCATGGAACAGTTAACTGCCCAGCTTTGTTCAAATTCAAACCGTGCAGGTTGATTCTGATTGGTCAAGGCATGCTCTGGAGAATCAAACAGGGAATGACCATTCCCTAAACTTCTGTTTACAACCAACTTGTTTACAACCATAGGAAGCACGTAATACAGATCTGTTCCTGGTGTTCCAGCAGCAATTATTTTTCATCCATTCTTTCCCAGTACTCTCCGCCTCTTTAATATATCCACTCACCTGATGAAGGAGCAGCCGAAAGCTCGTGACTCCACGTAAACCTGTTGGACTTTAACCTGGTGTTGTGAGACTTCTTACTGTGCCCACCCAAGTCCAACGCCGGCATCTCCGCATCATCCTTAATATAAAGGCGAAATACTGCGGATGCTGGAATCTGTAACAAAAGCAGAAAAAATGCTGGAAAATCTCAGCATGTCTGACTGACAGTATCTGTGGAGAGGGGATAGAGCCAACGTTTCGAGTCTGGATGACCCGAGTCTGGATTTAAGGGTGGCACGGTGATTAGCACTGCTGCCTTACAGCGCCAGGGACCCGGGCTCGATTCCCGGCTTGGGTCACTGTCTGTGTGGAGTCTGCACGTTCTCCCCGTGTCTGCGTGGGTTTCCTCCGGGTGCTCCGGTTTCCTCCCACAGTCCAAAGATGTGCGGGTTAGGTGCATTGGCCGTGCTAAATTGAATGTCAAGGGGACGAGCTAGGGTAAATGCATGGGGTTACGGAGATAGGTCCTGGGTGGGATTGTGGTCGGTGCGGACTCGATGGGCCGAATGGCCTCCTTCTGCACTGTAGCGATTCTATGATTCTATGACGCTTCGTCAGGGCTGACGAATAATAGATTCCCTGAATAAATTTCAAGTTGTTCCTGTGTCTACGTGAACAGATGTATGCAGCGAATAACTCTCCCCCTACACGCCCTATTTAAAAAGGGCTGAGTTTCTATATGCCGCTAAATTGGTGGAAGTGTTATTCACCACTGGTACCTGTGCATTCTCAAAGTTGTTGCTCTGTTGCTGTAACGGAAAGATCACCTGAAGGTGAAATGCTGAGTTTGAGCACAGCAGACTCGTTTTTATGGGATATGCTGGTGCTAATAGCTTTTGCGACTGTGCACATTCATTGATATTGTTCACTGTCGCAGGAAGAAAACACTTAAAAGTGATTGAAGTTTAATGTCAAATTAATGATTTCAGTGACTGGCGACCAATTAAACATTTTACACAAAGAAAGTATGAACAGCCGTTTCACTTTAATGCATCTCAATATTTTTTTAAATGGTAAAATTTTGAAGTGGACAACAGAGTCATGGAATGTTTTGTCAAGTCATTTTGACCATATTGGTATATATAAGGTAGGAACAGGAGGAGGCCATTCAGCCCTTTGAGCCTGCTCCACAGTTCATCACGATCATGGCTGATCGTCCAACTCAATAGTCCAATCCTGCTTTCTCCCCATAACCCTTGATCCCATTCGCCCCCAAGTGCTATATCCAGCCGCCTCTTGAATACATTAAATACATTCATATGCGACTACGAATCTCATAGAATCCCCACAGTGCAGAAGGAGGTCATTCGGCCCTTCAAGGCTGCACTGACAACAATCTCACCCAGGCTCTATCTCTGTAAGCTCGCACATTTACCCTGCTAATCCCCCTGACACTAAGGGGCAACTTAAATTTAGCACGGCCAATCGACCTAACCTGCACGTCTTCGGACTGAGAGAGAAAACCAGAACCACAAGGAGGAAACCCACGCAGACACGGGGAGAACGTACAAACTCCGCACAGATAGTGACCCGAGGCTGGAATTGAACATGTGTCCTTGATGCTGTGAGGCAACAGTGCTAACGACTGTGCCACCGTACCACTCCAGTCTCAGCAATGCTAATATGTTTTCAATCTAAATGATTGGAAATGATATGTATCTAATTTATTGTACAGAAATAAGATTAACCATTAATTGGAATCATCAGAGGTAAAGATGCTGAAAGCTATTTCTGTTTTACTATAAGCATGTAAATAGGAAACTTTAATGTGAAAACCAATGAACTCTTATGAGGAGTAATTTCAATAAGAGATTTAAAGATTAAACAAAATTAATGATCATAATGTGGACAATCGTATAATTTTTGTTCGAATTTGGGAGCATTCGATCTCTGACCAACCACTTGTGGCACCACCGTACCACCTAGTGGCGTAACGGGATTTGGCAGTAGAGTTTGCAGTTTCTCCATCCTCTCTCATTTTGTCATTTACATGCGAGTCATCACTGCTTTAGAAATGCCAAATCCCCAAATTAGAAACAGTGATTAGAGAAAAAGGGGGTGTGGGAGAAACTTTTAACAAGTGCCTTTTTTATGTTTATAGTTCTGGAGACTCCACTGCAAGGATATGGAATCTCAATGAAAACAGCAACAGTGGCCCCACTCAATTAGTACTGAGGCATTGTATCAGAGAAGGCGGGCAAGATGTTCCTAGCAATAAGGATGTTACATCACTCGACTGGAATGTAAGTTGCCATGGTTGTAAAACCAATTAGTAACCCTTTTGTGATTCCTTCTAATGGAAACCTATTAACCATTAACTCAATCTTTTTGGTTTTTCGCAAGCATACACCTTAACCTCATTAGGAATCTGATATAATGCTCTCAAATAAGTAGCCTTTGTAAGTCAATGAGTTACAAAATAGTGCACAGTGTTGTGTGTATTATTCTGGGTTGAAAAAGACCAATTATTGCCCTGCCAAGATTCTTCAAGCAACCTTTGTACCCCACAATGTGGGTTGCAGCATTCACATAATGCCCCATGCAGTACAGAATGAATGGTCAGCCAGTTTCTAATACTATGGGCCCAATCTTACCATTTTGATTCTTAAGCGCTGGGTGGACTTGAAGCTGGGAGTGTTTCAGATCCGACTTTTAGACCCGTTCTCAGGCATCCCCCATACACACCCTGCCTGTAAAAATATCAGCGATTCTGAATCGCGCTGCAGAAGCCTGTGGGTGGGGCTTAACGCGCCCGAAATCCTGCAGCTTCGATCGACGCCTCCAACTGCGCATGCGCAGAAAAAAGATAGAATGCAGCTCTCCTGCCACACCGCTCCCGGGTCGGATAATGCCTCCCCCTGGCCACCACAGACATTGCCCCACCTCCACAACATTACTGACCCCCTTATCCCCCACCCCCTCTGCCACCCAGACCGATCACAGGCTCTTCCTCCCCTTCCCCCACACTGGTCACAGGCAATGTGGCAGCGGACCCCCCCCCCCCCCCCCACCCCGCCTTCCCCCTCATTGATCTCAGGCAGAGTGGCAGCAGACCCCCCCTTCCACCTCACTGATCACAGGCAGAATGGCAGCGCCCCCCCCCCCCCCCCCCCAACAATCTCAAGCAAAGAGACATCGGATGCTTGGCACTTACCTCCTCACTAACTAGAGCCTCCGAATCAGACTTTTGTGGAGCATGTCTGTTTTGCGCTGATTCTGGATGGGCGAATGCGGTGGTAAAGGGGGAAGTGCCGGTAAGGTTTGCTGTGCAGCCCATTAAGTCAATTTAAATGCATGCCAATGCACTTAAATGGCCGTCGCACCCGTTTTGGGTGCGGTCCCGATCGCAGCCATTTTCGGGCCTTGGTAAAGGGGGTACTGGCGGGGATGCGGGGCGGATTGTGCTACTTGCCCCACTCCCGACTTTACCAAGTTTTCACGCCCTAAAACGGGTGCAACTTGATGGTAAAATCGGGCCCTATCACTCGTCAGTTTTGTTTCCCTGAAGCTGTCTCCTTACTGCTAGATCTACCAATCATTATTTGCTACAAAATATATTCCCGCAATTGACTTTTCAGCTTGACTCGTTGGTTTACATTCATAGCCTTAGGATTCCTCACCAATGTATAAACGTTAGAGCGATTTCCCTGCTTAAGCTGTGAATTCCAGCGACAATTTTTATTTCTACGGTGCCTCTAACGTGGCAAGTCATCCCAAGGTGCTTCGTAGGAGTATTGTCAAACAGAATTTGACACTGAGCTGTGTAAGGAGGTATTGGGGCAAAAAATTGGCAAAGAGGTAGATTTTAAGGAGCATCTTAAATGAGGAAAGAGAGTTGGAGAGGCAGAGGAGATTCCAGAGCCAAGTGCTCAGGCAGCCAAAGGCATGGTGAAGCAATTAAAATTGAGGACACTCAAAAGGCCAATATTGGAGGAGTGCCAATATCTTGAGTAAAGCAGGAGATTACAGAGATTGGGAGTGGTGAGGGGATGGAGGGAAAACAATGAGGAGAATTTTAAATCAAGATGTGCAGACATAGTTATGTCGACTCTAATCTTGACGATGAGTCAAACCAAACTGCTGGCAAAGTGTGTCTCAGTGCATTATGTTAATATGGATTACGGTCTTGAATTATTTTTCCCTGCGAAGGAAGGTGAAATTCATGGCTGCGCTTGCACATTGGTGTTGTGAGTGTGTGCTTGCTATACTCTGCGTCCGCTCTGCACAGCTGCAGTTATGATGTAATCTGGCAGCTTTCCAGAACTCGAGACTGCAGTGAAGATGTTAATGATATCCTTCGTGGAGGATTAGTTAATGTGATGTGAGCAGAGTTGGCAAGAATTCTGAATTAAGAATCAAAATCAGTCTAAATTCTGGCCCATTTCATAGGGCGTGGTAGGTGGGAGCCATTTGGGAAGAATAACTCCTCACCTGCATAATGGGAGAATTTGACATCTTAGCATTGGTTTTCTGAAGTGAACAACTCTACAGAGACTAAAGATTAAGTACTATAATGGCAATGTTGTGGCTGGCCTCCTATTTCACTCGCTGCAGAATCTGGTCTCCTATTACACATTATCCAGGAGCTGATTTCCTGATCTACTTCATCCAGCTCTCGCTCTATCCTTCCACTTTATCGAGCACCAGCTCTCCTGTTTCACTTTATCCAGTTTTTGGTTTACCTTTCGACATCATTAACTGTCAGGTATCCAGCTCCAGTTTAATCAGTACAAGGTTTCCAGCTCCACTTTATCCAGCACCAAGCCCCTTGCTCCACTTTATTAGCGGGTTAATGTCAGAGAGAACATCGGGTAAGACTGAAGCCATCCTCATTAGCTCCGTATAAAATTCCGCACCCCACCCCAGATTCCACAGAGCAGCAATTTTGAGATGAGCCTAAACGTGATATAATTTTCATCACCAAGACTGCCTGTTTCTATCGCTGCATAGAGTCATAGAGGTTTACAGCATGGAAACAGGCCCTTCGGCACAACTTGTTCATGCCGCTCTTTTTTTTTAAACCCCTTAGCTCATCCCAATTGCCCGCATTTGGCCCATATCCCTCTGTACCCATCGTACCCATGTAATTGTCTAAATGCTTTTTAAAAGACAAAATTGTACCCGCCTCTATTACTACCTATGGCAGCTTGTTCCAGACACTCACCACCCTCTGTGTGAAACAATTGCCCCTCTGGACACTTTTGTATCTCTCCCCTCTCACCTTAAACCTATGCCCTCTAGCTTTAGACTCCCCTACCTTTGGGAAAAGATATTGACTATCCAGCTGATTTGTGCCCCTCATTATTTTATAGACCTCTATAAGATCACCCCTCAGCCTCCTACGCTCCAGAGAAAAAAGTCCCAGTCTATCCAGCCTCTCCTTATAACTCAAACCATCAAGTCCCAGTAGCATCCTAGTAAATCTTTTCTGCATTCTTTCTAGTTTAATAATATCCTTTCTATAATAGGGTGACCAGAACTGTACACAGTATTCCAAGTGTGGCCTTACCAATGTCTTGTACAACTTCAACAAGATGCCCCAACTCCTGTATTCAATGTTCTGACCAATGAACCCAAGCATGCTGAATGCCTTCTTCACCACTCTGTCCACCCCTGACTCCACTTTCAAGGAGCTATGAACATGTACCCTTAGATCTCTTTGTTCTGTAACTCTCCCCAACGCCCTACCATTAACTGAGTAAGTCCTGCCCTGGTTCAATCTACCAAAATGCATCACCTCCCATTTTTCTAAATTAAACTCCATCTGCCATTCATCAGCCCACTGGCCCAATTGATCAAGATCCCGCTGTAATCGAAGATAACTTTCTTCACTGTGCACTATGCCAACAATCTTAGTGTCATCTGCAAACTTACTAACCATGCCTCCTATATTCTCATCCAAATCATTAATATAAATGACAACTAACAGTGGACCCAGCACTGATCTCTGAGGCACACCGCTGGTCACAGGACTCCAGTTTGAAAAACAACCCTCTACTACCCTCTGGCTTCTGTCAAGGAGCCAATTTTGTATCTATTTAGATACCTCACCCTGGATCCCATGAGATTTAACCTTGTGCAACAACCTACCATGCGGTACCTTGTCAAAGGCCTTGCTAAAGTCCATGTAGACAACATCGACTGCCTCATCTACCTTCTTGGTTACCCCTTCAAAAAACTCAATCAAATTTGTGAGACATGATTTTCCACTCTCAAAGCCATGCTGACTGTCCCTAATCAGTCCTTGCGTCTCTAAATGCCTGTAGATCCTGTCTCTCAAAATACCTTCCAACAACTTACCCACCACAGATGTGAGGCTCACTGGCCTGTAGTTCCCAGGCTTTTCCCTGCAGCCCTTTTTAAACAAAGGCACAACATTTGCCACTCTCCAATCTTCAGGCACCTCACCTGTGACTATCGATGATTCAAATATCTCTGCTAGGGGACCCGCAATTTCCTCCCTAGCCTCCCATAATGTCTTGGGATACACTTCATCAGGTCCCGGGTATTTATCTACCTTGATGCGCTTTAAAACTTTCTCTGTAATATGTACACTCCTCAAGACATCACTGTTTATTTCCCCAAGTTCCCTAACATCCATAGCTGCGCTATAATTGAGTTCTATTTCATCTAATCTTGAGATATCCCAGTTTTGTTTTGTTTTTTGCTGGCAAGTTGAGATCCACTGTATATGTCCTCCAGCTCATCCATATCCTGCAACTTCCCCATCCTATCTTGCGATGGTTTATCTCTCCTGCTGAACTGAATTGGCTCCCTTTGCCCTAACGCATCCTATACATCTGGGGACATTGAGACAATTTAGCATGGCCAGTCCACCTAACCTGCACATCTTTGGAGTGAGGGAGGAAACCGGAGCACCCGGAGGAAACCCACTCTGAAACAGGGACTATGCAAACTCCACAGAGACAGTTACCCGAGGTTGGAATTGAACCCATGTCGCTGGAGCTGTGAGACAGCAGTGCTAACCACTGTGCCACCCACATCATTGTGATTTTTCACAGTTACCTCCATGGTTTGCCCAATCTCAGTCTGTAATGTCCTCTGGCCCTATGTATCAAGGTGCATCTTCTAATCTTCCAACTCTGGCCTCTTTTGCAACTTGCTCTCCCTCTGCTGGCAGAGCTTTCCTCTGCCTTGCTCAATAATCCAGAATATTCTCCCTCCAGCTTTGCTGTTTCAAAATTTCAGAGACATCCTCAAAACCTACCTCTTCCACCCAGCCTTTAGTCTATTTCTATATCTCTATTAACCATTATCCAGCATCTGAGAAATGTCTTTGAAATTTATCGTGTGAAAGGTATTTATTTAATACAGATCGTTGTTCTTGTTACAAGGATGAACCCACTGGGTGGGATTTTCCGGCCGCAATGCTGGAAAATCCCACCTGAGGTCAACGGACCTTTGCATGGCCCGTGTCCCACCCGCTGCGATTCCGGTGGTGGGTGGGACAGGAAAATTCCGCCCACTATGTTTGTGGTGGGAGTCACTACTTGTATATTTGGTTTTTTTCCAGAGCGATGGAACACTGTTGGCCACAGGATCATATGACGGATTTGCAAGAATATGGACAAAGGATGGTGAGTTGTGAGTTCAAGTCTGTATAATCTTTAAAACATCAGATTCCTATTGAATCTTTCCGTTGAATTGGAATGTTTCTTTTCAGGCAACCTCGCAAGCACCCTAGGACAACATAAAGGCCCCATCTTTGCTTTAAAATGGAATAAGAAGGGAAACTATATTCTCAGTGCAGGTGTTGATAAGGTAAGGGTGAAATGCAACATTCGTTGCAGAGAAGTAAATATTGTACTTTTTTCATTACATTTAACTGATTTCCCTAACTTCTGAGAGTATGGCCCTCTACACTCTTGTCTATGAGCACACCAATCGCGAAAACTGATTCTCAGAATTTTGTTACTGGACTTGCAACTTGCCCATAGAGCAGTAAACGTCAGCAGCACAGTAATAGTTATTCCTTCGCAACCTCCCCACACCCATCTGGCCGTGAGTTGGAGTTTCCCCTTGGTGATGCAACCGAGACTGGGAACTTTTAAGTTTATTTATCTATTGTCACAAGTAGGCTTACATTAACACTGCAAAGAAATTACTGTGAAAATTCCGGTGGTCGCCACACTCCAGCGCCTGTTTGGGTACACTGAGGGAGAATTTAGCATGGCCAATGCACCTAACCAGCACGTCTTTCGGACTGTGGGAGGGAACCGGAGCACCCGGAGGAAACCCACGCAGACACGGGGAGAGGGTGGAGACTCCGCACAGACAGTGACCCAAACTTTGGAATCGGACCCGGATCTCTGGAGCTGTGAGGCAGCAGTGCTAACCACTGTGCCACTTGGCAGCATGAGGATCAAGGACCCATTTTGCACATCAGAGCCAATGCATCTCCAATTCATTATTACCGATGAAAAGTACAGTGCTATTTTTTTAATGGGCACCACGTAATCAGCTGCTAGTTAGTAGTTTTTTGATCATTCAGACCCTCTTCCAATCTGTTGCATTTTCACTGAGACTAAGAATTTCTTTCTTTTTTCAGACAACAATAATTTGGGATGCTCATACAGGCGAAGCTAAACAGCAATTTCCATTTCATTCAGGTAAAAAGAACTGATGTAGTGTATTTTGATAACCTTTAAGCATCGAGAGTGTTGTAGTTTAGGCAGGTATTAACAAGGTTTTTGTATACAATTACTTTGATTCTGTGTAATTCAATCCAAGGGGAGTGGTTGTCATTTTTAGCAAGCGCCTTTGCATGTTTTGTTTCGGAACCTCAACTTTGGCTGCCAAAAAAGTCGATCCCGCAATGCTCTTTCTTTTGTGGAGACACAGGCTGAGATTTGTAGCCTCTGTCCATGTCAACATGGAGGTAGGAAGGCTTTAAAAATGTAGGACAAGACTGTATTCTGGATTTCAGCTCCATCACTGGGGTGGGTGAGCATATCAGAACGAACACCCCACTCGAGTGCCCAGCACTGTTCCTCAGAGGCACTGTGAACCATGGGGAAATCCTCATCTAGAGTCAAGGACCTATAAAACAAGTACAGCAACAGACTTATGAGAAAAGCTATAGCTCATGGAATAAAAGGGACAGTAGCAACACAGAGATAAAATTGGCTGAATAATAAGACGCAAAGAGCAACAGTCAATGGATATTTTTCAGGCTGGAGGATGGTTTGTAGTGGTGTTCCCCAGGGATAGGTGTTGGGAGCCTTGCTTTTCCTGTTATATATTAATGATCTAGATCTTGGTGTGCAGGGGAGGATTTCAAAATTTGCGGATGATATAAAACTTGGAAGTATTGTAAACTGTAAGGAGCAGAGTGTAGAACTTCAAAAGGACATAGACAAGTTGGTGGAGTGGGCAGATAGGTGGCAGATACAGCTCAATGCGGACAAGTGTGAGATGATGCAGTTTGGTAGGAAGAATCTGGAGAGACAACAGAAAATAAGGGGTAGAATTCTCAAGAGGGTGCAGGAGCAAAGGGACCTGGGTGTATTGTGCCTAGATCATTGAAGGTGGAAGGACAGGCGGAGAGAGAAGTTAATAAAGCATATAGTATTCTGGGCTTTATTAATAAGGGCATTGCGTACAAGAGCAAGGAGGTTATGCTGAACATATAGAGGAGACTAGTTGGACCTCAGCTGGAGTATTGTGTACAGTTCTAGGTACCACACTATTGGAAGGATGTGAACACATTGGAGAGAGTGCAGAAGAGGTTTACAAGATTGGTTCCAGGGATGAGAAACTTCACTGATGAGGATCAATTGGAGAGGTTGGAGCTGTTCTTCTTGGAGATAAGAAGGCTGAGAAGGAGATTTGGTGGAGATGTTCAAAATCATGAGGGGGCCGGACAGAGTAGATAGGGAGAAACTGTTCCCTCTCATAAAAGAATCGAGATTGAGAGGGCACAGATTTAAAGTGATTTGTTTTAAAAAAAAAAGCAAATGCGATGTGAGAAAAGTACTTTTCACATAGTGAGCGGTTTGGGTCCGGGTTGCTCTGCCCGGAGCTGTGGTGGAGGCAGGTTCAATTGAGGCATTCACAAGGGGATCAGCTGATTACTTGAATAGAAAAAAATGTGTAGGGGTGTGGGGGGAAGGCAGGGGAATGGCTCTAAGTCATAATGCTCATTTGGAAATACGGTGTTAACACAATGGGCCAAATGGCGGCCTCCTGCACTATAACAGTCCTGTGATTCTGTGAAGTAGGCATTCAGCATTCCATGTGAAAAACACTGCCCTCTTACCTTCTCCTAAAGCTGTCATCCAATACCGACATTGAAGATACCTTTAATCCATTTTGTAATTCTTAATCTTGTCTAAATAAGCACACAATCATTGAAAACTTCTTCAAAGAAGGATTGACATACTACAAATAAATGAAGATGTCAAACAAATCTAGCACTCCCATTTGCAACTGAGTAAACAGACCCCTGTTGGGCTGAGTTTATTAATTATTCTTGGAGTTCAGCCAAGAATTTATAACGAAGTCATTTGGAACCTGTATCAACGGAATTATATTTGTCCAGATGGCCTCATTATGGCTAGGCCGAGCTCCAGAATGGACAGCTTTATGAGAAGTTCAGAGAAGCAAAGTTTTTCAAATGGATTTTTGAATGGGTGTTTTCTTTTCATGAACATGTCAAAGATTTCTAGATGGCTCATTGGAGTGTACCTCGTGCATACTGGGCCCATGGGAGATGTGAGGGCCCATGGGAGATGTGAGGGCCCATGGGAGATACAGTAAGGCTTAGAAGGGGCATGGGAGTGGATGGGAGAACGAAGGGGGCCAAGGGGTGAGTGACAGAGGTGTGGGGGCTCGTGAGGCTAACAGTCATGATTACAAATTTGCCGAGTCCCAGTTAACAGAGGGGTCCTTCTAACCTGTCTTCCTTCTGTTGCTACCTCGGAAGGTGGCAGGTCCCACCTCCAGCCCACGTCCATCTCCATTTCAGAAGTGTACGGCAGCATGGTTCCTCCAGAATGGAGACGGGATCACGGGTTCTGGAAAATTCCTGTTACTCGTCTCCTTGGCAAAAATCCAGCCCGTGGTATTTACTTTCTCCAGATCTGCTTTTAAAGTGTAGAGATGTTTGGTACCGGGATGGCAGTACTGTATCAGTGATCACTTTATTCTGATTACAAGTGCATAAACATTGCAAAGAGGTTTACTGGACTAATTTGCAGTGATGGTGATGCACGATTCACATGCTTGAACGCCCAAGTTAGAAGGGTTCATTGTGGATGAGTGGACATTTAAGTGGTATAATCACTTTCTTCAGTGTGTCCAGCGCCACTTTGAATTGTCAGTATTTCATTTGCAATCAGTGACCATCCTTGACCATGTACAAGGTCTGAAGGCTACATCGCATTACAAAATGATTAGCATTTTGCAGAATGAAATATTGTGAATTCAGCAATGCGTTCTAAAGCCTTAGAAATGGATTAGTTCTTCAACCATTGATATTCTTTCTGAACCTTGAAAATAATTTGGATTTTTTTTTAAAACTGTGAAATAAATTATTGGCTTGTTGTGCTCACCAAGGTAACAGCCATCAGTCTGTTGAGGCAGTGTCAACATTAAGCAGTCAAGAGAACAGTTTGATGAGAGCAAACTTTATTTGCTCCAAAGATCTGCCTTTACTTCACAAGGGCACCCATTCTGCATTATTCCGATATTTTCCAATTCCTATCCCAGCCAATTGTTAAGTTGCTAACATATATGGCCTTGATTCAAGTTGTTGCCAGTTCCTAAGGGAACTGGTTTCCGATTGTTCAAGCTCATTTCATGTTGGAAACTTTTATCATATTCAACTTGCACTGCTTTTTTATTTGGGTCCCGATAGGTTTAGTGTGCGAATCCCAGTGCACCACTCCTTGCAAAATATATTTGAATATTGGTACTCAAAAACATATTTATGAGTTGTGAAATTGTTTTTAATTGAAAATCGGCCTCCCAAGTTTTCATTTATCCTATTGCTAAGTGATTACATGACTGTGATCTCCATAACAGGACAGTTGTTTTGTTTCAATTGTTTGGGATGGTTTGGAAACCATTGATTTAACGGCCTAAAAGCAAAAAATACTAAATTACCATTAATGTCAAGTGAGTTCAGCATAATCTTCTATTAATTTGAAGAAACTAATGGTCTATTTAGACCTTTTATATGAGGCCTGATTTTCCAGCCCTTTCCACCACAGGGGATCTCTGGTCCCGCCAAGTATGACCACCCCCCCCCCCTCCCCCCCCGCCACTCCCCCCGCACTGCGGCGGGACAGGCAAGCCATGCAAAACACTGTAGACATCGACTGAACTGGAAGATCCTGCCGGTGGCCAATGGTAAGCTGGCATTGGAAAACATGCCACAGCAAGCCGGAAAGTCCTGCCACTGTCTTCAAGTGGCAGCCATCGATCAATAGCATGGGGAAAAAATTCTAGCATGATTAAGCCAGTTCACCAGAAATACCTTTCCTTGAACTCTCGAGAGTTCATTCTTGGTTCATGCACAAATGATTCATCTGGAAAGGCAAAAAGTGCAGACTTTATACAACACCTGTCAGGTGTCTCAGATATGCCCTGAAGAACTTCACGTTATAATGACCCAAGCCTGAGCCATCTACAATGGATGTCTATTCCAGCACAGGTCTGTCTAGGGAGATAAAACCCTGATTGCTTCTTCATCCAGGGTCTTATGCACAACAAAAGTGCTCAACGCTGGTCTCAGCGCAGACCACGATTGAACTTTGGACTTCCTAGGTCTCTCTAGCTCAGCTCCATATTGAACCAGTTTGCCTCTCGACTTGCCACTTGCAATAAGCACTTCTGGAGAGTGCTGAATTTTCACTCATGTCTCAATGCAAGAAATTAGAAGCTATTTAAAACCCAATTGTTGTCTAATTAAAAACAGTTTAACTCAACTGAATAATTACAAGAATGCGTAGAAGCTGCAAATTGACAAATAGCACAGGGGCTGCTTAACCAGAATGTCTGGTAGTTGACGTTTACAGATTGTTCCAAGGCATTAGATCATTATAAAAGAAGGATCCAGTTGGCAGAGGGAAATTGAAATGCATGGTCCGAAAGTGAGCCGAACTCTTTCTGCTGGATAACAAAATTATGCAAGATTTTATTATCCAGTTACCATGTTAGAAGTTTCAGTACAGGTATGTATTGGACAATAATGAGAGAATTGTCTACTTCAGTTGCTGTTGTGTAATTCCCCAATATCCACTGCTGTAATTTACCCGAATTGCCACAGCAAAAAATCTCTCCCATAATCTTCGGCATCATAATCCCCTTCAACAGAACCTTCCAAACCAACAACCTTTACCACCTAGGACAAAGACAGCAGACGCATGGTAATTCCACCAACCGCATGCTTATCCCCCTCCACCACCGCCTCAAGCAACACCCCATCCTGACTTGGAAATATACCACAGTCGCTTCATTGTCACTAGTTCAAAATCCTGGAACCTCCTCCCTATCAGCACCATGGGTTTATCTACACCACACGGCCTGCGGTGATTCAAAATGGTGACTCACCACCAAATTCTCAAGGGCAGTAGAGCAATGGGCAGTAACAATGCGGACTTTTAGCCCCTATTCTGTCTATTTTGTGTGACTATTCCACAGTTGGACATTAAAGATACTAATTTGCAATAGTGGCAAACACTGAGAAATTTGTCATTATTGAGGGGTGCAAAAGCACCACAATTACTGGCAAGCTCAGTTATGTTCAAATCCAGAAGCTGTTTGTACGTCACACTCACACTGATAGTCACGCAATTCTTATCCTTAAAGCGGCAGTGACCCTTAGTTAAAAAACTTTGCCTGTTTGGACTCTGCTGTGCAAAATGCTAGGGTTGACCATCATGTCTATGTCCCCAACCACAACATAAATAGAAGGTGATAAATATATTGCCAATTGTGAATTAAACGGATTTTTATGATCCTCCGGACATTCCCTGGCTCCTCATCATACACATCCTTCTTTCTGTTCCTTCCCTGCGTTCCCAGCTCCGCTTTGACTCCCCCTACTCACCCTTCACATCCCCCCCCACTCTCCTCCATCTCCTTTGCCCTGCCAATGCCGGAAACAGCAATTGACAGAGGGAAAGCCGTTCTTTTTGTCACAGCTTCACCACTGTCAAGGATGTCGAGGCCAACATTAGAAGTGTAGGAAATTCTTCAAATCCCATCGTCAGTTTCCTTCCCTTAAATAAAATGATCAAAAATAGAATTAACTGAGTACTCATTGTTATTTATGCAGTATTGCTGTTTGCAAAATAGCAGAAGCAAGTTCCTAAGTCATTATATTTCAGTCAATTTAGCATTTTGGAGCATTTCTTGGAGATGTAATTTTGATTTGATTTATTATTGTCACATGTATTAGCATACAGTGAAAAGTATTGTTTCTTGCGCACTATACAAACAAAGCAAACTGTTCATAGAAAGGGAAAAGAGAGAGTGCAGAATGTAGTGTTACAGTCATAGCTAGGGTGTAGAGAAAGAAAAACTTAATGTGAGGTAAGTCCATTCAAAAGTCTGATGGCAGCAGGGAAGAAGCTGTTTTTGAGTCGGTTGTTACGTGTCCTCAGACTTTTGTATCTTTCTCCAGATGGAAGAAGGTGGAAGAGAGAATGTCCGGGGTGCATGGGGTCCTTAATTATGCTGGCTAATTTTTCAAGGCAGTGGGAAGTGTAGACAGTGTTAATGGATGGGAGGCTGGCTTGAGTGATGGACTGGGCTTCGTTCAGGATTCTTTCTAACTTCTTGCGGTCTTGGGCAGAGCAGGAGCCATACCAAGCTGTGATACAACCAGAAAGAATGCTTTCTAAGGTGCATCTGTAAAAGTTGGTGAGAGACGGAGCTGACATGTCAAATTTCCTTAGTCTTCTGAGAAAGCAGAGATGTTGGTAGGCTACAGGTGTAATTAAGATGTTTGCGCTGCACATGCAAGTTTTTCTTCATAAAAGGTGCTGTTCATTTCCTTGTAATCATATTACTCGATTTTTAGGTGGAAAAGAAAGTTATTTTATGCATAGGTTTTTCTGCAATGTGTAGCCTTTGCAGCTGAGTCTTACATGCTAAATGTAATAATTTTGGGAAAAAAATAAGCATTGTGTGATGTATTCTTGACATTGTCAGTCAGTGTTCCTGGAAGCTGCATTTAAGATTTCTGAAGAAAGCAATAATAATGAAACTTTCTCTGTGTGATTCTTCAGAAAAGAAAAATGCAAAGACTATTGATTGGAGAATAGATTAGGGAAAGTTTTGAAACCTGCAGTGCAAACCAGGTGCTGGTTATCCAATTGCCGTTGAGTAATGGACTGGTGCACCTTTTAATAATGGTTTGCACATGTATTGAGTGTAAAAGAAAGCTTTTATTTGCTCATCAAAGCCATACATGTTAGTTCTGGAAAATGAATATGTTTCAGTTTCCGTCAACTGTGAATCTATCAAGCCCTATAAAGTCAGATTTAACCAAGAGTCCCTTTTGCTTTCTCTCTACAATATCTTTCTTGCAATAGTGTTAAGGTTTCATTTCCTCCACCAGTCATTTCTGTGACCTCTCTGAGTGCAATTAACAAATTAGGGACAATTTGGTGCGGTCGGCCTCCCTGACACTTAGGAATTAAGTTAGGGTTGCCCAAATTCATTTCACAGACGATGCTAATGGTGCGCAGAGAGAGAATGCTCTCAATCTTTTGGATTGGGTGGTATTGAATTCCTTTTGAAGAACAGTGGGTAAATTGCTAGCTTGTCTTTCCAGCTGAAGAACAGCGCGTCAGGCTGTTGAAGAGTAGAGATAATTGAACCCTCAAGAGAGTTGCTGTCTTTGTCAACACCAGTGCTCACCAGGGTTTAGGGTAGGGATGTGAATCATCCTTGAGCTCTGAAGTTTGATTTGCTGATGATGAAAAGCCACCAGAAACTTTAGTACATTAAGTAACTAATATATCCACATCATTAGACTATTCTGTCCATGCGATTTAAAACTAGTTCCAAGTAACAACTTATATGCCAGAATTTTACCGCCTCGCCCACCCGAGGCCACGGAGAATGCTGTTCTGTGAGCCTCGCCCGCCCCGATACATTTCCGGCAATCAAGTCATTTTGTTCCTCTCTTTTCATTTGTCTCTGTCTATGGAAATCTTTTTGTCTAAAATCTATTTTACAAAGTTTATTTATTTATTAGTCACAAGTAGGCTTACATTCACACTGCAATGAAGTTACTGTGAACATCCCCTTCACTATTTCATTCATTGCACATTTTAGGGCCACCAAAATCGTATAATCTGGGTTAGCTGAGGCAAATTGGGGAAGAAAGCTCTTGGCCGGAAGTTTGCTATCCCGCCCGCCACGGGAATCGGAGCGGGCGAGGGGTGGACCGTGGAAAGGTCTGTTGACCTCGGGCGGGATTTTATGGGTTCGGGACAAGCGAGACCGTAAAATCCCGGCTATCTTTATTGTTACGTTACAATGTCTGCAGAGACAGGGCTAGCAGGAAAATGTCACCGATTAAATATTTTGCCCTTTCTAGCTTATATTCCCTCTAGTTGATGTTGACAGAATTGAGAACAAAAGATTTCAAAAGTCAGTGTAATAACTTGCCGTAGGGAGAGTGGGCAATTTAGAATCAAACCTATAAGGGGAGGCTTTGACAAAGAGTCATCTGGACTCGAAATGTCAGCTCTTTTCTCTCCTTACAGATGCTGCCAGACCTGCTGAGGTTTTCCAGCATTTTCTCTTTTGGTGCTATAAGGGGAGGCGATGGCCTAGTGGTATTATCACTCGACTATTAATCCAGAAACTCAGCTAATGTTCTGGGGACCTGTGTTCGAATCCCACCATGGCAAATGATGGAAACTGAATTCAATTTTTAAAAATCTGGAATTAAAAATCTACTGATGACCATGAAACCATTGTCGATTGTCGGAAAAACTCATCTGGTTTACTAACGTCCTTCAGGGAAGGAAATCTGCCGTCCTTATCTGGTCTGACCTACATGTGACTCCAGAGCCACAGCAATGTGGTTGACTCTCAACTGCCCTCAGGCCACTAGGGATGGGCAATAAATGCTGGCCCAGCCAGCGACACCCATGTCCCACAAATGAATAAAAAAATTAAAACTCTTTAAAATCTTCATCGATGGCAGAGTGTCATTCTATGTTTGCAGAGCTTTCAGGCAGTCAGATTGGTCCCTTTCTGAGCACAAGAAACATGAGGTCTTTGAATGATTTTTTAAAAAGATGATAATCGAGAGCAAATACAGAATACTCTGTATGCTGGAGATCTGAAATAAAAGCAAAATATTGGAAATAAATGTGGCAGGTCTGGCAGCGTCAGGGGGAGAGCAATGGCATTAGAATCATAGAATCCCTACTGTGCAGAAGGAGGCCGTTTGGCCCATCGTGTCTGCACCGACCACAATCCCACCCAGGTCCTATTCCCGTAACCCCACATACTTATCCTGCTAATCCCCCTGACGTGAAGGGGCAATTTAGCGTGGCCAATCAACCTAACCTGTACATCTTTGGAGTGTGGGAGGAAACCGGAGCACCTGGAGGAAACCCATGCAGACACGGGGACAATGTGCAAACCCCACACAGGCAGTGATCCAAGGCCGGAATTGAACCCGGGTCCCTGGCACTGTGAGGCGCAGTAAGAAGTCTCACAACACCAGGTTAAAGTCCAACAGGTTTATTTGGTAGCAAATACCATAAGCTTTCGGAGCACAGCTCCTTCGTCAGATGGGGTGGATAGCTGTGAGGCAGCAGTGCCAACCCACTGGGGGGTTGATATTTAACACACCCCCAAAATGGGCACGAGAGGGCTGGGGAAAGATTTCAGATAGCATAATGCAACTGTGTAAGTACCTGCTGCCATTTATTTGGTGGTGAGTTGAATGGTGGGCCTCTGTCTCTCTTTGAAGGCAAGCAGCTGGGAGCCTGATTTAAACTTAATGCTGGATGGCAGGTTTCCCAGCATTCAGGAAACTGGTCAGCAAAATGGAGGGAAGAGCAGGCAGACCAGGTCTTAAGTGCATTTTATTGCACCACCTGTGAGCCAGGGGAAGAATGAGTATCCCCAACCCCTCAAACAAGCTTTCTATCAAATGCCGCCTCTTGTTGATCCTACAGGATGACAAACATTCTCGTCCCTACTCCTGCAATTCTTTCCTTGCAATGGCTGCTCTGATCCTGCCCCCTGCTCTGACCTATCCCAATTACCATGGATTGTCCGAATTTCCATCAGCTAACCTATAAAACTGGACAGGAATCAGACTAAAGAATTAAATAGTGTCTTGCTGTTGAATTTAGCAATGTATTCAGGACCCCAGAATCACCAGGTCCCAGGGTCCCTCGCCACCACCCACGAGCGTGCTCCTTGCTTTCTCCTTTGTAAATATCAGGGCCAGCATTTCAGGTCGATGAGTTTCCGTCAGAACTGGGCAATTGAGTAGATTTTAAATCGTACAATAGAATCATAGAATCCCTACAGTGCTGAAGAAGGCCATTTGGCCCATCGAGCCTGCACCAATCACAATCCCACCCAGACCCTATTCCCGTAAACCCACATATCTACCCTGCTAATCCTCCTGACACTAAGGGGCAATTTTCCATGGCCAATCAATCGAAGTAAGAAGTCTCACAACACCAGGTTAAAATCCAACAGGTTTATTTGGCAGCACTAGCTTTCGGAGCGCTGCTCCTTCATCAGGTGGGTGAGGACTTGTGTTCACAAACAGGGCATATACAGACACAAACTCAATTTACAAGATTATGGTTGGAATGCAAGTCTTTACAGGTAATCAAGTCTTAAAGGTACAGACAATGTGAGTGGAGAGAGGGTTAAGCACAGGTTAAAGAGATGTGTATTGTCTCCAGCCAGGACAGTTAGTGAGATTTTGCAAGCCCAGGCAAGTCGTGGGGGTTACAGATAGTGTGACATGAACCCAAGATCCCGGTTGAGGCCATCCTCATGTGTGCGGAACTTGGCTTTCAGTTTCTGCTCAGCGATTCTGCGCTGTCATGTGTCGTGAAGGCCGCCTTGGAGAACGCTTACCCGAAGATCAGAGGCTGAATGCCCGTGACTGCTGAAGTGTCCCCCGACTGGAAGGGAACACTCCTGCCTGATGATTGTCGAGTGGTGTTCATTCATCCGTTGTCGTAGCATCTGCATGTTCTCCCCAATGTACCATGCCTTGGGACATCCTTTCCTGCAGCGTATCAGGTGGACAACGTTGGCCGAGTCGCAAGAGTATGTACCATGTACCTGGCGGATGGTGTTCTCATGTGAGATGATGGCATCCGTGTCGATGATCCGGCACGTCTTGCAGAGATAGCTGTGGCAGGGCTGTGTGGTGTCATGGTCACTGTTCTCCTGAAGGCTGGGTAGTTTGCTGCGGACGATGGTCTGTTTGAGGTAGCAGAGAAGCTATGACATCTTCTCTGGAGCCTTCAACATGTCATCGATGAAGGCGATCATCTTGCCAAGGCCATCCCCACACCCCCACTTCTTGCCTTCAAACAACCGCACAACCTCAAACAGACCATTGTGCGCAGCAAACTACCCAGCCTTCAGGAAAACAGTGAGCACGACACCACACAACCCTGCCACAGCAACCTCTGCAAGACGTGCCAGATCATCGACACTGATGCCATCATCTCACGTGAGAACACCATCCACCAGGTACACGGTACATACTCTTGCGACTCAGCCAACGTTGTCTACCTGATACGCTGCAGGAAAGGGTGTCCCGAGGCATGGTACATTGGAGAGACCATGCAGATGCTATGACAACAGATGAATGAACACCACTCGACAATCACCAGGCAAGTGTTCTCTTCCTGTTGGGGAACACTTCAGTGGTCACGGGCATTCGGCCTCTGATCTTCAGGTAAGCGTTCTCCAAGGCGGCCTTCACGACACACGACAGCGCAGAATCGCTGAGCAGAAACTGATAGCCAGGTTCCGCACACATGACGATGGCCTCAACCAGGATCTTGGGTTCATGTCATACTATCTGTAACCTCCACGACTTGCCTGGTCTTGCAAAATCTCACTAACTGTCCTGGCTGGAGACAATACACACCTTTGTAACCTGGGCTTAACCCTCTCTCCACTCACATTGTCTGTACCTTTAAGACTTGATTACCTGTAAAGACTCACATTCCAACCATTATCTTGTAAATTGAGTTTGTGTCTTTATATGCCCTGTTTGTGAACACAAGTCCACACTCACCTGATGAAGGAGCAGCGCTCCGAAAGCTAGTGGCTTGTGCTGCCAAATAAATCTGTTGGACTTTAACCTGGTGTTGTGAGACTTCTTACGGTGCCCACCCCAGTCCAACGCCGGCATCTCCACATCAATCAATCTAATCCACCCACCTTTGGAGTATGGGAGGACACCGGAGTACCGGTGGAAACTCACGCAGACACGGGGAGAACATACAAACTCCACACACCAAGTGACCTGAGGCTGGAATTGAACCCGAGTCCCTGGCGCTGTGAGGCAGCAGTGCTAACCACTGTGCCACCGTGCCGCCCTAAATGAATGAAAGACCAGAGTCAGGGATATGTATGTGATTAGGTGGCGAGCAGGAGTGATTTAATGTTAAGAGGGATGATGGTGCAAGGCAAAAGAGGGGGCGGTAATGGGACAATTAAAGGAGAAAAAAGCTGGGTCCTGACCAGGCCTAAATGGTAACAGCAGAGAAGGAGAGAGAAGCACAGGATTTTACTGCTCTCTCATTCTGTTACTGAAATCTTCACCTATGCCTTTGTCACTTTAGATTCAACCATTTAGTGCTCTCCTATTCTTCACTCTTCATGAAATTCCAGTTCATTCAAAATGTCATTGACCCTATCCTATCCAATTGTAGGTCCTGCCTATTGGTCACGTGTTAGCTGAACTACAATGGCTTCTATTCCCCTAATGCCTTAAAGTTCAAATTCTCATTCTTGTTTTTAAATTTCTCCATGGTCTTGATTCCTCTTATTTCTCGGAAGCTTTGTCCAGCTCTGCAATGCTCCCATGACTCTGCATTCCTCAGACTTTGGCTTGTGCATCTGCCACTTCATTATGTCCATTATTGGTGGCCATGCCTTAGTTCTTTAGCCACTAACTTTAAAACTTCTGACACTTTCCTGTCTCTCCATTTCCCTCACCTCCTTCAAGAAATTCCTGAAAAAAACCCACCTCTTTGGCCAAACTTTTAGCCACCCACCCTAACATTTATTTTTCTCTTTGACTCAACCTCCACTTCTGTCTGATTATGCGTCTGCTTAACACCTTAGGGACATTTGCTCATGTTAACGGCTCGGTGCAAATGAAGGTTTGTTGTTGCTACAACAGGGGGTCGATCCACAGCGCTAGTTCTACACGCAGTTTGCAATTTGGAAAGCGACCGCGTTGATTTTGTTTTGTTGCTGTATTGGTGTGATCTTTCTACACTTAGGCTCTCTTGCTTATGTTTACTTTGCTATTTTCACAGCTCCTGCCTTGGATGTAGATTGGCAGAATAACACTACGTTTGCATCCTGCAGCACAGACATGTGCATTCACGTGTGCAGGCTTGGCTGTGATCGTCCAGTCAAAACATTCCAAGGACATACAGTAAGTTCCAGTTTGAGTGAATGTGAAAGATATTTTTGTGCAATGCCAAAACTATGCAGCCTTCAAAGTATTCTACTCTACATTTTGTTGACATTGGATAATTCTGTACAGGAAGCATCTGTCAGAAGGAATATTTCTGACTCTTATTTGTTGCTCTATGTTGAAAAAGTTTTGTGTTAACATGGACACGCATCCTTGTGACTGAACACTTTGATAAATATGTCAAGCATAATTATGGACAAAAATCCTTTCATTATCTGACCCAAAAGTAACTTGCGTCATGAAAGATTTTTCTGATTTATTCTAATGAAAAGAAACTGCTATTTCAATCCATGTGTTCTCCATTTTATGGAGTATAAATTTAATTGCTGGTCCAGCATTTAGTTTTTTTAATTCACTCGTGGCACATGGGCGTCTCTGGCTGGCCAGCATTTGTTGCCCATCCCTAGTTACCCGAGGGCAGTTGAGAGTCAACCACATTGCTGTGGCTCTGGAGTCACATGTAGGCCAGACCAGGTAAGGATGGCAGATTTCCTTCCCTAAAGGACATTAGTGAACCAGATGGGTTTTTCCGACAATGGTTTTCATTGATTATCAGGAGATTCTTCATTCCAGATATTTTTTATTGAATTCAATTTCTACCATCTGCCGTGGCGGGATTCAAACCCGGGTCCCCAGAACATTAACTGAGTTTCTGGATTAATAGTCTAGCGATAATACCATTAGGCATCACCTCCCTCTGATAAAGGAAACGCTAAAATCGATTGCTCATTTATATAATGTACAACATTTGTTTTGTGAGGGGGATGTGTATGTAAAAGACTAAAGAACTGTCTTATGGCATAAAGTTGAGGTTGACAATGCCAGTGTTGGTGCAGTTGATTTATGATGCTTCCTCATGCCGCACTGTGCCATCATTTGGTTGCTGAAATGTGGCACATCATTGGTAACAGGACGGTGAACATGTTTAAAGCACAGGCAGGCTGTCCCCTACTAACTGTGTGATGGATGTAACTTGCTGCTCAAAGGGGGCAAAAAGTGTGCTGCGCCTGTTTCTGACACGCAGGGAGCCCATATCAGGAAATTCCGGACTCCCAGCGTATGATTTTCCTTTCTTTAACTTTAATGAAAGTACAATCACGGACTGGGAGCCTGCAATTTTCTGTCATGCGCTCACATCATGCACCAGGAGTGAGCAGAACAGAAACTTTACTACCGTTTCTTTGTAATCTTGGCGTAACAGAATGCATCCATTAGTTGATCAACTCTTTACTGAAATCTCACAGTTAGTGTTTGTGCAATGTTGACAACTCTCTTATTATACTCTGACAGTGCAGCAAATTACCTGGTAGAAAACAGGTTAATTGGTTAGATCTGAATATCAGGCAGCTCTGGATCGTGAACCTTTGAACATGTCTCTGTTATTTCAATCCTCTGAGGGAGATCATGATTACTAATGAGACTGACCTAGAGGAGCACTCTGTTTTCGTTGACCATCCTCCCAACTATTGCTTGCGCTTTTGTCCTCTGAACTGTTAACAATTGACGTCCTCTACTTCTTCTTTGGCTGGATTTGGACCTTCAATGTGCAAACGTAGATAATTGGATCAGGAGTGTAAATGAAAAGGAAGGCAGAATGACATAAAGATTATTAAACAGAATTTTAAAAATGCAACAGTACACGCTAACCTCCAAATCACCCCTTTGAATTGATCTTCAGGCTCTTTCACAACCCCAATCATTCAATAACACTTTTTCACTCGCACGGTATGTCAACTATATTAGACTACGTACAGAATCTTATAACCAAATGCAGTTTTCAGCAAAAATATAAATGCTCGGAAGAAAGTATAGATGTCTTGGTAAATGAAAATTGGAAAATAATCTTGGAAAAAATGTATCAAGAGAAATATACATTTCCCGCTGCCTCGGGAAAGCAGCCAGCAAACACACCCCGGATATACTCTCTTCCACCTTCTTCCATCAGGAAAAAGATACAAAAGTCTGAAAACGTGTGTTAACAGACTCGAGAACAGCTTCTTCCCTGCTGTCATCAGACATTTGAACGGCCCTATCATATATTTAGCTGATCTTTCTCTTCACCCTACCTGTGACCGTAACATTATATTCTGCACCCTCTCCTTTCCTTCTCTCCTATGTACGCTATGAATGGTATGTTTTACCTGTACAGCGCGCAAGAAACAATGCATTTCATTGTATCCCAATATGTGTGACGATAATGAATCAAATCAAATCAAGAAATCAGAAATAAGGAAGTGGAAAAGATTCCAACAGACCAAGCTAAAGATTGGAGGAATGTTTTCCAAAAGGTTGTGAGGCTGCGGCCAAAGTTCATGTTCTGTCCAGTGGATTTTGCAAATGAAATCATTGGATCCTTACTGTGCAGAAGGAGGCCATTCGGCCCATCGAGTCTGCACCGACCACAATCTCACCCAGGCCCTATTCCCGGAACCCCACGTATTTGCCCTGCTAATCCCCCTGACGCTAGGGTCAATTTAGCTTGGCCAATCAACCTAACTCGCACATCTTTGGAGTGTGGGAGGAAACCGGAGCACCCGGAGGAAACCCACGCAGACACGGGGAGAATGTGCAAGCTCCACACAATGACTCGAGGCTGGAATTGTACCCGGATCCACAGACAATGACTCGAGGCTGGAATTGAACCCGGATCTCTGGCCCTGTGAACAATGCTAACCACAGTGCCACCTTGCCACAAAATGCCAAACGTAATAACAAAGTGCCATCTTCAGGAGAATGTCGATACAACAGATTGTTTACTGGTTATATTAGCAATGCTCATTTGCACTTCTTTTACGTTTCAGAATGAAGTAAATGCAATCAAATGGGACCCATCTGGCATGCTGCTCGCATCTTGCTCAGATGACATGACACTGAAGGTAGGAAAACCTAATTGTGGCTCGAATCCCTTGTCAACTGTGGTAATAAATCTTTGCATCAGCTATTATTTGCTAAAAAGCTTCCAGCCATTTCACCAAAGAACAAAACCATGTAGTAAGACATTCCTGAGAGACAAGCTTTCCTTTAAGTCCATTATTCCGTGTCTTTTTTAAAAATTCGCTCATCTGACACATGAGAAGAGACAGGTCTTCATGCAGCCTCTGTAACCCATCAGCTATATATAAGGTCAATTTGTCTCTGCCTGTGAGAGGGGTTTCCTCTCAAAATTTCATCATGTCATGAAAAGAACTGATCAATGTCACAGTCGCAGACAATGCTTTTACTTTGCGATATCACTGTTTATCATTTTGGTATCTGTGAGCCTCTCTCAACTCTACCCCCCCTTCTAACTCCACCTCCATGGTTTAGTATTTACCTTTAGTTCAGTGTTTAAATCTGCAGTGTCCATAATCCTGCTTTTAGAATGAAGGTTTATATTTTAAGATCTATCTAAAACAAAAAGTACGGGGCGGGATTTTCCGGCCACGCTTGCCCGAAGGCCGGAAATTCCCGTCCAAAGTCAACGGACCTTTGCGTGGTCCGCTCCCCGCCCACTATGATTCCCGTGACAGGCGGGACGGGAAAATTCTTCCCATGGACTGAGGTGAGAAACCTGCGCGGTTTTCATGAAACAGTGATGGCCCAATCAGATCCAAAACAGCCTAGCTTGACCATACCCATAAATATAGAACCACAAAAAAGTTACAACACCACAGAAGGCCATTCAGCCCATCTTGTCCATGCCAAATATAAACTCTTGGCTTTCTGGTTTAATGCTACTGATACACCCCCCCCCCCCAACCCTGGCCCGGCAAGTTATATTGTTTTTAGAATACATTTTGAAGATGTTGATTTTAAAATTAGATATGTAATGTGTGTGTGTGGGGGGTGGGGGGTTTGGTTTAGTTGATTAGAGTTGCAGGTGAATAGCAATATTTTGTCGACATTTTTAAAATGAGGAATATGGTTAATACAATGACCAGATAATGTTTTTTCGCGATTGAAGAATCGAAATCACGGGGTGACACGACGGCACAGTGGTTAGCACTGCTGCCTCACAGCGCCAGGGACCCGGGTTCGATTCCCAGCTTGGGGTCACTGCCTGTGTGGAGTCTGCACGTTCTCCCCGTGTCTGCGTGGGTTTTCTCCGGGTGCTGTGGCTTCCTCCCACAGTCCGAAAGACGTACTGGTTAGGTGCATTGGCCGTGCTAAATTCCCCCTCAGTGTACCCGAACGGGCGCTGGAGTGTGGCGACTAGGGGATTTTCACTTTAACTTCATTGCAGTGTTAATGTAAGCCTGCTTGTGACACTAATAAATAATAATATAAAATTAGAAAAATATTGACCAGGGCACCATCAGGGATACTATTTTGTCTTTTAAAAAGCGTTTGGACAGTTACATGGGTAAGATGGGTATAGAGGAATATGGGCCAAAGGTGGGCAATTGGGACTAGCTTAGGGGTTTAAAAAAGGGTGGCATAGACAAGTTGGGCTGACGGGCCTGTTTCCATGCTGGAAACCTCTATGACTCTATAACTCCCCTGCCCTTCTTTGGAACTGTGTTGTGGGATCTTTTACTTCCACCTGAATAGATTTAATGTTTCATCCAAAAGGTGGCACTTCCGACAATGCAGTTCTCCCTCAGTACTGAATCATAGAGTAAAATCCTTACAGTGCAGATGGAGGCCATTCGGCCCATCGAGCCTGCACCGACAACAATCCTATCCAGGCCCTATCTACATACTTACCCTGCTAGTCCCCTGGCACCAAGGGGCAATTCCGCATGGCCAATCAACCTAACTTGCACAGCTTTAGACTGTGGGAGGAAACTGGAGCACCCGGAGGAAGCCCACGCAGACATGTTTGCAGAAAGTGCAGACTCCACACAGACAGTCACCCGGGACTGGAATTGAACCTGGGTCCCTGGCGCTGTGAGGCAGCAGTGCTAACCACTGTGCCAACGTGCATTAGAGTGTCAGCCTTGGAGTGGGATTTGAATCCGGGAGGTGCTTGTGATTCAGGGGCGAGAGCGTTACTCACTGAACCACCGCTGTCGAAGCTAACAGCGTGAGGGTTCGATCCCCGTTCCAGCTGAGGCAGACTTGAGTCCTGCCACCATACACTGCCCCAGCGAACGAAATTACAGCCCTTAGTCACGGTTCAGGGTGCAATCACCAAGAACCTGTCTTCAGGCAGAGAGCTCGAGAAATATAATAAACAACATGAGAGGGCTGCTCAAATTCAGCGTGGATTCCACACAGTTTATTGTGCTTTGAGAAGATAATACAGGATTTATTATTCTGAGATGTCAGAGGACAGCTAGCTCATTATTACCACAAATTCCAGCCACTGCTCTGTTGCAAGCCTAGAATAGAGTTATGTGGATAAAGGGATAGCTGTTTAACTATGTGGCAAGCCTATCAGTGCATAATCACCCCACCTGTGTGGTGCAGTACAATGGTCTTTTATTCAGGGCTTATTAGCAGATTATACATGTTCAGAATGGCTGACAAGCAAGCAGTAATCCCTGATAGGATCACACATTCCAACTACTCTGAATGCTTCAAAGTGGTGCTGTGGCAGTCATTTCACCAAAGTTCAGTCTTCAGCAAGTTGCAGGGCAGAATTCTCCCAGGCTCCCACCGATGGCAGGGGCGGGTGGGTGGGGGAGGGGGAGAATATGACGGGAGGCCCAGAAATGTTTACGTCGGCGTGAATTTATAGCGGGATCTTCCACTGATGATGCCCACCATGGCGGGTTGGAAAACCCACCAGAGGCCATTGTCTGCGTCCTATTAATGGGACGCAGATGAACGCCCAATGCCAGATTCTCTATGATGCCAGCAGGAAAACACGCCAACGTGAAACCGGTCTGGAACAATGTGACGGGACTAACCTGAGCGATGACAGTGGCTGCCTCCAGAATTCAGGATGGAGGCCGCCCTCAACACTGGACCCTGGAAAGCTGCAGCAATGAGTCGGGGGAGCTTATGCAGGGGAACTTTCCAGATTGGGTTGCCCTGGAAGGGGGTCCATCTTCCGGCCTCAGAATGTTCCTGGAGATCCGTCTTCATTTCCAGGAAATTCGCCTTCTTTCTTTAATCGTGGGTCAGTGATCAGGGTGGCATGGTGGCACAGTGGTTAGCATGGCTGCCTCGGAGCGCCAGGGACCCGGGTTCGATTCCCGGCTTAGGACACTGTCTATGCAGAGTCTGCACATTCTCTGCGTGGGTTTCCTCTGAGTGCTCTGGTTTCCTCCCACAGTCCAAACGAGTGTTGGTTAGATGCATTGGCTGTGCTAAATTCTCCCTCAGTGTACCCAAACAGGTGCTGGAGCGCAGCGACTAGGGGATTTTCACAGTAACTTCATTGCAGTGTTAATGTAAGCCTACTTGTGACACTGATAAATTAACTTTAAAACTTGATGGACACCTTTCCAATATGGCATGGGTGCACCAGGGTGAAGCTTGTTTCCTAGAGTGCTCGCTGTGCACTGAGGCGGCCTTTAAAAATGCTGGCCCAAGCATCGAATCACAGAGTTGATGGCTGGGCGGGTGAATCAGAGGCTGCCCGCCAGCAAAAGGATGTGGAATCCCTGCATGTGTTATTTTTCTTCAAATTTCACACGCTGCTTTTCCCATCTGACATCGGCCCTTTGCCTACATCAGAGACATCGTCACCCATAGTGGGTGATTCATTTGCCCTCATACACCGCAAGCACAACAGTGACATGGACACAAAGTGAGAATCTTGTTTCCCAATTTCCCCCTTGCCAGTGATTTCATGAGAATTCATGCCCTTTGTGAGCAGGAACCTCATTTCCATCTATTTTAATACATATTATTAAAGGGCAATTCAGCCACATAATCCCTCCCCACTAAACGTTTGTACCTCACCAATGTGACGTCATCTCAGCGAGGTTTACAATATCTATACAAGAATGGGAATCAGTCGAGGGGAATATGCTAGGGGTGCTATGGTAAGTATAACCCCTAGGAGGAGAAGGACATACCCAGGCAATGCCCTGGCAGAGGTTGGCACTGCCCTGGCACAGGTTGGCAGGTGTCAACGTAGCAGTGCCAACTTGTGCTGGGGGCAGATCTGGGGCAGGACCATGGAAGCAGTGGACATGTGGGGATGATAACTGTGGAGGGCTGGGGTGATGATGGTTGTGAAGGGACGGGTCGATGAGCATGAGATCGTAGAAGATCAAAGAATCCCTACAGTGCAGAAGGAGGCCATGCGGCCCATTGAGTCTCCACCAACAACAATCCCACCCAGGCCCTATTCCCGTAACCCCACATATTTACCCTGTTAATCCCTTGGCACTAGGGTCAATTTAGCATGGCCAATCAACCTAACCCGCACATCTTTGGACCATGGGAGGAAACCGGAGCACCCAGAGGAAACCCACGCAGACACGGAGAGAATGTGCAAACTCCACACAGTGACCTAAGGCCGGAATTGGCACGGGTCCCTGGCGCTGTGAGACAACAGTGCTAACCACTGTGCTACCGTGCCGGGAGGAGAGTGCCCACAATACTGCCACAGTGGTGGGGGTGTTAGGAAAAGAGAGCCCCTGATATCTCTGTGGTGGTGTTGGGGGGAAGGGAGGATCCGTCCATATGAGGTGTGGTGGGGGGGGAGAGGGGGTTTATTTCCAGCGCTGAAGAGCCGGTCTTGCTGGTTCTTCTCAGTCCCATCACACTGAATGCGTAAATCATGCCCCCAGACTTTCTGTGCTCTAAGTGCTAGAAAATCTGGTCTGAAACCTTGACTGTGCATCTGGATAGATACACGCCCGTTTTCACTCAGAACCTGACTCTTGTGACAGATTTTGGTAAGATTCCACCCACAGTGTTAAATAGCAGACCGCAAGATGATTTAGCTTCTGCCTTACTGCAATAGCAATACACGTATTAGAATAACATACAGTAAGCTGATTAATGTGCTATAGTCACAGATAATTTAATTTATTTGAATCAGTTACACTGGAGTGAGTTCTGGGGTAACACCAATGTCATGTTGCATATCATGTTTTAAACTTAAATTGTTCGAAAGGGAGAATGAGAACATGTAATTGCAAAAAAAGAAACAATGGAATAACAGTGCTAACCATATAATTTAACATTCCTCCTTCAATTCAACCTTGATAATGTGTGAAGAGCCTAAAAATGATGTAGGTATCTTCCATAGCCTTCAAATTTGTCTTACATTTATTTTCCATATCGATGATACGTGGCATTTTTAACAATTTAAGACTTGCAGTCAGCACAGATCACCATACTATTGTATCTCCTACAGATCTGGAATATGAAGCAGGACTCTTGTGTACACGACTTACAGGCTCACAATAAAGAAATCTACACTATAAAATGGAGTCCCACTGGTCCAGGCACCAACAACCCAAACTCTTATATCATGTTAGCCAGGTAAGAGTGACATTTTTAAAAATGTGTGTAAAGTATGCACATAGTCGAAGAAATAACCGAGAATTGGATAAATAAATGTTCAGTAAAACCAATGCACTTGTGGTACAGATGTCTAAGTTGTACATAAGGTGCCTCGTAGGAAGTTGACACACGGAATTGAGCCATGGTAGTTTCAGGCTGACAGAACGAGATGCCATCTTGCTCCTGCAACATCCGCAGACGCAACCCTCAGCTAAAACGACTCATTTGACTTGAGCAGGGAAGAAATTTTGCCATATAAACTGCACGCACTCTCAACATAAATCCAGCAACCTCTGGTAAATTGGAGCAGAACACAGATCTGCTGAGTCTCCATCCAGTTGACCGAAAGGCAGATACCTCAGCAATCCTGTTGTCAGGTGTGCCCATGCTAAGCCCAGTGCTACCAATGGAGGCTGAGTGCAGCCATGGCGCTTCTGCTGTGGACCTAAGCTGGAGGTCAGAGTTCAAAAGGAAATTGACAATTAAATCGCGATCCATTGCAACTAGACCATACATTACAGGATGAAATATCTGAGCCGGATTAGCTGAAGTTGCGAAATTCCTCGACTCGGCAGACACGCCTCAGTGTAACACTTATTTTCATTTAATTTACATTTAATTTTCACTAGAGGAAGGCAGGTACAGCGTTATGGAGAAGATAAACATCAATTTTCACCTTCACCTCCATTGATGTCAAATGGAAATGAAAATGAGCATGTTCCCCAATAACTGGACCATCTGGTCTGGCAGTTTACCACACCATCCCCTGTTGGCAATTGGTGTTCTTTTTTTTTGGAACTTCAAAAATAGCAATTTTTCTTTATTCATTCGTGGAGCATGGCCATCGCTGGCTGGCTGCCCATCGCTAGTTGCCCTTGGCTAGGTCATTTCAGAGGGCAGTTAAGAGTCAGCCACATTGCTGTGGCTCTGGAGTCACAGGTAGGCCTGACCAGGTAAGGACAGTAGACTTCCTTCCCTAAAGGACATTAGTGAACAAGGTGGGTTTTTCTCCTCTATCGACAATGGTCATCAATAGGTTCTTAATTCCAGATTTTTTTTATTGAATTCAAATTCCACCATTGGCTGTGGCAGAATTCGAACTCAGGTCCCCAAAATATTAGCTGAGTTTCTGGATTAATAGCCTAGCGATAATACCATTACGCAATTGCATCCCATGGCCACGTCCATGAGCCACTGATAGGTGGCAAAGCACATCTTTAGTGACAGTTTATGGCCAATCAAAGATCAGGGTCAGAATTCTGCGACCTCGTCCGCGGCTGGGATTCTCCGTTTTTGGTGTTGTCAATGAAGATTTGGCTGAGCGCCAAATTCTCCGTTCTTGCTGGTAGTGCTGGTGGGACATACGTACAACATCAGAGAATTCCGGCCCACATTTGTCCCCGATGTGTCCCCATCTCCAAAATTAACAATGGGATCTGGCTGGCATAGAGATCAGTAAAGTGTAACTGATATATAGTTAGAATAAACAGTAAAGTTAAAAGTGAATTAGCACAAAGACAGAACATGAACTATTCAGCTTTCAGTTTAAAGTTTCAACGGTTGAGATTTTCCAGTCCCATCCGCTCCAAGGTCCATCTAGTCCCGTCAAAAGTCAATGGACTGTTGGCTGGGCCACTGAATCTCGGATTCCGCCACGGCAGGGCGAATATTCCCAGCCCAAAGTCTTTCCTCAATCAATTATGGGTTTTCTCTTGAGTAGACCTTTACCCAATGAGAACTGGATTGTGGCACCAACACACATAGGATGGTTTCTGTCCTGTAATTTGAGCTGGATGTGAGCCCAAATCTATAGAGAAATGGTAGCGTGCTCACCCACCACTGAGCGAATAGTGAAGACTTACCCAATGAGCGTACTGTGAAAGTCCTAATCAGCTGACACAGATTTTTAAAAAATGATCCAGCCATTATCAAAACACCATTTACTCAACAACCAAAATCATCTCCTCCTCCAGGCTTTTGTCTTTCAACTCCCTACCGAGGCGGAAGCTTTTTAACTCAGCACCGTTTCAAGCGGGCCAACGGCTCTCTGCTACTTCACACAAGTGGCTGTGCTGGATGTGTGAGTCAAAAGAGCAAGTGTTGACGAGCCCTTCAATCACCTCAGCTAAGCTCAATCTTATTCTCACCAGACATCCCCACACACTTTTCACTCAGGTCATTAGGCAGAGTGGAAGCCCAAGCTTATTTTTTCTTTCTGGAGCCCAGGTTTGCGACTCCTCAATGCAAAGGTCCGCTGATCTCGGGCAGGATTTTCCGTCCTTGGGGCTTGACTACAGCTCAGCCTTCAACACCATAATTCCTACGGCACTCATCTCCAAACTCCATGGCCTGGGGCTCGGCTCCTCCCTCTGCGACTGGATCCTGAACTTTCTAACGCACAAATCGCAATCAGTAAGGACAGGCAACAACATCTCCTCCACGATCATCCTCAACACCGGTGCCCCACAAGGCTGTGTTCTCAGCCCCCTGCTATACTCCTTATACACCTATGACTGTGTGGCCAAATTCCCCTCCAACTCGATTTTCAGGTTTGCTGATGACACCACGAAATGGGACGAATCTCAAACAATGACGAGACAGAGTACAGCAATGAAATAGAGAATCTGGTGAACTGGTGCGATGGCAATAATCTCTCCCTTAATGTCAACAAAATGAAGGAGATAGTTATCGACTTCAGGAAGCATAGTGGAGGACGTGCCCCTATCTAGAAGAAGTAGAAATGGTCGAGAGCTTCAGGTTTTTTGGCATGTCAGCTACAACTCTCACCAACTTTTACAGGTGCACCAATGAAAGCATTCTTTCTGGTTGTGTCACAGCTTGGTATGGCTGCTGCTCTGCCCAAGACCGCAAGGAACTACAAAGGGTTGTGATTGAAACCCAGTCCATCGCACAAACCAGTCTCCCCTCCATTGACTCTGTCTACACTTTCCTCTGCCTCAGAAAAGCAGCCAGCATAATTAAGGACCCCACACACCACAGACGTACTCTCTTCCACCTTCTTCCGACGGGAAAAAGATACAAAAGCCTGAGGTCTCATATCAACCGACACAAGGACAGCTTCTTCCCCGCTGCCATCAGACTTTTGAATGGATCTACCATGCACTAAGTTGATCTTTCTCTAGCTATGACTGTCACACTACATTCTGCACTCTTATTTCCTTCTCTGTGAACGGTATGCTTTGTCTGTATAGCATGCAAGAAACAATACTTTTCACTGTATAATACATGTGACAATAATAAATCAAATCAAATCAAATCCCGCCCCTCCAGATCTTTGACAATGAGTACTGTTGGACAAGCCACAAGTAATAAGGAAATTTTCTTGCCTATGTCCTTAAATGGCTCATTTTCTTCTCACATTGATATACCCAATGGCTTAAAACCATGTGCAGTAGTTGGGCAGGTTGCCATCGAATCAAAATTACTTTTACCTTTTATCTTTCAGTGCTTCATTTGATTCTACTGTTCGCCTATGGGATGTGGAAAGAGGAGTCTGCCTTCACACTTTAACCATGCACCAAGAACCTGTCTATAGTGTAGCATTCAGCCCTGATGGCAAATATCTAGCCAGTGGGTCATTCGACAAATGTGTCCACATATGGAACACTCAGGTAAGAGAGACAATACCATTTGCAACACTGACCACAGTCAGATTAGAGAAATCGTTAAATTGTTTTAGAATAATAGTTGCGTTTTAGATTTTTTTAAAAGAAGCGAGATTTGCAGCTGTATAAGGTGCTGGTGAGGCCACACCTGGAGTACTGTGCACAGTTTTTGTCTCCTTACTTGAGAAAGGATATACTGGCACTGGAGGGGGTGCAGAGGAGATTCACCAGATTGATTCTGGAGTTGAGAGGGTTGGCTTATGAGGAGAGACTGAGTAGACTGGGGCTTTACTCATTGAAATTCAGAAGAATGAGGGGAGATCTTATAGAAACATATAAGGTTATGAAGGGAATAGATAAGGTAGAAGTAGGGAGGTTGTTTCCACTGGCGGGTGAAACTGGAACTAGGGGCCATGGCCTCAAAATAACGGGGAGCAGATTTAGGACTGAGTTGAAGAGGAACCTCTTCACCCAAAGGTTTGTGAATCTGTGGAATTCCCTGCCCAGTGAAGCAGTTGAGGCGACCTCATTGAATGTTTTTAAGGCAAGGATAGATAGATTTTTGAACAGTAAAGGAATTAAGGATTATGGTGAGCGGGCGGGTAAGTGGAGCTGAGTCCACGAAAAGTTCAACCATGATCTAATTGAATGGCGGAGCAGACTCGAGGGGCCAGATGGCCTGCTCCTAGTTCTTATGTTCTTATTTCGGCCATGTTGTTGCAAAGATTCTTTCCATGTGAGCACTGGCGGTAAAGGGAAGCCAGTTATTTCTGAAATATAAATGGACTGCGTCACCTCACTTTTAATTGAATACATTGTGGTGTAAAGGACAAAAAAAATTGCTCAACATTTGAAGCAGACAACTGTGACTCCTGTGGAAAGGAAGACGGTGATCAGGATCATAATTAAGTTTAACCTGGAACTTGTCAGACTGTCATTGACATTTAAAAATGTCAGCAATCAAAGTAGATCCATTTCAAAAACATTCACCTGAAGTGTTTTCTCGGTATTCCAACAAATCAATGTGTTTGTTTTCGTAGACGGGAGCTCTAGTGCACAGCTACAGAGGGACCGGGGGAATCTTTGAAGTGTGCTGGAATGCATCAGGGGACAAAGTGGGAGCAAGTGCATCAGATGGCTCTGTAAGTATTTATGCTGTTCAATTTAGAGTCTGTCTGCACCCGCTACCTGCAAGTGATTGAAAGGTTTTTGCTCTATGTATCTGTCAGTGAACCTTGCATACAAGTGATCCAAAACAGACATTTTAAAATGTGTACGTGATTCCCTTAATAGCACATTCCCTCACATAAAATTACTTTTTAAAAAAAGATATTCAACAAAAAGATGCATTATTACAAAATAACTATTGCTGTGGAAGGCAATCCGACTCATTTTACGATCATCCATCCAGTCTGTTTGCTATTGAAGCAGTGAATGTGTTAACTTTTAAGAGTAAATAGCAAAGTTCAAGCAAAGGTGGGGGTGGACGGTGCAGTAATTAGCACTGCTGCCTGGAAGTGCCAGGGACACAGGTTCAATTCCAGCCTTGGTTGACTGTGCGGAGTTTGCATGTTCTCCCCATGTCTGCATGGGTTTCCTCCGGGAGCTCCGGTTTCCTTGCACACTCCAAAGATGTGCAGGTTAGGCGGATTGGCCATGCTAAATTGTCCCTTAATGTCCCAAATGTGTAGGTTAAGGGGATCAACGGGGTAAATAGATGCAGGAACAGGGATAGGGCCAGGGTAAGATGCTCTGTTGGAGAGTCAGTGCAGTCTCAGTGGGCTGAATGGCCTACTCATGCACTGGAGGGATTCTGTGATTCTATATATAGCTGGAGAGATCAGGGAAGCAAGCTGATGAAACAATCGGGCTGTGTTGGGAGATATTAAATATTACATCAACCAGGAGACACAGAGCAGCTTAGGTAGTAAAGCCAATGGATTTTAAAATTGGGGCAGGTTTCTAGAAATTGGATCACTCGTATTTTAAATTGTAGAGGAATTTTTGTTACTGCATTTACCATGTCAACCAAGTGTACTGCTCAAAATTAATTGGGAGAGACAGAGATGTTGCACAAATCAAGGTGTTAGCTAACCGAAAGAAAAACCAAAAGAGAAAATGCTGGAAAATCTCAGCAGGTCTGGCAGCATCTGTAAGGAGAGAAAAGAGCTGATGTTGCGAGTCCAGATGACCCTTTGTCAAAGGTGTTAGCTAATTTACTTGATATAATGGATGAATCAGGCATCAGAATACTTGAATTGGAGAAAAAAATTAAACATTATTAACAGAGAATCTGAATAAAAAGGAAACAATAGTTCATGTTGAAGCTTCCAGCAAATCGAGATTGAGTAAAGTTACAGGGGCTCATAATTAAAGTTGTCATAATCTGGGAATAGGAATAACTTCTACCAAACAGGAAAGATTGGAGGAAGTTTCCTCTGGGGATTTGATTTGTTTTCTTGGCCAGAGAGCAACATGCCGCACAGGGCTGTAAAATTCAGTCCTTTGAGATAGTAGAAACTGGAGCCTCAGTGATTCATGTGGAAGAACTAAAGCCAAGCTTATATCTGTTACATTATAGATTTATAAATGCCAGAACCTTTAAGAAAACTGTAACAGAATTCTTCCAGGAGTTCAGGCACTTCCATACAAGCCATACGTAACTTTGTGCTGTTCTTATCCATTAACGGGGTCTGTGGATTATCAGATAAACTGTGCTATACAAGCCATGTAACAAATTTATATCTATTAAATCTATTACATATGCTCAAAGTATATTTGAAGGTTAATTTATTGTCACAAGTAGGCTTACATTAACACTGCAATGAAGTTACTGTGAAAATCCCTTAGTCGCCACACTTAGGCACCTGTTCAGAGGGAGAATTTTGCATGGCCAATGCACCTAACCAGCACGTCTTTCAGACTGTGGGGGGAAACCGAAGCACCCGGAGGAAACCCATGCAGACACGGGGAGAATGTGCAGACTCCACACAGACAGTGACCCGAGCCAGAAGTCGAGTCTGGGTCCCTGGCACTGTGAGGCAGCAGTGCTAGCCACTGTGCCACCGTGCCGCCCTATCCCTTTAGACGCAGTGTTTGTCTCTCGACCAATTGGATATGATGTTTATTTTAATCTGGCAAGGCCAATTCAAATAAATGGACTAAAAATCCTACTTTAGAGAAAACTACCTCCTTAGATTGCCATGTCTCTCATTTCGGCAGTCTATCAATGACTCAATACATTAATGAACAGTCACCCCAGTAAGAACAGTTATGTTTGTATATACAGTGTTGTATTATATTTTAAAAAGATACTTAATAGGTAGTTTCATGGGGCTGTGAGAAAAATGTCACGGTTCACATGACACTTATTAAAATAGCTTGTCTTGTATTCTGTGATATTGAGGGCATCTGGCCCTCTGATTATATTGCAGTGTTTTTCTACAGCGTATAGCAGGAACAATTACTGTCACAACCACAATGAAGTTGTTAAAAATAATAAAGATAATTGGGTGGAATCGTCCCAAAATTTGTCAGAGTGTCAGTTTCAGACTGAAAACTGACGCGTTTTCTCTCCAGATTCTCTGGCACTCAGTGCCCGCAGAATCTGGAGGCATGGTTTGTGGCATCACTCTGACAGGGCCAGATAGAGCTGGCATGGCCGGCTCCATTGAGATTGGTGCACCATCTTTAAAGGGCGCCCCAATCTGCACAAAAGATAAACTACCTCCCCGCCTTCCCCCCACAGCGATATCCCATCCTAACTGGCACACAGGCTTCACCACGCCCCCACCATGGCATTCCCACCTCCCTCACCCACCACCTAGGCATTCCCCCAATAGGTATCAGGACACCCCCCCCCCCCCCCCCCATATCCTCCCCCAACATGCATCAGTGCCCCCCACCCATCCAAATGTAAGGGAACCGCCCAGTAGTTTACCTAGAGGGCACCCCCCCCACCCCCTGGCGCTGCCAGGTTGGCAATGCTGAGGATATCCCTTGCCACCTGGGGGCTATACTTTCCTGCGTGTGCCCAGCATTGTCATCAAATGAAAACCAGGAGTGATCTGCACCGGTGTGACATCACGCTGGCTGGGTGGGAAAATAGGTGGCGAGCGGAAATAGCAACATCAAGCCCACTAAATACATTATAATCGATGCTAAGATATGTTAATCAGGCTCGCGCCCTTCTGAAGCGTTAACCTGATCCCGTCAGGAGGGGGACAGGGAAGATCCTGAACTGAAATCTCGCCCGCACAAATCTCGTTTTTGGCTTCTCGCGAGATTTAGCGGTCAATATGGGATTTGCTATTCGTACTGGAATTTCCAATATTTGCCAATTATAATGCCAAGTCTTGCTACATATTAAACATGTTTTATTCCACGTTAAATAGAGACTGAAAGAAAACATCTCGGGGGCAATTCTCCCAAAAAAGTTTGAAGTGCTGAATTTGCGGGAAAACTGGTGTAAATCACGATTGTTTTTCCAATGGGAGTTCAGGATCGAATCTGAGGTCACGATCGTGAATATCATTAAAAGCTCGAGGGGCGGGGCCTATTTGCACCAGAGTCTGAAAGTTCCGGAACTCTGCGCATGAGTAGTGGCCCCAGTCTGTCAGCCTGCAGTGCTGCCCCTGCAGCAGCACCACCCCCCAATGGCCCGATCGCGGCCCCCATGACCATTCCCGGGCCAGCCCCGACAACCAGCCCCACTCACCCCGCCATCCCATCACGGAGCACCCCGATCTCCAATGCCCCCCTAACCCTAACCCCAATGGCAGACCTCACCCCAGCTCACCCCGATCGCTGGCCTCCCTTCAGTCCTAACTGATCCCAGTGGCAGAGTGACCCCCACCCCCAGGGGATGCTCCAAAGCCCCACCCTCTTGGCACTGCCCCATGCCCGGTGGGCAGTGCCCAGGTGCTCCTTGCGCATGGGCACTTTGCCCCGCCCCCATGCCTGACCCCCTGGGGGGCCCCGATTCCCCCCCCCCGCCCCCCACTTCATTCCAGCAGGCCTCCTGCTAGTTCCCCGAAAATGGGGAGCTACTCTAAATCCCGCCGAGGTGAAATGGTACTGGCAAGGTGGGAGACGCTATCGGGCCCGGGGAATTCAGCCCCGGGCCTGATAATCACATTTAAATTGCATTCAAATAAGATTAAAATAACTTACCTGCCGGTCCTGCCGGTTTCCAGTGTGGTCCCAACCGTGCCGGATATCCAGCACTCGGAGATGGGGAACGTCGGGAACGCATGCGCAAATCCTGCAAAATGGCCCACACGCGATTCTCCTGGCCCGATGCATGAAAAAAGTAGCACGTTGGGATGGGAGAATTGTCCCCCTATTATTTTAGAGTGTACTTTACAAATGGTATTACAGTTACCAGAGAGAAGAATCTGAGCCAAAGTCTTCTCAAAATTAGTCAGCACGAAGAAAGGCATGGCTATTATTGGAGTTTTATTCTTTTGAACAACTTAATAGGGTGGTATGTCTTGAGGAAAAGCATTTGCAAAGGGTGAAAAGCAGCGATACAGGAAATGAATTTTGTCCAAATGAAGCAAAGAATTGTGTTTCCTATTTCAGGTATTTTTGTGGTCAGCAGGGAGAGGGATGTCAGTAATTGTCAAATTAAACTTTTCTTTTAGGACAATATAAGCTATTACAGGGCAGGTTCGGAGTGGTGGGCAGCAGGGGTGCTTTAAGCCTGAGCACAGGAGAACATCCCTCTCCACCTATCTTCAATTTTTCTGCTCTCCCCTGGAGCAAGTCCCTGCAGCTGCTTTAACCTGGCTATTCATTGGGCTGTGGCCCATTCTAACTAGAAAGCAAACTCAAGGCATCCAGGCCCATTTCATCCAGAAGGGCATAGGTTTAAGGTGAGAGAGGAGAGATACAAAAGGGTCCAGAGGGGCAACTTTTTCACACACAGGGTGGTGAGTGTCTGGAATGAGCTGCCAGAGGTAGTAGTGGAGGTGGATACAATTTTGTCTTTTAAAAAGCATTTAGACAGTTACATGGGTAAGATGGGTATAGAGGGATATAGGCCAAGCGCGGGCAATTGGGACTAGCTTAGTGGTTTAAAAAAATGGGAAGCATGGACAAGTTGGGCTGAAGGGCCTGTTTCCATGCTGTAAACCTCTTTGACTCTATCTGTGACTCTAATCATTGGGCTGAATTTTGTCGATGGAGTCACAATCCCAAATTCTGCTTCAATTCGGGGCTGAGGATCCGAGACTGGCCGCAGTGGTTTGCCAGTACAGACATCCTGGCAGTCGGCCCATTAAGAAAGCACCGCCAGGAACTCCGTCCAGTTGAGGACAGTGGGTGGAGCAGGGAAACAAGAGGCTCAATCAGCAGCCCCATAGACCGATTCAACCAACAGCCCCACAGACATTAGGGGGCACCAGATGATCCCACCAGCGTGAACAGTCAGAGAATTCCGGCCACAGTGCTGTTAGGGAGGTTTTGGACTCAGTCACAGTGAAAGAATGGCAATATTATTCCAAGTCAGGAAGGTGAGTGGATTGGAGGGTGAACTTCCAGGTGGTGGTGTTCACAGGTGTCTGCTGCTCTTGCCCTTCTCGATGATAGGAATGGTGGGTTTGGAAGGTGCTGCCTAAGGAACCTTGTTGAATACCTGCAGTGTAATCTTGCAGATGGTACTCACTGCTGCCTCTCTGCGCTTCTTTCAAATGCTTTTTTTTATTAGTGTCACAAGCGGGCTTACATTAACGCTGCAATGAAGTTACTGTGAAGATTCCCTAGTTGCCACACTCCAGTGCCTGTTCGGGTACACTGAGGGAAAATTTAGCATGGCCAATGCACCTAACCAGCATGTCTTTCGGACTGTGGGAGGAAACCGCAGCACCCGGAGGAAACCCACGCAGACACAGGGAGAACGTCTGCACAGACCAGGCTGGGAATCGAACCCGGGTCCCTGATGCTGTGAGGCCGCAGTGCTAACCACTGTGCCACCGTGCTGCACTAAAGTGTTATTTTAAAAATAGCACTACGTAGAGTAGGAACTTTACTCTTAAATCAGGTTCTTATTGCCTCAAATCCGGAATATGGAAGTTGAGTTTTTTGACAGTTCTATGGGTAAATCTAGTATTTGCTGGTTAGTCACAATCGCATCTAAAACATGGTTCTGAGTGCAACCGGCTAGCCGATTGAACAATCAATGCTGTCTTTTTCTTTCCCCCAGAAGAATTGTGATCAACAATTGCTAATTCGTTTTTTCTTTTGATTTTCACAGGTCTGTGTGCTTGATCTACGGAAATAGCAAAATAGCAGGATAACAGGATGTAAGATTAGACCGGCAGTGAATGTGTGGGTGGCAAACACGCTCCTTCACCGTGTGTCAGCTCCAGAACTACAAGAACCTGACTTTTTAAAGTGAAACGGTTAAAACCAGCTCTCCCTGTCCTTTTAATTCTGATTCCCCCACACCCCCCTCCTCCCAAAAAAAAAAATGATTTTATTGTCTGCAAACAACACCCTCCCCTCCACTCACCCTGCCCCAGCTCCCGCTCCCCCCCCCTCCCCCCCCAACCCCTCCAAATGGAAACCCAGTCGTGCGCTGGCATTTTCACCAGTTGAACTCTTCAGCCTTGGAATGTCACGTAAGGAAACTGCGTCAGTCAATGTTTTGGGGTTTTCAACAGGACAGATGATGGCAATTTATGTTCGTGACTGAGAGCATTGTGCCAAACTGCAGATGCTGTGATGTACCAAAAAAAAAAGTGGGAAAAAAAAAACACAGAAAACAGACCAACGAAAAAAAAGGAAATAATGTAGATTTTCCTTTCTTCATATACTTTCCTCATTCTGGTTTGGACACTACAGTGCTGCTGAAAATGAAGAATAACATTGTGTGCGGTCACAGCGAAATAATCTGCTACTTTGTAATAGCAACACTTTATATTTTCTGGATTTTTGTTTTTTTTGTTTTTAAAAAGAAAAATGTTTTAGGGACGCTGGAGTATTATGTAGGTTCCTAAAAAAAAAAAGAAGCTTTTACCAGGGTTGGATGTGAATGATTTTGTTTCTAGAAGCTGCAGGGAGGAATTTGTGGGGCTTTAAAACTTAAGCTTTTCTGAACTGCTGATAGACTTGCTTACATTTACTGTGCTTCAGGTCGTGATCTTTTGGAAAAAGGCACTTCTACAGAGAACTGCATATAAAAAGTGCTTTACATTTGAGAAGGTGAACTTGTCACCAGCTTCATACAGGGAAAGAAGACTCACGGGAAGATCCCCAGTGTATTTTTGAAAAAAAAAAATAACAAAAGAAATATTTGTAATTTTTACCTTTAATCACACACACCAGACCTTAAGAGCCAGAACGGCAAACCACAAACCTAGCAGACACTTCGTTTTAAAGAAATGCGAGAAATGAGACATCTTAACACTGTACAAGAGCTTAAATTCTTTAATCTCATTGCCATGCTTTAGGTCCTTTTTGTTTTTTAAAAAAAAAACTATTTGCTAACAAAAGCTGTTGAGAGCCAAGTGAGGTGCACTTTGTCTAATGTAAGGGTCTGCTTTGTTTTGTTTCTGGGTTTTTTGAATATGTTCCTTGTCATACGCAGAGAGTTCATCTGTTTAAAATCTGTGTTCTGGCTTTCGTTGCTTTTATTGTCTGTGTCAGACTGTCAGCCAGACTTTGTTCCTTCTCCTTGCAGCCTCTCAGGAGTTTAGGTCAGAGGAGATCACGTGACCTTTTCTGTTTCTTCTAATCCAGAATGTGTGATGTAGCTCATGTGCTCATTAAAAGAAAACAAATCATCAAATCATATTCAATGTCTTGAATAAATTGCTATATTTTGATATTAGAAAATATGATTCTGTGATTTTTATTTTTCCTCATTTTAAAATGGTTTAGGTTTACTTTTGCACCTTTTGGCGGTCGCAGTCTTGCGAACAGGTCACGACTGACGACCTCAGCTATTAAACGTCGGGATTTTTGGAGCATGAAAATACGCAGAACTCTATAATCGCTGAGTTCACTCGCCGGTATTGCAACTCAGCCAGACAGACCAGGAAGGACCAGATTCAGTCAGCTGGCTTGGCACTAGGGACGCCTGCCATTGGTTTCACTGCCCTTTAGCTGAGACCCACACCGGATGTGTCAACTGACGAGTCTTGCTGACAAGTGTGCATGTGATGGGGAGGCAATGGCCTAGTGGTATTATCGCTAGACTATTAATCCAGAAACTCAGCTAATGTTCTGGGGACCCGGGTTTGAATCCTGCCATGGCAGATGGTGGATTTTGAATTCAATAATAAAACAAATCTGGAATTAAGAATCTACATATGACCATTGTTGATTGTCGGAAAAAACCATCTGGTTCACTCATGTCCTTTAGGGAAGAAAATCTGTCGTTGTTACCTGGTCTGGCCTACATGTGACTCCAGAGCCACAGCAATGTGGTTGACTCTCAACTGCCCTTGGCAATTAGGGATGGACATTAAATGCTGGCCAGCCAATGATGCTCATGTCCCACAAATGAATGAAAGAAATGTCAACACTGGGGAAAACAGGACTGGACTTGACTGATGTTCATTTGGCGCTTTTCCGCATGTTTTGCTTTTTTTATTCCTTCCATATGACACGGCGTTTGTTGCCCATCCCTAACTACCCTTGGATTGAATGGCTTGCTAGGCCATTCCGGAATGCAGTTAAGAGTCAAGTTAAGGGGCTGCACAGTTGTTAGTACTGTTGCCTCACAGCGCCAGAGACCTGGATTCAATTCCCGGCTTGGGTCACTGTCTGTGTGGAATCTGCATGTTCTCCCCGTGTCTGCGTGGGTTTCCTCCGAGTGCTCTGGTTTCCTCCCACTGTCCGAAAGACGAGCAGGTTAGGTGCATTGGCAATGCTAAATTCTCCCTCAGCATACCCAATAGGCGCCGCAGTGTGGCGACGAGGGGATTTTCACAGTAACTTCACTGCAGTGTTAATGTAAGCCTACTTGTGATGCTAATAAATAAACTTTAAGAGTCAACCACATTGCTATGGGTCTGGAGTCACGTGTAGGTCAGATCGAGTAATGCTTTCCTTCCCTAGAGGGACAGTCGTGGACCAGATGGGTTTCTAAGACAATTGATGATGGTTACTGAGACTAGTTTCATAATTTCAGATTTTAGTAACTGAATTTAAATTTCATCTGCTGCCATGTTGGGATTTGAATCTATGTACCTGAAAATTCCAGATTACTAGTTCAGTGAAATTACTACTCAGCTACCATCTTGGGTATCAAGAATTGACAATTTGTTGAAATGCTAGTAGGTGGCTGACATCTATATTCCAGCCTGGATCAGCACCGTCAGAATGCAGAGAAAACTTGGAGAATAATGAAAAAAACACATGAAAATTACTGCTGTTAACACAACAAATGACATACATAAGTTTGCAAGTTATCGACATGTAAATAATATAGGTACCAATGACTTGGGTATAAAGGTACACAAAACAATGTAGATCTGGATATATGAATGTGAGATGCATGGAAATAGAATGGGTGTTTCATTGTATGCAAATCAAATGATATAGATGCATAATTTATTGTACTTGCACATGGTTATCATTTAGTATATTTCTATGAACACATTTTAATTATGGGTGCAAACACATTATTACTGATCATTCATTGTACTTGTATGTACATACATTGTTCATTGTACTTACATATTTGTGACATTTAAGGTATTTCCATTTGTACATCATTCCTTGTGTTTGCAGATCATGGTAGATAACTTTCAATTGCAGCTGAGTTGTAAAATGATCCGTCATTTGTTATATATCCTGCCTGATTTTCAAGTAGTTCAATTGTGCAAGCGATGGCAGATCCAACATCACCAGTTTAACTCTCCTTTTGAAACTGAAAGTTACGCTTAATACACATATACATTAATCAGTCTTTGTACTAGCAGCCATATGTCTTTGTTGAACTTCCATACATATTGATCATGCAGATACCCAACATTTACTGTAATTACTTGGATACTTACACTGTTCACTACATTTTACATACTTAGAGGGCCAATTTCCCAAAACCGGGTGACAAAATGGGTAGCACGGTGGCACAGTGGTTAGCACTGCTGCCTCACAGTGCTAGGGATCCAGGTTCGATTCCAGTCTTGGGTCACTGTCTGTGCAGGGTCTGCACGTTCTCCCCATAGTTTGTGTGGGTTTCCTCCGGGTGCTCTGGTTTCCTCCCACAGTACGAAAGATGTGATGGTTAGGTGCATTGGCCATGCTAAATTCTCCCTCAGTGTGCCCGAATAGGCGCCCAAGTGTGGCGACTGGGTGATTTTCACTAACTTCATTGGAGTGTTAATATAAACCGACTTGAGACACTAATAAATAAACTTAAACAAGTAAGGGCCCTCCCCCACAAACTGCACATATCAAAAAATTACAGACATACTACCTATGATTTTCTAGCAACTGATTTTAATGGACAGAAAATCATGGGTGGCACACCCTACAATCTCAGGATATATCCATCAGTGAAGTGATACTCTCCATCAGTGAAGTGATACTCTCCACCAGTGCAGACGCATTGGGAAATCAGTCCTCTCGTTCACCTTTAACAAGAAGGACAGCATTCAGCATCCAGCAGAATCAATGACCCTCAGACAGTAACATGAAAATTATGTAGTTTTTATTCAGTTTTTTAAAAATGTAGTTTTTATTTTTATTCTAAGAGCCTTTTTATTACTAGCTTTCTGTGGCCTTAAATATAAACTTAACGTAATGCCATCTGTCACCTCTTCAATGTAAAATAGCACAGTTGCAAAATCCAGAAATTAAACATCTGATGTAAATTAAATGTGCCACAGACTGCACTGAAATATTGTCACCTCTGACAATAGTGTTAGAGGTGTTAGAATATGATTTCTAGTGTTTTGATTGTGAAAGTTGCAACACATAAACAAAAGTGTTGGTATATATTTATGGATCATTCCAGAGAATGCTGATGCAATACGATACAGTCCTGATGGGGAGGAGGGAGAGGGGTTGGGAGGGGTGGGGGGAGATCGTTTATATTGTATACTGAAAATTATTGTGATCCTTGAATTAAAGGAACATTTGAGGCTCACAAATAAACAAAAGACTGTTGGGACAATGCAGAACTGTAACTACGTACAATGTGCATTAAAGCATTCACAGTAACAATGATAAACATAGTTAAGCAGGTACATACAAAAATAGGATAGCGCACAGTATCAACATTGGATACAAGTAAATAGAAGACAAGCATTTCTAAATATATAACTCATTCTTTATTTTTTGCACTGTTGGAAATATCCAAAAACCAGCAGAATTATTTTTCTGTTTTTGCTGGATATCTCACTGTTAATGGTTAACGTGCAATCAACAAATCCACACATGGTATGCATGTTTGCAAGGTTGTAATTGATGCAAAGTATTTTGTATATGTAGTTTCCATTATTGTGTAACTAATTGCCTTGGTATTCCTAGCTTTCCATGGCATCTAATGTAAATTTGCCTTGTACTGTTTGTCACCATTTCAGCATAAAGTGGCACAGTTGCGAAACCCTTGCGAATTCAACTTCACGTGCACAGTAAGTAAATGTGTCGCAGAACCATAGAAATCCCTACCGTGCAGAAGGAGGCCATTTAGCCCATCGAGTCTGCGTCAACTATCTGAAGAAGCATCTTATCCAGGCCCACGCCCCCACCCTATCCCCGCAACCCTGCACGTTTACCATGGCTAATCCACCCAGCCCACACATCTTGGGGCACCAAGGGGCAATTTAGCATGTCCACTCCATCTAACCTGCAGTTCTTTGGACTGTGGGAGGAAACTGGAACACCCGGAGGAAACCCACATAGACATGGGGGAGAACGTGCAAAATCCACACAGCCAGCCACCCAAGACTAAAAAGGATATCAGTTCAGAGAAATTGCCCATATGTTGGTATCAAAATACTACTGTTCCTATTAGTTTGCACTAACTAATTTTAAATAAAATTCATGGCGTCATTATAATTTAAAAAGTAATTGCAGAATTCATTACCTTAGGGAGTCAACCTAATTTTGCATTTAAATTATTTTCTCATCATTTCCATTTATCTATTTCCCGCTATGTGTATAAAAAGGGAGTTATTCTACCACCATATTGGCATATGAATCAATTTATCTTATTGTCAAATCATGTGACATTAGTTTCAGCTTCATTAAACCTCCTAGATCAAACAAACTTGACCACATCTCAATGAGAATGGCCTACTCCTGCTTCTAGTTTCTATTTTAGCTCTGGGATCAATATTATAGCTCAAGGGATCAAGGAATAAGAGGGGATCAGGATATTGAATTCGATGATCAGCCGTGAACAAAATTAATGGCAGAGCGGGCTTGAAGGGTCGAATGGCCTACTCCTGCTTCTAGTTTCTATGAGATTGAATATGAAATGTTGACCAATGCTTGGAATTATTTTTCCTCTGGGTTCAGAACAGTCATAAACCACTCCAGTCTGGTGCCATAGTTAATGATACCATGCAAATCACTCAAAAGGGTTATTACTTTGAGATTACTTTCCAATGAGGTGGTATAGCATTTGGAAGTTGAATTCTTCATTTTGTCAAAAATCAACTCAAATTTCTTCATTATGGCATCGGAATGCATACATCCCTGTGTTCCACTTCTCCGAAAATACATCCCTTGTATTCTGCACCTCTGACAGTTATTCATCATGATGAAACAGATCGGGCAAGTTACTCAGTTTAAAAACTTACAACTAAAAAAAAATGTATATTTTATAAAATATAGTTGGGAACATAATCACTGTAATGTGCGGATTTATTTGTTAGTTTTCTCATTGTAACGTGTGGGCATAAACAGGACCATATACTGCCTCAAACCAACTCGGGGCCCCTGTGAATTTTTCATGTACTACTTCCAATTTCTTAATCGTCTTCAGCACGACAGTAATTTTGAACGGATTGGAGATTGGGTTCTCAATGGTAGCTCGTGGAACTTCTGTTCAACCCAAATACTTTCAACAAAAGAATTTGTGCAGCGTGATTTTAAGGCTTGTATTGAGTTTACTCATCTCACCAACATTATGCCCTTTCAGTGTTTTCCAATGAGTCACCATCGGCATCATTGCTACTGACGTCGTGCAGTTCACTTGGTATGTTCATTTCAAATGTACTGGTCTCAGAACCTAGCAAACAAAAACGAGGAAAGTGCCTTTGTAGTGCCATTAAAATGCGTATGGCTTCTGATACAGTATTGTTTTACTGAAACATTTAAAAATCTTTTGTAGGTGGCAAATGTCTTCTTATGACTTGGTTATTTTTTTTGTTTAACTGTAGCCAACAGCCATGCTTTTGAAATAAAACTAATTAACGCTATAAAATACATTTATTTACAATCCCAGTGCATTGTACTTTAGCTGTTAGAAGGTTACAGTGAAGAAAATGGTGCATGCGGAAGAGTTTCCTAGCTTCGTGTTAATAAAGTTATTCCTCCCAGTTTAACCCTCTGAGGCCTTCGATTCAAGGGTAGATCACTTGGTTCAAAATTGGAAGTTAAATGCTTGGAGCTGCCTCTCATTCCACTCTGCTTATCTTGAAACAAATGTATTCATCTCTAAGCTATATGGAGACTATGTTAAAAAAAACCATAGAATCCATACAGTGCAGAATGAGGCCATCCGGCCCATCTAGTCTGCACCAACTCTCCAAAACAACATCCCACCCAGGCCCACCCCTCTGCGCTATCCCCGTAAACATACATTAACCATGGCTAGTCCATCTAACCAATATGTCTTGGGACACTAAGGGGCAATTTAGCATGGCCAATCCATCTAACCTACACATCTTTGGAGTGTAGGAGGAAACCAGAGCAGCTGGAGGAAAATCGCACAGACACGGGGAGAACGTGCAAACTCCACGCAGTCACCCAAGGCCGGAATCAAACCCAGGTACTTGAAAGCACTATGTTCCAAGTTATCCCTGGGCTGTGGATATGATAAAGTGGGCTATTCAGATCTCTTGAATTAAATTCTGTTAACCATTCAAATACATGATAGAACCTATGGGCCAGTTTACAGTACAGACCATCAAACACCCCTGAATGGGCTTTCAGCACAGTTAGTTTATTTTTTATTGCTTCTTTCATGGGATGTGGGCATCACTGTATAGGCCAGCAATGTTGCCCATTCTTAATTGCCCTTGAGAAGGTGTTGGTGAGCCATCTTCTTGAACCACTGCAGTCCATGTGATGTAAGTACAACCAGAATGCTGTTAGGGAGGGAGTTCCAGGACTTTGACCCAATGACAGTGAAGTTGCTACAGCATACTCTGTCGATGCAGCTTTAAGTTAGAGCTATCTATCCAAGTTTTCAATGCCTGTTCTTTCCCTATTTCTTAATTTTTCTGTCACTCTCAGATTTTTATCCTATTCCCTCTAAAGAGTTTATTGAATTTGTTTCTTTGTGATTCTTCTTGCTTCTACTGTCATCTTTATACCCCATGTTATTGATGAATGAAATCAGTCTTCCACTATTTACTCTCACAAATCCTTCTATAATCTTAAACAGTTTCCACCCATTCCCCTCCTCTCCTCATTTTCCTTTGAAAATACCCCTTAATACTCAAAGGGAACCATAATTACATGTTTTTCTGTCAATGTTGTACAAGAGAATCTGACCAGCAAAACTAGTCCTGGCTAATATTAGTTATCGAGATATCTGCGTTTTAGTAGCAGCCTTTAGATACAATAGGGGAGTTCTCCACACATGTTGCAATAGGACACAGAAGGGACGGCATGGTGGCACAGTGATTAGCACTGCTCCCTCACAGCACCAGGAACCCAGGTTCAATTCCAGCCTTGCCTGACTCTCTGTGTGGAGTTTGCACATTCTCTCCGTGTCTGTGTGTGGGTTTCCTCCGGGTGCTCTGGTTTCCTCCCACACTCCAAAGATGTGTGGGTTAGGTTGATTGGCCATGTTAAATTGAGCCTTAGTGTCAGGGGGGGCTAGCAGAGTAAATACGTGGGGTTAGGGCCTGGGTGGGACTGTTGTCAGTGCAGGTTCAATGGGCTGAATGGCCTCCTTCTACACGATGTGGAGATGCCGGCGTTGGACCGGGGTAAGCACAGTAAGAAGTCTCACTAGTGAGAGAGTAAGAAGTGAGACTTCTTACTCTCCTTCTACACTCCAGAGATTCTAAGGGAAACAAAGTAGTAAGGATATATTCCAATTTTTTAATCTTGAGTGGTAAAATAAAAATTTAATGCAAATCACATTTAGAAATACTCTTGTCTGAGCAAGTCAGTTCTGAGGCATTTACTGAAGAGTTTGTTAAGAAACAACGTGATGTTGAGTTACTTGTTCACAGAATGAGTTGAAAATTCCCTCCTGGAAATCCCATGGGGTTTCTTCCAACCTCTGAAAGTCTTGACAGAAAACTGACAGAAATCCCAGAGAAACAGTGCCAGCAGCTGGTGGAGCTGCGTGTCTGACACACGTCTGCCAACGTGACAGACATTGGGGAAACCCCTCTCCCCCACACACACAGTGGAAATTCCACTCCCACATTCTTGACTAATCCATTTGCAATTTTTGAGCATCACAATAGCATTTATCATCACCGGCTTGGTAAAAGTCAAAACCTGAGTCTCCATTTTGTCTTTAAAAAAGGCGTCAAAATATACAAATGATTGATTGTATCAGGCATATTCCAGATTAGTCAGAAGCTTTGTAAGATCACTAAATAACCACGAGGATTAAAACACTCTCATTTTCAGTGTATAATGACATGCAATACATCGATAACTGGATGGAACTGTGAGCAAATTTCTCCATCTGACACTTCTACCCCTTTTGGTCCGACCTCCATTTTTAAGCAAGGTGCAATTTTTCATTAGCTATGTTGACTCTGACACTCTGTGTAGCTGACAGCGAATGCAGAACTTCAGAATAAAGAAGATCCCTGGTGGATTAGAGGGTGGAAACCACATCCATCAGGGGAGGGGAGGGGTTCCCTGGGGGAGTGGTGTGCCTGTGTCCGTGGAGTGGGAGGGGGATTGGTATTTCCTTTTTTATTTAATCCAACCCCTCACATAGATAACAATATGAGGAGTAGGATTAGTAAATTTGCAGATGACGCAAAGATTGGATGGGTGGCTAGCAGTGAGATGGAGTGTCTTGGGCTACGAGAAGATATCGATGGAATGGTCAAATGGGCAGATAAGTGGCAGATGGAATTTAACCCTGAAAAGTGTGATACACTTCAGAAAGAGTAATTTGACAAGAAAGTACTCAATGAATGGCAGGACACTAGGAAGTTCTGTGGAACAAAGGGACCTTGGCGTGTTTGTCCACAGATCTCTGAAAGCGAAAGGGCATGTTAGTTGGGTGGTGACAAAGGCATTTGGGACACTTGCTTTTATCAATCGAGGCACAGATTACAAAAGCAGGGAAGTCATGTTGGAATTGTATAGAACTTTGGTTAGACCAAAGATAAGCTGCATAAGATAAAGGCACACGGAGTTGGGGGTAAAGTGTTAGCGTGGATTGAGGATTGGCTATCTAACAGAAAGCAGACAGTCGGAATAAATGGGTGCTTTTCCGGTTGGCAATCAGTGACTAGTGGCGTGCCGCAGGGATCGGTGCTGGGACCTCAACTATTTACCATATACATAGACGATCTGGAGGAGGGGACCGAGTGTAGGGTAACAAAGTTTACGGATGACACATAGATGAGTGGGAAAGCAAATTGCGTGGAGGACACAGAGAGTCTGCAGAGAGATTTGGATAGGTTAAGTGAGTGGGCAAGGATCTGGCAGATGGAGTATAACGTTGGTAAGTGTGAGGTTATCCACTTTGGAAGGAATAATAGTAAAATGGACTATTATTTAAACGGTGAAAAATTACAACATGTTACTGTGCAGAGGGACCGGGGGTCCTTGTGCATGAATCACAAAAACTCAGTTTGCAGGTGCAGCAGGTAATCAAGAAGGCAAATGGAATGTTGGCCTTTATCGCGAGAGGGATAAAAGCAGGGTACTGGTGAGGCCACACCTAGAGTACTGTGTACAATTTTGGTCCCCTTATTTAAGAAAGGATATATTAGCTTTGGAGGGGGTACAGAGAAGGTTCACCAGGTTGATTCCAGAGATGAGGGGGTTAGCTTATGAGGAGAGATTGAGTAGACTGGGCCTGTACTCATTGGAGTTTAGAAGGTTGAGGGGAGATCTTATAGAGACACATAAGATAATGAAGGGGCGAGACAGGGTAGAAGCAGCGAGGTTATTTCCACTTACAATGGAAACAAGAACTAGGGGGCATAGCCTCAAAATACGGGGGAGTCAATTTAGAACAGAGTTGAGGAGGAACTTCTTCTCCCAGAGGGTAGTGAATCTTTGGAATTCTCTGCCCAATGAAGCAGTGGAGGCTACCTCGTTAAATGTGTTTAAGTCACAGATAGAGTTTTAACCATTAAGGGTTATGGGGAGCGGGCGGGTAAGTGGAACTGAACCCACTATCAGATCAGCCATGATCTCATTGAATGGCGGAGCAGGCTTGAGGGGCGAGATGGCCTACACCTGCGCCTATTTCTTATGTTCTTATGACCACAGCTGGAGTACTGTGCGTAGTTCTGGTCGCCACATTACTGGAAGGATGTGATTGCACTGGAGGGGGTGCAGAGGAGATTCACCAGGATGCTGCCTGGGATGGAACATTTAAGTTATGAAGAGAGGTTGGGTAGGCTTGGATTGTTTTCATTGGAGCAAAGAAGGCTGAGGGGGGACCTGATCGAGAAGTACAGGATTGGGAGGGACTTCGACAGAGTTGTTAAGGAGCAGCTGTTCCCCTTTGTTGAAGTCAGTCATGAAGGGACATAGGTTCAAGGTGAGGGGCAGATTTGGGGGGATGTGAGGAAAAACCTTTTTACCCAGAGGGTGGTGACGGTCTGGAATGCACTGCCTGGGAGGGTGGTCGAGGCGGGTTGCCTCACATCCTTTAAAAAGTATCTGGATGAACACTTGGCACATCATAACATTCAGGGCTATGGACCAAATGCAGGCAGAAGGGATTAGGTGGGAGGTCAGGTGTTTCTAATGTGCCGGTGCAGAGTCGATGGGCCAAAGGGCCTCTTCGGCACTGTAGTATTCTATGATTTTTGTTTTCAGATTGGGGCACCCTTTTTTAGGGCAGAGGTTGCTAGTGGGGTAGGAGTGATATCGTGGGATGTGCCTGCAAGATTTCTTTTGACCACATGTCAAAAAATACGGCGGAAAAAGCTGGCAGTGCCACTTTTCCTGCCTGACTTGACACGTTGAGCAGGATTTTCCGGCCATCCTCGCCCCGAAATGGAAAAATCCGGCTCAAGGTCAACGGACTTTTCCATGGTCCGTCCCCCGCCCATTCCGCTTCCCGTGGCGGGCGGAACGGGAAAATTTGCCCCACTGTCAATGTGTTCTTCTGGCATCCCTTGTCCATCACTTTAGCGATGAATTTAAGCTGCTTCCTTGAAATAGGGCAGGAATAATGCTTGCATCAATCAGTTATCCAACAATATCATTTAGTAATTTCTAGGCTTGGAGCATCGGAGTTCATCTCTGAAGATTATTTTATTTTACACAAAAGAAATTTAACCTTTTTTGAATATTTTCTTTTCATCTTTGCCAAAAAACAAATTACTGTTCCAAATTCAAGTAAGAAGAAAAATGTTGAAGAGAATGTTCCAGGTCTATTGCTCAATATTTGCACGTTTTGCTGACTTTAATTTCCCTTTACAGTCTTCGTGTTTTGTGAAGCATGTTTGTCACTTGCTAGATATTTATGAAAAATACACTGGATACTGCGTAGTTTCTCCTTTTGTCATATTTATTAGTGTTCCTTTAAGTCAACATGATCATTATAAGTGCCTTGGCAAGATCAGGGAATCATTAGAAGATCCAACAGGCCTCGAACTGCACAATAAATAACAACCCTCAACAGTTTGACATACCGTTTTGTTTGCAGCAGAATAGGTGGCAGATTGGTAACGAAGCATTTCTTGAACACAATGGAAGGTATTAAATCTTGTTTCAGATGTATACTTTAGAACACAGAACGACAGTGGGAAATACTGGCTGGCTTAGTATGGACTCCGCAGCTGTGTGTCAGAGTCGTGTCGAATTCACAGTGGAAAATTTCAGCTTGTGATAATTCCAAGAAAATTATGTTTGCTGCCAAAACAGCCAATGAGAAGCTGAACTGTAACCGAGCAATCTCGACTTGTATATATTGTGCAACCCAGCTGTCTTTCAGACAGCTTCATGTTAGGGCCTGGCCCTTCAGGAAACCAGGTCTGTTGACAGTGGCATAGTGGTTAGCACTGCTGCCTCACAGTGCCAGGGACCCGGGTTCGATTCCCGGCTTGGGTCACTGTCTGTGTGGAGTTTGCATGTTCTCCCCGTATCTGCGTGGGTTTCCTCCGGGTGCTCCAGTTTCCTCCCACAGTCCAAAAGACGTGCTGGTTAGGTGCATTGACCCGAACAGGTGCCAGAGTGTGGCGACGAGGGGAATTTCACAGTAACTTCATTGCAGTGTTAATATAAGCCTTACTTGTGACTAATAAATAAACTTTAATTGTCAAGGCATGATGTGGAGATGCTGGCATTGGACTGGGGTGGGCACAGTAATAAGTCTCACAACACCAGGTTAAAGTCCAACCAGTTATCGGAGCGCTGCTCCTTCATCAGGCGAGTGGAGGTGACCTCGCCACTCGCTTAATGAAGGAGTATCGCTCCAAAAGCTCGTGATTCCAAATAAACCAGTTGGACTTTAACGTAGTGTTGTGAGACTTCTTACTCTGTCAAGACAGGTGGTAAACACAGTAAGAAGCCTTCTTACTGTGTTTACCCCAGTCCAATGCCGGCATCTCCACATCAAGACAGGTGGTAGCAGGTGTGTGCGGTGTGCTGGGAGAAGTGTTGGGGACGCTGAAATGTGATGGCCATCCATTGCCTGTGCTGTCAAAGGGGGCAAAGGTGCTCATCATTTCCAATTCAGGAGCACTCCAGGGCTACCGGCACGGCAGCGCAGTGGTTAGCACTGCTGCTTCACAGCTCCAGGGTCCCGGGTTCGATTCCCGGCTCGGGTCACTGTCTGTGTGGAGTTTGCACATTCTCCTCGTGTCTGCGTGGGTTTCCTCCGGGTGCTCCAGTTTCCTCCCACAGTCCAAAGATGTGCGGGTTAGGTTGATTGGCCAGGCTAAAAAAAAAATTGCCCCTTAGAATCCTAAAATGCGTAGGTTAGAGGAGATTGAGGGGAGACTTAATAGAGGTTTATAAAATGATGAAGGGGATAGATCGAGTGAACGTTCAAAGACTATTTCCTCGGGTGGATGGAGCTATTACAAGGGGGCATAACTATAGGGTTCATGGTGGGAGATATAGGAAGGATATCAGAGGTAGGTTCTTCACGCAGAGAGTGGTTGGGGTGTGGAATGGACTGCCTGCAGTGATAGTGGAGTCAGACACTTTAGGAACATTTAAGCGGTTATTGGATAGGCACATGGAGCACACCAGGATGGTAGGGAGTGGGATAGCTTGATCTTGGTTTCAGATGAAGGTCGGCACAACATCGTGGGCCGAAGGGCCTGTTCTGTGCTGTACTGTTCTATGTTCTATATATGTGGGGGTAGGGCTTGGGTGGGATTGTGGTCGGTGCAGACTCGATGGGCCAAATGGCCTCCTTCTGCACTGTAGGGTTTCTATGATTTCTATGATCACCTAGAGGCATATGTGGGATCTCCCAGGCAGCCTATCGCTGCAACAAGCTGGTAATGGACACACGCACCAGAGGGCAGTGCAATATATCAGGTATCACACTAATCACACCAGTCAGGCTGTGAAGGCGATGGGCCATTGCTAGATTCCCCCAGGTTCACATGTGTGGCCATCTAAGCTCCCGCAGTGCATGCCAGGTGCCTCTACGAACAGGAAAGGGTTCCAGTAGCTGAAGATTCAATCAGCCTGTGACTGTCACGAGAGGATGCAGCAGGTGTGTGCATGGTTCCAGAAAGCTGCCAGAACTCATTTATCCTGAGACACTCCCTCAGCCCTCCAAGCCACCTGGCTCCTGGGTGACGAGGGGTACACGCCAAAGATATGACTGCTTGCAGCTTTACAGAACCCCAGCAGAGAAGACTCACAACTGCTGCTGTGTGACTATGAGGGCCGTGCAATTGGCCTTCTGAGAATAAAGCTGAGGCCTCGCTACATCTGGGGTTGCCCTGCAATACGCCCATCCAGGGTATCATTTATCGTGCTTGTATACTGCACTCTGCACAAGCTGGTGGCTCCAGAGGGGAGTAGCATTGGAGAATGGAAGCCATTTTGAATGCATCAATTTCTCCTCTGAAGAGAAAGAGTTGGAGTAGAGACCAGAGGGGCAGTGGAAATATACACGAGTCCAATATCAACAGGCTTCGACGCGTAGGTCAGGGAGATACATGGCTCATTCTTCAACACTTCTTCTCAGAGCCCTTTAAATTTCCCTCCGAGATGATTCCGTCATCTTGTTCTGCAGCTTTAATGATCTTTCATTTAATGCCATTACCAGTTTGGTGGCTCCATCATTACCTCATTCCAAGGGATTCATTGCCAATTTCCCTCATTCGGTGCACACTTTTACATGCTCTGCGTCTCAACTACTTACCACCTGGTAAAGGCCCACTCATGCAGAAATTAATGGACAAACAGTTGCTTTACATGACCTTTACCATGGCACATACATGTAATGCTTTGGCATTCAGTAATAAACTAGCACTCAGTGAGACCCCAACTGCAACTACAAAGGATTACACAAATGTTACAGTTGCTCCTACGTTGTGGTCCCCAGCACCTGCGGCTGATGTGGAGGTAATGTACTGCCTTCCTTGCACCTGTGTATGAGCTGGCTACCTCTGGGTGCCTGATCCCCAGAAGGGCCTAGCCCATTGGGAAGCTACCAGCACCTGTGCAAGGGTCGTATCAATCATCGGGGCTCATGCAACATTTGGGTTGTCAAATGGGCGGCATGGTGGCACAGTGGTTAGCACTGCTGCCTCACAACGCCAGGGAACCGGGTTCGATTCCCGGCTTGGGTGACTGTGTAGAGTTTGCACGTTCTCCCTGTGTCTGCGTGGGTTTCCTCCGGGTGCTCTGGTTTCCTCCCACAGTCCAAAGATGTGCGGGTTAGGTGGATTGGCCATGCTAAATTGCCCCTTAGTGTCAGGGGGACTAGCTAGGGTAAATGTATGGGGTTATGGGGATAGGGCCTGGGTGGGATTGTGGTCGGTGCAGACTCGATGGGCCAAATGGCCACCTTTGCACTGTAGGATTTTATGATTCTATGATGAGCTTAAGCTGTCGGGTCCCCGCCCGCCCCTTCCAAGGTCTTTGTCCTTCCCTGCTTAACTATAGTCGTTCAACAGGTCCAGGCGTCTCAGAGTCATCTTGCCAATCCATTGATATGAAGCACACAGGAAGATAAAGGGGCTAAAAAGATCACGGCCAGTTCTAGCTTTGGTATCGGACAACAAAGAAGTAATTGTCACTTTTGATAGTTCTGGTTCCCATGGCTTCAAATTAGATTTCAGAATAAATAGAAATGAATTTGCAACACAGGAGTCCATGCCTGACCTTTCTTGTTAGAACCACCCATTAAACAAGAGAGAGAGAGAGAAACACTCATTATATGAAATAAGCATTGACAGGAATTTATATAAAACAAATGTGGCACTGGAGTTCATTTCTTGCACTGAGCACCATGTTTCCTTGGTTGATTTATTTAATCTGGTTTCATTTTTCACTGGAATTACTTATCGTTAGGAATACCACAGCGCAAAGAACTGATCAGGTAATATACAAAGGAAGGCTTTCCTGGATCAACACTAGATCACGTGAACACAGGGATCATGGGACCATAAGACATAGGAGCAGAATTAGGCCACTCGGCCCATCGAGTCTGCTCTGCCATTCAATCATGGCTGATATTTTTCTCATCCCCATTCTCCTGCCTTTTCCCCATAACCCCTGATCCTCTTATTAATCAAGAACCTATCTATCTCTGTCTTAAAGACACTCAATGACCTGGCCTCCACAACCTTCTGTGGCAAAAAGTTCCACAGATTCACCACTCTCTGGCTTAAGAAATTCCTCCTCATCTCTGTTTTAAAGGATCGTCCCTTTAGCCTGAGGTTGTGCCCTCTGGTTCTAGTTTTTCCTACGAGTGGAAACATCCTCTCCACACCCACTCTATCGAGGCCTCGCAGTATCCTGTAAGTTTCAATAAGATCCCCCCTCATCCTTCTAAACTCCGATGAGTACAGACCCAGAGACCTCAACCGTTCCTCAAACGACAAGCTGGGTGGAGTCAGTGTGGGAGGGAGGGAGGGGGGAATCTAATTGTAAATTAGGGTTATACTTATAAAAGAGTCCAACTCGGTTTTGCTCCATTGAAATGAAATCAATCCTGTTCCTTTGCAGCAGTTGGTTGTGAGCTGCTTGACTTTCTGTTACGCGCTGCTCCCAGGGCAAGGGGGAGGTGGAGGAGATTTCTCCTTGTGTACTTTTGTCTTTTACAACTGAAGCTTCTGCCTCAATGCTTTGTCGAGCTGCTGGAATAATGGCTACATTAGCAACAAAGACCTGAAAATAATTTGAGGATAGTCTTTCCATTGAAGGGGGTTACAAGCCGAAGCCTGGAAAATTTGGACCGGGGGGGGGGGGGGCGTTCTTACCAAAGAAACTCTAAGCTCTGAATGAGCGTCAAAACTGGAGGAATTCGCGCCGTTTTTTTGGACGACTTAAAAATCGAATTCATTACCACAGGAAGTCGTTGATGCCAAAACATTGAATGCATTCAAGAGGCGGCTGGATATAGCACTTGGGTTAATGGGATCAAAGGTTATGGGAAAAAACAGGATTAGGCCACTGAGTTGGATGATCAGTCATGATCTTAATGCACGGCGGAGCAAACTCGAAGGGCCAAATGGCCTCCTCCTGCTCCTATGTTTCTAGAATCATACCTGACTTAGTCAAAAAAAGAGGCAAAACCTGGGGGTGTAGGGGGGGGCCTAGATCGCCTAAAAGCTGGCTGATAGAGATCTGCACATGCGCAATTGCTGTGTGCACAGTGACCTGTCACTACCTCCCCCAGCTATAGCCGGCCTTCATGGTCCATCACCACCCATCCCTGCTACCGCGGGGCTCTGCGGATGATCGCCCCACCGTCAATGATTACAGTTACAGAGCGGAGGCAGTTCCCCCCCCCCTCCCACCGATCTCAGAGTTTACAGTGGTTTCCCCCCCCACCCACATCGAATGGCCACACCCCCCTCAGGCCCCACTCCCTCAGGCCCCGCCCCCTTGGCATTGGTGGGCATGACCTCAATGGTTTCTGGTTCTACCGGCGAGACCATCACGTCTGGGCCCCGTTGATGGGAGATCAGGCGTGATCCTCACCGGAGAGAACCTCCACCGTCGAGGCCACAGAGGCGAATCCTGACAATTCCATCCCGGGCTCACTTGTAATATTTAAATGCCACCGGATATCTGGTGCTGGTAAGATCAGGAGAGGCGAGAAACCGGGCACGAACTTGATTTCTTGGCTCTCTCACAATCTTATCGGCTCGCCTGCCCATTGGCCGGCAGGGCAAAATGGTAAGATCGTTCCCCCTAATTTTGGCGCAAACCGCACTTAGGTGGCACAGCAGGTGGATCTTGAAAGAAAACCTGCACCCATTTATTCTCTGAAGAAGCTCTGACGAGGGGTCATCCAGACTCGAAACGTTGGCTCGATTCTCTCCCCACAGATGCCGTCAGGCCTGCTGAGATTTTCCAGCACTTTCTGTTTTTGTTTCAGATTCCAGCATCCGCAGTATTTTGCTTTCACCCATTTATTCTCAATGCCTCCAAACATCAAACAGAAAGCTCAGCATGATCTCTCTTTTGAAACAGGAAATTTGCATCAAGTGCTCACGACACCAGCGGCATTGACAAGGGAAGACAAATCAAACATTTTACTGCCACTGCAATCGAGTGTTAAAATCCTGGGAATTTGTAGGGAAGTGGTTCGGAGTTTGAAGTCTTGGAAAGGTATACTTGTGTTATCTGAGAAAATTATGACAAGAACGAGTGCAGGATCTTAATTCTTATCGCTGACAGGAAGGTGCAAACCATCTTGTGACCAAATGAGGGACATTCCAGCAGCAGTTACATAACGTGACATAAAATACTGTCATTAGGTTATTGAATTCTGAATGTTTCAAACACTCATCTAGTTAAAAACAATCTAGAGTTACAGCAATGCAATCTTAACCTTATTATTATTATAGGAAGGAATGAATATCAGAATGCTGATGACACTAGCGTAGTGGGTCGGATCTCAAACAACGATAAGCCGGAGAACAGGAATGAGATCGAGAATCTGGTGAACTGGTGCGACAACAATAATCTCTCCCTCAATGTCAGCAAAACAAAGGAGATAGTCATCGACTTCAGCAAGCAGAGTGGGGGACGTACCCCTGTCTACATCAAAGGGGATGAAGTAGAAATGGTCGCGAGCTTCAAGTTTCTAGGTGTCCAGATCACCAACAACTTGTCCTGCTCCTTCCAAACCGACGCTTATAGTCAAGGAAGCCCACCAACGCCTCTACTTTCTCAGGAGGCTAAGGAAATTCAGTGACTACAATTCTCCCATCCCGCTGCGCTAATTATTCAGCGCAGCGGGCTGGGAAAATCGCGTATTGGTCGATTCGCGGGGTTCCCATGAGCATTCGCACCGTGCTTGCGTTTCCCAGGCATCTGCGGCGTGCCAGAAATCGGCTAGGAGGCAGGGTCAGCATTTAAATAGTATTTAGCATACTATTTAAATACTATTCGTGAGGCCGGGATGGAATTCTCTGGGCTCGCTAGCATCTCCCAGCCCCCAGAGTGTTTCACTCCATCAGGATTCAGAGTAGCTAGCGACCCAACCCTGCATCAGTTAATTCAGGCAGCTGCTTCTGGTAGCACTGGACCCGCAGCAGATCCATAATGATTCTGATGTTCAATAAGATACAACAATACTGAACATGTATTGGAAGTTCCTCTCTTCATATTTTCACAGTTGCTAAGCCTTTTTTTTTATTAGTGTCACAAGTTGGCTTACATTAACACTGCAATGAAGTGAAAACCACACTCCAGTGCCTGTTCGGGTACAATGAGGGAGAATTTATCATGATCAATGCACCTAACGAGTATGTCTTTCAGACTGTGGGAGGAAACCGGAGCACCCGGAGGAAACCCACGCAGACACGGGGAGAACGTGCAGACTCCGCATAGACAGTGTCCCAAGCCGAGAATCGAACTAGGGTCCCTGGCGCTGCGAGACAGCAGTGCTAACCACTGTGCCACCATGCCGCCCCTAACTCTGCTAGTAGGGACAGTATTTCAAACCAGCTTTTGAATGCTAGTTTGCCACAGTGTCATTTCGGAACTTGCATATATATATTTAAATCACAGGAAGCCAGATTTTCCTGGTGTCAAAACATTTTTAGGAAATGCTAGTTTTCGCTGAGTACACAGTCTTCGGTGATTTTAAATACACACGCCTTTCCCAAAAGCAGTTCCATTTCCTGGCATGTTGTTTCATGGCACCAGTCACCTTAGATGTCCTGCCGCATGTGAGCTCAGACTAAGTGCCGTAGCAGGATATTTGGCTAAGGAGGTTAAAACTGCCAAGCTCAATCACGTCCTTTGCTGACGTACACTTCCCACCCACAATCTCAAGCGAAATGACTGGATAGTAAGCAGGGGCAGGCACCCTGGCTGATTTCCCTCTTTAATGCCACACATGAGACAAAGTGCAACATTATTGTCTAGGCTACCGAAGACAGCACATCCCAGTTTCAAATGTTCTTATTCTGCCCCAAGAAAATAAGAACTTTGTCTTTGGTGTCAAGAAGCAAGGTTAACTACTTTTAAAATAGAGATGGCCACCTTGTCAAAATAGCCCAAGCTGCTGAGACTGTCAGAAGAAACAGGACAATTTGGTCACTTAACTCAGATAAAAGCCCCCTTTGATGGCAGAAGTGGGCAGCACAGTGGCTGGCATTGCTGCCTCACAGTGCCAGCGACCCAGGTTCAATTCCGGCCTCAGGTGACTGTCTGTATAGAGTTTGCACGTTTCCCCCGTGGCTTTCCTCCGGGTGCTCCGGTTTCCTCCCACAGATGTGCGGATTAGGTTGATTGGCCATGCTAAATCAGACTTTTTGGTCAAAACATTGAATACAGGAGTTGGGACGTCTCGTTGAAGTTGTACAAGACATTGGTAAGGCCACACTTGGAATACTGTGTACAGTTCTGGTCACCCTATTACAGAAAGGATATTATTAAACTAGAAAGAGTGCAGAAAAGATTTACTAGGATGCTACCAGGACTTGGTGGTTTGAGTTATAAGGAGAGGCTGGATAGACTGGGACTTTTTTCTCTGGAGCGTAGGAGGCTGAGGGGTGATCTTATAGAGGTCTATAAAATAATGAGGGGCACAGATCAGCTAGATAGTCAATATCTTTTCCCAAAGGTAGGGGAGTCTAAAACTAGAGGGCATAGGTTTAAGGTGAGAGGGGAGAGATACAAAAGTGTCCAGAGGGGCAATTTTTTCACACAGAGAGTGGTGAGTGTCTGGAACAAGCTGCCAGTTGTAGTAGTAGAGGCGGGTACAATTTTCTCTTTTGAAAAGCGTTTAGACAGTTACATGGGTAAAATGGGTATAGAGGGATATGGGCCAAATGCGGGCAATTGGGACTAGCTTTTAAAAAAAAGGGCAGCATGGACAAGTTGGGCTGAAGGGCCTGTTTCCATGCTGTAAACCTCTATGACTCTATAAATGACCCTTAGTGTCAGTGGGATTAGCAGGCTAAAATACGTGGGATTACGGGGATAGGGCTTGAGTGGGATTGTTGTCGGTGCAGGCTCGACGGGCCGAATGACCTCCTTCTGCACTGTAGGAATTCTATGAAAAGTGTGTCTAACACCTCAAAGTATACTACAGTTGGCATCCGGTTCAAAGATTCTTGAATTAGTATAATTAGTCAAGTCCGTTTGAAAGGTAGCAAATTATCCTTGGCAGCATGGAGTAGCAGCGAGCGATGTTGGGAGCAGTTTACCAAGGTAGTAACAAACAAGATTACTGTATGGAGACTAATATAAGTAATTTCCAATTGTGCCAAGTGTTAAGGTATTTTAGTTGGAGTGATACAAAAGCCACACAAGAGCTAAGACTCAAAAACGTCAGAACATCAGATATAACATCAACTATCTCATTGTTTATTGGGATGGTAGACTTTAGACTATAAAGATTCTGTTTACAAGAGACAATTTTCAAAGACTGTTTGTACATCAAATAAATCCAGTGGATAAAAGTGATGTGTTAGTCCTGTTCACTGTGCTATTATATGCTTAATGGTGTGTATAATTTGGTGAGACAAGTTTCAATATTCCAACTGACATTTCAGAGATTGCCAGAAGGAACTGAGAGAACCATTCTACTAAACAACCAATTTACAGTGCAAGTTATTACTACTGCCGCACAGTATTTTGCATAAATATTTGCTTCTGAGAATCAGTTAATCATGAATGAATTTGGTCATTAGTCTATCCTATGTAAAATGCTCTGGCGTGTTTAAGGTTTTATGTTCTAATTGACAGGAGTATGCATCCTACACGGACGCAATCTACTGTGATCAGACTTGCTCAATGGCTCCGGGCTATGCTAATTCTTCTATCAAGTTATTGACAAGAGAAAATTGTTGAAAAGACCAAAAATGACTAATGACCTTTCATCAGAACCAGTGAATGTTACAGATGAACAGCTCAGAAGCAGGAACAGAACCAGGGAGAAACAATGAGAGGGGAAAAGAGACATGTCTGTGATTAGGTGCAGGACAAGAGATGATTAAATAATAGAAGTGATAGTGGTGTTACAAAAGGATGCTATGATGAGAGAAAGTAAAAGGCGGCTGATGAATTAACACGTGTCAACCTGTGGTATGATAGCAATGAACAGAAGAAATTAAACCCCACTGATATTCCAACGACCAGTCAGCAACACCAATGTCCTGGTGATTTGCATTATCATGTTGCATCATACTGAAGTCTTTCTGAGCGTTGAAATGACAATGAGAAGTTCCATATGGCAATGGTGTCGTAAGAGATGGGCGGTATGGTGGCACAGTGCTTAGCACTGTTGCCTCACAGCGCCAGGGACCTGGGTTCAATTCCTGGTTTGGGTCACTGTCTGTGCAGAGTCTGCACGTTCTCCCCATGTCTGCGTAGGTTTCCTCTGGGTGCTCTCGCTTCCTCCCACAGTCTGAAAAACGTGCTGGTGAGGTGCATTGGCCATTTAAATTCTCCCTTAGTGTACCCGAACAGGCGCCGGAGTGTAGTGACTAGGGGATTTTCACGGTAACTTCATTGCAGTGTTAATGTAAGCCTACTACTACTTGTGACACCAATAAATAAACTTTAAAGAGATGTAACCAAAGCTTTGATTTGTATCAGACAATAAATACAGGGCAGATTAAAAAAAATGGTTGCACTGGTTGTAGTCTTCCTAAAATTCTCCAGATCCTGGAAAGGTCCAAGTGAATAGACAATTCAAGAAAGGAGGGAGATAGAAAGTAGACCAACTGGCCTATAATTTCCTAACACTGGTCATTGGGAAAAGGCTGGAATCCGTTATTCAGTAGACAGTCAGAGGACACTTAGAAAATCATAACACAATCAAGCACAGCCAACATGATTTTATGAAAGAGAAATTGTATTTGATAAATTTATTTAAGTTCTCTGAGGATGTAACAAGTAGGGTAGATAAAGGGAACAATAGATGTAGTGCATTTGGATTTCCAAAAGGCAATTGACAAGGTGTCCCATAACACAGGATAAGAGCTCTTGGTGTTGGAGGGGATGTATGGGTTTGAACAGAGAATTAGCTATCAAACAGGAAACAGAGTCAGAATGAATAGGGAATTTTCAGATTGTCAAACTGAGACCTGTAGAGTGCCACAGGGATCAATGCTGGGGTCTCCATTATTTATGATCCATTCTAATGACTTAGATGAAGGGGCAGCACGATGGCACAGTGGTTAGCACTGCTGCCTCACACCGCCAGGGACCTGGGTTCAATTCCGGTCTCGGGTGACTCTCTGTGTGGAGTCTGCATGTTCTCCCCGTGTCTGCGCGGGTTTCCACCGAGTGCTCCAGTTTCCTCCAACAGTCCAAAAATGTGCGGATTAGGCTGAATCCGCTAAATTGCCAAGTGTCGGGGGATTAGGAGGGTAAATATGTGGGATTACGGGGATGGGACCTGGGTGGGATTGTTTAGGTGCAGGCTCGATGGGCCAAATGGCCTCCTTCTGCACTGTAGATTCTATGATTCTATGATAAGGGATTGAGTGTATTGTATTGATAATACCAAGATAGGAAGGAAAGTAAGTTGTGAGGAGGACACAAAATGATACGGATAGGTTAAGTGAGTGGCAAAAAATTGGCAGATGAAGTATAGCATAAAAAACTGAGATTGTTCACAGTGATAGGAAAAATAGGAAAGCAAAATATTATTTAAATTGATGGAGACTGCAGAATGCTGTGGCACTGAGGGATCTGGGCATCCTTGTACATGAATCACAAAGTTAGCAAGCTGGTACAATAAGTAATTAGGAAGACAAACGGAATGTTAGCCTTCATTGCAAGTGGATGGAAGTCTTGTCACAACTGTACAGGACATGGGTGAGACAGCACGTGGAGTACTGCATACAGTTTTGGTCTCCTTATGGAGGGATAGAATCACAATGGAGGGAGTTCAAGGAAGGTTTACTAAGCTGCTTTCTGGGATGAGGGGTTGTTATGTGATGAAAGGGTTGGGCCTATACTCACTGAAGTTCAGAAGAATGGGAAGTGATCTTATTAAAACACATGAGATTTTGAGTGGGTTTGACAGTGTAGATACTGAGAGGATGTTTCCCCTCATGGGGGAATCTAGATCCAGGGGGGGCCACAGTTTAAAAATAGGGGGACTCCCATTTAAGATGGGAGTGAGGAGGAATTTGTTCATTCAGCGGGCTGTGAATCTTCAGAATTCTCTGCTCCAGATAATAGTGGAGGTTAGGTGTTATTCAACGCCGAGTTGGGCAGATATTTTATCTGCAGGGAAGTCTAGGTTATGGGGAATGGAGCAGACAGGAAAGTATAGTGAAGGCTACAAACAGATCAGGCATGATTTATTGAATGATGGAGCACACTTGAGGGGACAAATCTTGTTCCTATTTCTTACATTCTTATGTACCTTAGATGTCAGCATACGAGTCGACCTTTGAAGCCTCTAAAAATCCCTCCAAAAATAGGGGTCAACTTATACGTTGTGTATAAAAATGAGCTGCTGGCAAAGGTGTGGGTGGTCACCATTTTGAAATGTCATCGGTAAAGAGTGGAAGAGCATAAACTCCCACACATCTCTTCAGTTGTTAACCACTTTTAGATTTTCAACATCCGCAGTAAGCAACTTTTCTTGCAACAAATATTTATGTTTGAGATTGATCTATTTGGATGATTAAAAAAGGGATATTTCTTCACTAAAAACGTATCATATAAAATGCAGTATTGCTCTGCTAAGCGTTTTTACTTCTTTTAAAAGTAGAAAGAGTAGAACCTGGTCTGTGAGTACAAACGAAGCATCATCACTTAACTTCCAACAAGAATCCCATGACTTTGAACCCAAGCCTTTCTGTCAATTGAGTTAATGGGTCCTTTTTTACCATTTTGATTCTAAGCGCTGGGCGGTCTTGAAACTGGAATGTTTCAGATCCGACTTTTAGACCCGTTCTCAGGCGCCCCCATATGCACCCTGCCTGAAAAAATATCAGCGATTCTGAATCGCGCTGCAGAAACCTGCGGGCGGGACTGAACGCGCCCGAAACCCTGCAGCTCCGATCGGCGCCTCCAACTGCGCATGCGCAGAAAATAAATGATACAAATGCTACTTCCCTCCAACATCCCTCCTGGATAATGCCTCCCCCTGGCTGCCACAGATATTACCCCACCCCCACATTACTGACCCCCTTATACCCCCACCCCCTTCGCCGCCCAGACCGATTGCGGGCTCCTCCCCCCTCCCCCCCCACCGATCTCAGGCAGAGTGACAGCGGCCCCCCCCCCCCACCTCACCCCCACCAATCTCAAACTGAGAGCTGTCGGATGTGTGAGGCACCTACCTCCTCACTAACTGGAGCGCCCAAATCGGACCTCTATGGAGTATGTCTATTTTGCGCCTATTCTGGATGGGTGAACGCATTGGTAAAGGGGGAAGTGCTGGTAAAGTTGGGCGTGCAGCCCATTAAGTCAATTTAAATGCACGCAAATGCATTTAAATGTCCATCGCCCCTGTTTCGGGAGCGGTCCCAATCGTGGCCATTTTCAGGCCTTGGTAAAGGGGGAACCGGCGCGGAGGCAGGCGCAGATCATGCTTCTCACCTCACGGCCGACTTTACTAAGTTTTTGTGCCCAAAAACGGGTGCAACGTGATGGTAAAATCGGGCCCAGTGTCTCTCTGGGCCACAATATGGAGCATCAAACATTGAGAAACATTGAGAAAAACAACTTGTCAATATATAGCACCTTTAACATAGTAAAATGTCCCAAAGGACTTTGATGGCAGCATTATCAAGTAACATTCGACACCAAGCCGCATAAGGACTTGCTAGTGACGATGACCCAACACTTGGTCAAAGAGGTAGGTTTTAAGGAACATCTTAAAAAAAGGGAAGAAAGCAAGACAAATGGATGTGGGGCTGGAATTCCAGATCTTTGGGCCGAGGTAGCTGAAATCATGATCACCGACGCTGGAACAATGAAAATCAAGGCTCTCAAGAGGCTGGAAATGGAGGAGTGCAAATATCTCTTGGAGGATTCAACTGTACTTGTGGAGTGGGGGAGGAGGAAGGTGTGACAAGCCCAGAGATTTGGGGGGAGTAGCTGAGCTCCATCATGGTAGAGGGAACAAGTGTGAATGAAAGAAAGAAAGAATGAAAGAACGAAAGGAAAAAAACAAATGAAAGGATGAAGGAAGAAAAGGAAGGAAGGCAAGCTCCTACAAACAGCAATATATTAATGACCAATCTGTTTTTTGTGATGTTGATTGAGAGATGAATGCTGGCCAAGATACCGGGAAAAACTTGCCCACAAGACATGACCATGATTGAAGGTGCATCAATTTTGATCAATAAATCATGAGGCAGTGTCAGGTAAGGTGGGGACGGGATCTTAGAAACTGACAGGTAGCAGGAGGAATGAAGGGGTTCTGAAGTTTGAAAGGCTCTGGGAATCAATGAGTGTTGTAGTTGGCCCCTTTAAGTGGGGTGCATCAGAAGGGTCATGTGACCCGATCGCCCAAAGTGAAACGAGAGCTGGACCTCTGGGCAAAGCGTGGGCTTTTGCAGCCAGATTGATCCTCGAGTCGAGAATAAACACATCCATTGTAGCACCCTGTGCACAACTGTAAATAGTAATAAACCCCTTGCTGTTCGCTAAGCAATTGATCTTGATCAATTCGGCCAATGGGCTGACGAAACGCAGATGGAGTTTAATTTAGACAAATGCGAGGTGATGCATTTTGGTAGACTGAACCAAAATGCAGTTCATTTTGGCAGGACTTACTCAGTTAATGGTAGGGCACTGGGGAGAGTTACAGAGCAAAGAGATCTAGGGGTACAGGTTCATAGCTCCTTGAAAGTGGAGTCACAGGTGGACAGAGTGGTGAAGAAGGCATTCAGCATGCTTGGTTTCCTTGGTCAGAACATTGAATACAGGAGTTGGGACGTCTTGTTGAACTTGTACAAGACACTGGTCAGGCCACACTTGGAATACTGTGTACAGTTCTGGTCACCCTATTGTAGGAAGAATATTATTAAACTAGAAAGAGTGCAGAAAAGATTTACTAGGATGCTACTGGGATTTGATGGTTTGAGTTATAAGGAGAGGCTGGATAGACTGGGACTTCTTTCTCTGGAGCTTAGAAGGCTGAGCGGTGATCTTATAGAGGTCTATAAAATAATGCGGGGCATAGATCAGCTGGATAGTCAATATCTTTTCCCAAAGGTAGAGGAGTCTTAAACTAGAGGGCATAGGTTTAAGGTGAGAGGGGAGAGATACAAAAGGGTCCAGAGGGGCAATTTTTTCACACAGAGGGTGGTGAGTGTCTGGAACAAGTTGCCAGAGATAGTAGTAGAGGCGGGTACAATTTTGTCTTTTAAAAAGCATTTAGACAGATACATGGGTAAGATGGGTATAGAGGGATATGGGCCAAATGCAGGCAATTGGGACTAGCTTAGGGGTTTAAAAAAAAAAGATGGCATGGACAAGTTTGGCCGAAGGGCCTGTTTCCATGTTGTAAACCTCTATGACTCTAAGTGGTGTTCGCCAATCATTGCATTTACTACAATGAGTTTGAAGGAAAGGCTGTGCAATACATCTCAACGTCAACCCCAATTGTGGGGAGGAGGACCCTACAAAGACCTTCACTCAAGCAGACAACCTGCTGGTTGATCATAGACCAATATTGATAGTCAGAGACAAAACCATAGCATGGACTCTCCTCAAATAGACCAATATCTTCAAGGAGATTAAAAGAATGGATAATAGTGGAAGTATTGGAATTGCTCTGGCTTGAGGAAGCCAGTTATAGACCTTGATAGATGGGGGAGATGTTTACCAAGAAACCATTTGCTTTCCCATTACCTTCTGAGAGGACAGAAAGCTCATCGTTATTTTCGTGGCCATTTTCAGTGATCATCTTTTCGTGTTCTTGAAGATATCCGTGATAATTGAGCGAGGCTGCCACCGGGTTGTCATAAGCATTTTCCGCTGTGGCAGAGGTCGTTGGCAACTCCCAAGGCATGTCGTGTTTCTGAAACCAGAAGTCAAAGTCCCATCCAGTCCAGCCATAAAATGCCAACGTGCTGAGAAAGCCTTGCATTGGATTCAGGATACTCTGCAAATGAAAATAGGATTGGGTTTAGAAATCTACACAGAACACAACAATACCAGCACTGCACGAAGCATTCAAGGACTATTTGCTTAGCCTTCAGAGCTTTGCAGCCCCCATTTTAAACAGAGATATCAATTTAAAGGGTTAATTTTCCCAATGCCAGCGACAAAGAGGCTGGCAACATTATATCCACCGGTAACCTTTAACCTTTTTTGTCCTTGAAGGTTCTAATTGGCCACCATAGATTTGGCTGAAATCACACCAGTCTTCTGAAGTTACAATAGCCAATCAAAAGGAGTCCCATTGGACGACACTCTCAGTCAGAATTAAAAATAAATGTGTTTATCTACTTAGATAAAAGCAAATTACTGTGGAAAGTTCTGACGAAGAGTCATCCAGACTCGAAACATCAACTCTTCTCTCTCCACAGACGCTGTCAGAACCGCTGAGAATTTCCAGCACTTTCTGTTTTGGTATTTATTTACTTATTCATTTAAAATTACAGGCAGTCCTGAAAACCGCTGCATAAGTTGGACTGTTGCAAGTCAAAACTGGCTTTCCCACAGGTACAATGTTATAAATGGAGGATTGGTTCCTGAACGTTATTTTCACAGTTTATAGTGAAAGATTTGTGAGATCTTGCTTCAGTATAATTGCCTCATAGTGTATTTCCCATCATTATAATCGTGTCTCCACCTTCAGAGACATTTCCTTGCTTCATAGAATCACAGGAGGCCATTCGGCCTACTGAGTCTGCACCGACGCTCCGACAGAGCATCCCACCCAGGTCTTATCCCCTGGTAATCCACCTAGCCTACACATCTTTGGACACTAAAGGACAATTTAGCATGGCCAATCCACCTAACCTGCACATCTTTGGACACTAAGAGGCAATTTAGCATGGCCAATCCACCTAACTACACATCTTTGGACTGTGGGAGGAAACCAGAGCACCTGGCAGAAACCCATGCAGATACGGAGAGAATGTGCAAACTCCACACAGTCATCCAAGGCTGGAATCGAACCCTGGGTCCTGGCACTGTGAGGCAGCAGTGTTAACCACTGTGCCACCCTTTGATTTTAAGAAGAAATTTGTCCTTTCTGCGATTGGGAAAGGTGGAACATAACAGTTGATCAAACAGTTTGCTGGCATGGTGTCATAAAGTCAAAACCTGCGCTGAAAAACTGAAACAGGTGTCAATTTGAAAACGACGCAAGTGCGGTTGGTTGTGAATCAAACGTGGTAAAGTCAGAGTCTGTCTATAAAGTGAATGAGGAACAATCCCAGTCACCTCATCCATTCTGCCAAGCCTACATTCCCAATCTGCTCCAGCTTGGGTGAACACTGCACCAAAAGCACCATCTCTTTCTATTTGCTCAGTTACAGACAGTGGACCAATCTTATCAGTAATGCACTCATCTCCTGCATGCGGTAAAACCCGAGGCTCATTAGCTTTAGTCACATTCATTTCAAAATGAGAATGAAAGCAATTCACAAGTCAGGAATCTTGTGCTAAAGTCATTTCTTCCACGAAATTGATTCCTCCCAATTTCCTCATTTTTCTGGCTCTTCAGTAATCTGCCTGAAGAGTGCTGACTGTCCTCATGTTTTCAAATATGTTAACACAATGTTATGATCTCAGTCAAGTCCAGTTAGTCTTAGTCTGAGTTCAAAAACTAAGAAATTCTAAAGTCCAGTTATTTACTGAAAAAGTGAATCCATAATATTCCATAGTTTAAAACAAAAGAGTTTTTTTACTATACAAGAGTCAAACAATGCAAACAATATTATCATGGGTAACCACCTATACTCTAACACAAGTTAAATATGATTAGCAAGCACATTTCAATTAATTAGTAGTTAGCACTGCTGTCTCACAGCGCCAGGGACCTGGGTTCGATTCCCGGCTTGGGTCACTGTCTGTGTGGAGTTTGCACATTCTCCCCGTGTCTGCGTGGGTTTCCTCCGGGTGCTCCGGTTTCCTCCCATGGTCCAAAGATGTGCAGATTAGGTGGATTGGCCATGCTAAATTGCTCTTTAGCATTAGGGGAACTAGCTAGGGTCAATGCATGGGGTTATGGGGGATAGGGCCTGGGTGGGATTGTGGGCAGAATGGTGTAGGCTTGATGGGCAGAATGGCCTCCTTCTGCACTGTAGGGCTATATTTAATGACAGAAAATACGAAAACAGGTCTTACAGGTCTTGGCAGTCTTGGCAGTCCACTCAGAATATCGGTCAGCGACCTTCGTCACAAAGACTTTCAAAACACAGTCTTCCTCGCAAAAAATTTCACCTCCTCCTCTTTGGGGATTTGCAGCCAACAGCAGTACACAACAAATCGGAGTTCTCCGGGCAGGGAATTCATCAAAAACCACACACATCACCAGAGCCTCCTGAATTCTGCTCACAACGGTCTGGATGGCACAGATCCACTAATATTCTCTTCAAGCAAACAAAACAGCTACAAAAACTACATATTTGCCTACGCTGAATCTAGCCTCTGACTTCTTCAGTCTGCCTGTACTGCACCACTGGACTCACCCGAGTTTGGATGGTGCTGTGTCCTTTGATGTGTTTCAACCAGTTTCAGTCCCCCCCCCCCCAGAAGTTTTAGTTTCCAATCTCAGTTTCAGTTTCCAATCTCAGTTTCAGTTTCCTTAAAAACTAGGAGGATCTGTTTTCTTTCTCAGTTTCCCTTTTCAATTAAGGTCTCAGAAATACTTTGAAGCTTTGAAACTATGGATTCCATCACAACAATCAGAAGTAAATGACAATGACGACTGAATTCTTCCCTTCTGAGTAATGCAGCCTATTTTTGATGGAGCTTTACCTCTTTTCCTCCCACTTTTTAAAAAATAGGAGTATGCCCTCAATCTGGTCCTGATCCTATAATAGTAATTTTGGCCCCTTTGCCGCTACATGAGTTAGGGCTATTAATGAGCACCCTACTAGAAATGGAAAGTGATGGAAAGCACACACTGTTCCCATGGCGGCTGCGACGGGGAAGAAGCTGTTGCCCACCTGCAGCATAATGTGGATAAATGTTTAGTTATCCACTTTGATAGCAATAATAGGAAGGCAGATTATTACTTGAATGGGAATAAATTGAGAGAGGAGGACACTCATCAAAACCTTGGTGTCCTTGTGCAACAGTCGCTGAAAGTAAGCGCACAGGTATAGCTGGTAGGCAAATGGTATGTTGACCTTCATAGCGAGAGGATTTGAGTACAGGGATAGGGATGTTTTGCTGCAATTGTATAGGGTGTTGGTGAGGCCACACCTGGAGTATTGTGTGCAGTTTTGGTCTCCTTATCTGAGGAAGGATGTCATTGCTATAGAGGGAGTGCAGCAGAGGTTTACCAGGTTAATTCCTGGGATGGCAGGTCTGTCATATGAGGAGACTAAGTCGGTTACGATTATAATCATTGGTGCTTAGAAGAATTAGAGGGGATCTCATAGAAACGTATAAAATTCTAACAGGATTAGACAGGATAGATTCAGAAGGAATGTTCCCGATGGTGGGGGAGTCCAGAACTAGGGGTCACAGTTTGAGGATAAGGGATAAACCTTTTAGAACTGAGATGAGGAGAAATTTCTTTACCCAGAGGATGGTGAATGTGTGGAAATCACTACCACAGAAAGTGGTTGAGGCCAAAATGTTGTCTGATTTCAAGAAGAAATTAGATATAGCTCTTGGGACTAAAGAGATCAAGGGATATGGGGGGAAGGGGTGGGTCAGAATATTGAATTTGATGATCAGCCGTGATCATAATGAATGGCAGAGCAGGCTCGAAGGGCCGAATGGTCTACTCCTGCTTCTATTTTCTATTTTTCTACCTCCTTCTGGAATGTGCCTTTGCAAAGAAGATCTGGAAAGTGATGCCGTGGTTTTCACTGAGTGGCTGAGCAGAACACAGGGCTCTACGAGCTCTTCCTAGAGACACACACCAAGCCAACCATCAACTGCTACTGGAGGATCATCAACCCTGTGAAAGACACGCTTTGGTCTGCCCGAAACCTGTTGGTCTTCCAGTTGAAAGAGCAGTCCAAGGCCAAGTGTTGCAGACTGACACATTCAAGACTATGTGCTGAGGGACACAGTCTGTGCTGTGGGGCAGCCACCCTAAAGGTTCAATGGGGCAAGGCCACTGTCATCACTCTCACGCCATAGTCTGCTGAAGGCCTAGAAAAATGTAATGGTCTTCAGTCCCTGGATGCCTTTGCTCGGTTGTCTGATCCAGTGGTGAATGCTGTAGACATTTGGAAAAAGTCCAAAAAACAACTTGACAAGAAAGGAATGAAGTTAATCAAGTGAAAGAGACAAACATTGCAGGTTCTTTAGTTGATTTGTTCTACAGTGACTTGCTGAAGTGTTCAGCTTAAACTGTCTTCTTAAACCCCCACTGCACTCCAATTTCCATACATTCCAGCAAATTGCATCGGTTTTACACAAGATTTCACCCATCACTTCTCTGGTGGGAATGAAGATGATATGAGCTAGGAAATAGTAACAGTGCACACTGATTAGAATCATAGAATCCCTAAAGTACAGAAGGAGGGCATTCGGCCCATCGAGTCTGTACCGATCACAATACCACCCTGGCCCTATTCCCGTAACCCCACACATTTACCCACTAATCCCACTGACACCAAGGCTGGAATTTTACCGACACGCCCACCCTGATTCCGGCATTCTCCACTGAACTCGGGTGGGATCGTACGAACATCGGGCGGACCTGCCGGTAAAATTCCACCCCGAGAGTCAATTTGAGCATGGCCAATCAACCTAACCCACACATCTTTGGACTGTGGGAGGAAACTGGAGCATCCGGAGGAAACCCACGCAGACACGGGGAGAATGTGCAAACTCCACACAGACAGTGACCTGAGGCCAGAATTGAACCTGGGTCCCTGGCGCTGCGAGGCAGAGGTGCTAACCACTGCGCCGCCCTGCTGCTGACTCACTGGTTAGCACTGCTGCCTCACAGCGCCAAGACCAGGGTTCAATTCCGGCCTTGGGTCACTGTCTGTGCGGTGTCTGCACGTTCTCCCCGTGTCTGCATGGGTTTCCTCCGGGTGCTCCAGTTTAATCACACAGTCTGAAAGACGTGCTGGTTAGGTGCATTGGCCATGCTAAATTCTCCCTCAGTGTACCCGAACAGGCGCCGGAGTGTGGCGACTAGGGGATTTTCACTGTAACTTCATTGCAGTGTTAATGTAAGCCTACTTGTGACACTAATAAATAAATTTAAACTTAATGAACGCTTGCGAAGCAGACACAAGTCACCTTTCATTGGCAATAAGAACAAATTAACCCAAGTTTCTTTACTTTTGTCTTTCAAACTTAAAAATAACATATTGCCTATCCCATCTTTAACAGCATCTGAGGGAGAATTATGCAGCAAATCTCTTTCTGTAGATGTAAGCCAGAAATTTCTGCAGAGGGCTCTCCCAGTGATCTGCCATATCAGATCTTCAGCAGAAGATGAGCAGATATCCTGGAGGAACAACATCCTTGACCCTCTGGAAATTCCTCCAATTTTTCACCAACATTATGAAAACAGGTCTGCAAGCTCCTGTAGAAATTCTTTCAAAGACAGCTCAAGTCTACCCCCTGGTGCCTACAGTATGTAATTACTCCACTTACAAATCTAGGACATTAGTGCAGGAGATCATTTCGGTGAAAAGTTGCTGTTTGCCCTATTCCACAGATCCAAGATTCTCCATATAAATTATACCAGAGTACTGCTCTCCTTTCAATTTTTCTTCCATGTATTTTCTTGTAAAACTTAAAAGTCCAACATTTCTGAAATGAGGATTGTTGAAAATAAAAACATGCTGTTGAAGCTTTTCATCTTGCATTCATCAGGACAAACCCAAGGATGCCAAATTTCAAAGGGAACAACAACTTATACTGCAGGACTACTCTCATGCAATGCTGTTTCCTTTGAAATTTGGCATTCTTGGATCTGTCCTGAAGAGTGCAAGATGAAAAGCTTCAACAGTAGGTCTCTTTTTTCATCAATATTCAAGGCCTGTATGATCAAACCACTTTTTTTTTATTCATTCGTGGGACATCAGTGTCGCTGGCTGGCCAACATTTATTGCCCATTCCTAGTTGCCCAAGGACAGTTGAGAGTCAACCACATTGCTATGGCTGTGGAGTCACATGTAGGCCAAATCAGGTAAGGACGGCAGATTTCCTTCCCTAAAGGACATTAGTGATCCAAATGTTCTTTTTTCCAATAATCAGCAATGTTTTCGTGGTCATCAGTAGATTCTTAATTCCAGATATTGTTTATTGAATTCAAATTCCACCATCTGCCGTGGCGGGATTCGAACCCAGGTCCCCAGAACATTAACTGAGTTTCTGAATTATCTAGCGATAATACCACTAGGCCATTGCACCATGACTTTTTGAATGGTTCTATTCCAAGAAATGGTTAGCATATTGCAGGATAATTAATGATGCGAAGAATGACTAGCAAGCAGATGATGCAGAGAACAGCTTGGATTTTTACATATTGCAGTTTTCATAGTTCTACTTCTCTACTTTTGCCTTCATCGCAGCTAAACAACGCTGGCCACAAAACTCTCCTCTGGAGCACCGCTGGTCTCAGCACAATGGGAGCCCAGAGGGGTTGAAAAATAGCAGCCACTCTGCTGCTGACTAATTCCAAGGCGGCCTTCACGACACACGACAACGCAGAGTCGCTGAGCAGAGACTGATAGCCAAGTTCCGCACACATGAGGACGGCCTCAACCAGGATCTTGGGTTCATGTCACACTATCTGTAGCCCTCAGGATGCTCACGACTTGCCTGGGCTTGCAAAATCTCACTAACTGTCCTGGCTGGAGACAATACACATCTTTTTAGCCTGTGCTTAACCCTCTCTCCACTCACATTGTCTGTACCTTTAAGACTTGATTACCTGTAAAGACTCGCATTCCAACCATTATTTTGTAAATTGAGTTTGTGTCTTTATATGCCCTGTTTGTGAACAGAACTCCCATTTACCTGACGAAGGGGCAGCGCTCCGAAAGCTAGTGGCTTGCGCTACCAAATAAACCTGTTGGACTTTAACCTGGTCGTGTTGGAGGAGCTTAACCCTCTCTCCACTCACATTGTCTGCACCTTTAAGACTTGATTACCTGTAAAGACTCGCATTCCAACCATTATTTTGTAAATTGAGTTTGTGTCTTTGTATGCCCTGTTTGTGAACAGAACTCCCACTTACCTGACGAAGGGGCAGCGCTCCGAAAGCTAGTGGCTTGCGCTACCAAATAAACCTGTTGGACTTTAACCTGGTGTTGTGAGACTTCTTACTGTGACTAATTCTAGCCCAGCTTGCACCCATCGCCACTTAGGAAGGGTAATACCACAAACATCTTCTGCATGGGTCATCAGTCACACCCACAGTGGGTGGTGTCAGTCAGTGTCTTAACACTGATTCGGTGACCAACCTGCCACTTGGACCAAACAGACCTTTCAATGCCCTCTCAAACAATTCTAGCTGAATGCCCTGTACAGCAACCGCCCCCCTCACCAGCAGTTTTGAAAGATTTTCAGATGAGCTGCATCTGTCTTTTGTTTGCTGCTGCAGAGTTAGTGAACACATTGTGTGTTGTTGGAGGAGCTCACCAAGCTTCTTTGCCACAGAAGAGGTTGCTGTTGGACCTTGGCAAGGAGCAGAGTGGATTTTTGAAATCTTCGAGCAGGAAACTTGCTGTCAGGCACTGTTCTTCCAGTTGTAGGTTCCTCGTGCAACATTGCAGGAAGACAGAGCGCAGGTGGTAAAGAGGGAGAAGGAGGGCTCTCAATAGAAAACTATTCACTTGGGTGGGAATTCAGACTGCAATTCTCCTACCTCCAATTCAGTCAGGAGCAGTATCTGAGTTAACATGACTCACAAGGAGGGGGTGACTAAATTCCAGCCAGATCTACAGCCACAGAGTAAGGGGGGGGACAACACTTCCATTTACTGTCAAGTCACTGTCGCCCTCAATTTCTGCACTTGTGGATTCTTCCAGGCTGGAACGATTAACATCATCAATGTCCAAAAAAGATACAAAAGGGTCCAGAGGGGCAATTTTTCACACAGAGGGTGGTGAGTGGCTGGAACAAGCTGCCAGAGGTAGTAGTAGAGGCGGGTACAATTTTGTCTTTTAAAAAGCATTTAGACAGTTACATGGGGTAAGATGGGTATAGAGGGACATGGGCCAAACATGGGCGATTGGGTCTAGCTTAGTGGTTTAAGAAAAAGGGGCGGCATGGACCAATTGGCCTGTTTCCATGCTGTAAACCTCTGTGACTCCATGACTTTATGTCTCTCAGTTCCTTGTACATCGCTGCATCAGGAAGGTCACAGCTCTCTACACAAGGAGGGCACTTCGAAGCTTCTCCCCAAGCTGAGAAGGAGAAGCAGGAAAAGTAGACAAAGTGATTTAGGAGAAGTGTGGGCTTCCCTGTGTATGTGGGTCTAAGACTGCCACATCACAATGGGGAGTCAAATCGCAATCACAAAGGATTCCACTCCATCAACTTCTCGACGTCCACCTCATCCGGTTCACGTTTTTAAAAAAAACAGCAGTAATTCAAGCCAGCGTGATGTCACGGCTGATGGATGGGAAGCCGCATCGGGGTTGGAGGTTAGGTCGTGATGCCCGCTATTGACGCTCTAAGATTAAAGCAAAATACTGCAGATGCTGGAATCTGAAACAAAAACAGAAAATGCTGAAAAATCTCAGCAGGTCTGGCAGCATCTGTGGGGAGAGAATGGAGCCAGCGTTTCGAGCCTAGATGACCCAGATGGACACTCTTGGCACCTTCTCAGCCTTCTGTATCCTCATTTACATTCCCTTTGTCCAATTTCACATCCCTCCCCCTCTCCCACCCCAATGGAATAAACCTCTGCTGATTCTGTTTGCTCTTAGCTCTGACAAAGGGTCATCTGGACGCGAAATGTTGACTCTATTCTCATTGACACTCTAATGCCTGCTAATCAGACTCTTCCTGGGTGCATCATCGGAGGGGGCGCTGGGTAGATTGCAAACCGAAATCTCACTGGCGTGCAAATCCCATTTGTGGCCTCTCACGAGATTTAGCAGCCGTTACGGGATTTGTGCCCATGGATAATGCGCCCATGAAGTTGCAGCCACAATACATAACGCATTGGGTGGGATTTTCCGTCCCTTCCTGCCAGCGGGATCTTCCACTCCTACCGAAGGTGAAACCCACCGCCGCGAGGGGTTTCCCCACTGACGGGACAGGCGAGCCACGCAGAACACCGCAGCTGTTGGCAGGAAGTTCCCGCCGACAGCCAACGGCTGGGAAATTTCACCCATTATTGCAAGATGTTTGGTAGGAACATTCTAAATAGGCAGGGTGCACTTGGCAGAGGTGCCTTCAAATCACTCATCAGACCAATGGTTTGCATCACCACATATTCACATTCACCTGATGAAGGGAGCAGCGCCCGAAAGCTCGGGATTCCAAATAAACTTGTTGGACTTTAAACTGGTGTTGTGAGATTTCATACCGTGCACACTCATATAGTTTGAGCCTGTCACTTTGTCATCAGCCACAAGGACCCTACACACCCTGGACATACTCTCTTCTACCTTCTTCCGTCAGGGAAAAAATACAAAAGTCTGAGGTCACGTTCCAACTGACTCAAGAACAGTTTCTTCCCTGCTACCATCAGACTTTTGGATGGACCGAGCTCGTATTAAGTTGACCTTTCTCTATATCCTAGCTATGACTGTAACATTACATTCTGCATCCTTTCCTTTCCTCCTCTATGTACGTATAGCGCACAAGAAACAATACTTTTCACTATATATTAATACATGTGACGACAATAAATCACATCAAAGAACAACTGGTCCTTTGCAAATTGCATTAGATTCACCAAGCTCGATAATCAGCTTTTCTTAAATGAGTAGAAATTATGAATTCATGGCAGGATAATTCATCTGTAGTCAACACGGGCTTGCATTTGCTCAGTTGCCTCTTTGTATGTTAATGTAGATAAAGTACCAAGTCGGGCACTGCAGTGAAACCCGTTTAGGATATTTCAGGGGGCTATATAAAAAGAAAAGCGGTTACAAGTTTTGTACCTTCCTAGAAAACCATATAAAACCAAACAGTTCACCCTCTCCTCTCCTTAAAAGGAAATGCACAATGTTTTCACGCACAGCAATGTAACTAGCAGAGCAGATTCTGAAAGCATACATAGAGTTCTGTTAATGGGAAAATTCAATAAATTAAGCTAAAATCAACAGCAAAGTGGCTTCCAATGTTAAGTCTGATTTTTAAGATGCTAATTGAGCGTGCTTGCGCCACTGAGTCATGTTACAGTTAGACAACACTCGAGCCATCTGCATAATCCTACTTTACCATTGTAAACCAAGTAATCAGAGCCGCATTTTTGACATTCTTCAGCAGCTCCCTGCTCATGTCTGGCTGCAGTTCAAGGTAGAATAAAAGACTTTCATTGATGATATTCGGGAGCCAGCTGTGAAAAAGGGAAAGACATGCCAATGATTTCAGAAATATGGCAAAGAAAGAAAGCAAAATGAAAATAACCTGCACTCATGCACTGCCTGCTCATGGCACAGTGGTTAGCACTGCTGCCTCGCAGTGCCAGGGACCTGGGTTCAATTCCGGCCTTGGGTGACTGTCTGTGTGGAGTTTGCATGTTCTCCCCCCTGTCTGTGTGGGTTTCCTCCGGGTGCTCCGGTTTCCTCCCTGTAGATGGAGCTAGGAAATATGTACCTTATATTAAAATATTAGCTGCTTGATATCCCTATGTTGGGGATTATGATTAAATTCCCTTCATCACTCCCACAGTCTAAAGATGTGATGGTTAGGTTGACTGGCCATGCTAAATTGCCTCTTAGTGTCAGGAGGATTGACAGAGTAAATACACGGGTTTACAGGGAATGGGGCCTGGGTGGGATTGTTATCGCTGCAGGCTCAATGGGCCGAATGGCCTCTTTCTGCACAGTAGGAATTCTATGAAAACATAAAGTGGAGTGACTAAAACATTAATGCATGGCCAGCATCTTGCTTACAACAGGATCCTACAAAAGGTAAAGCCAACCCCACTATCTCAAAGAAGGTGACAAACTCTTCAAATCACATGATTTGGTATAGAAATCATGATTTGTCCCCCCCGCACCCTCACCAAACATAGATTGACAATTAGTTTATAAATCTTATTAGAGGCTTATTTAATTTTTTAATAGGCTAAAGCTCTTTACAAAACTATATTAAAATTATAATTAAGTTTACATTCAAATTATATTACAGCTATTGAGTGCACTTTAAACTGGCTCCAGCCTTCCACACATGACTCCAGTTACACTCGATTCCATGGGTTTCAGAAGGGTCCATGCAGCTCAATTGAAAATTTCAAAGCTGCAATTGATAAGTTTTGGGTAACAAGGCACACAGAATTAAGTCGGCGGCACGGTCAGCAGTTTAGCATTGCTGCCTCACAGCGCCAGGGACCTGGGTTTGATTCTGGCCTTGGGTGACTGTCTGTGTGGAGTTTGCACATTCTCCCCGTGTCTGCGTGGGTTTCCTCCGGGTGCTCTGGTTTCTTCTTACAGTCCAAATATCATAGAATCCTTACAGTGCAGAAGGAGGCCATTCACCCATCGAGCCTGCACGGACAACAGTCCTATCCAGGCCCTGTGAGGGACAGCTCGGTGGATAGGATATTAGGATGTAGATAGGCTGGAAAATTGGGCGGGGATCCTGGATTCAGGATTCAATCCTGGACCGGGGAGCGGCGCGGGCTTGGAGGGCCGAAGGGCCTGTTCCTGTGCTGTATTGTTCTTTGTTCTATTCCCGTAACCCCTGTTAATCCCCCTGACACTAAGGGACAATTTAACATGGCCAATCCACTTAACCTGGACATCTTTGGACTGTGGGAGGAAACCAGGACCCCCAGGGGAAACACATGCAGACACGGGGAGAACGTGCAAACTCCAGACAGTCACCCAAAGCTGAATTTGAACCCGGGTACTTGGCGCTGTGAGGCAGCAGTGCTAACCACTGTGCCACTGTGCAGGTTAGGTGAATTAACCATGCTAAATTGCCTCTTAGTGTCCAAAGATATCTAGTTTAGGTGGGTAATCCATGGTAAATGCACGGGGTTTACGGGGATAGGGTGAAGGGGAGGGCCTGGGTGGGATGATCTTTTGGAGTCGGTGCAGATTCGATGGGTCCAATGGCCTCTTCTGCACTGTAGGGATTCTATGGTTCTAAGTTGTAAATAAGCCATGGAAGAGCAGACTGAATGGGCTAGGTTCCAATTCAGCCTTGGAATAAGGTTTAGTGCACATAACTATCATTACAGCAATTTTGGACTAGAAAAAATAAAGCAGTTTAATTACAGCAAAGAGATAGCCAGCAATTCCCATAAATACATTACTGTGCCTTACCAAATAATAAACACCAGCAGAATCTTGAAAAATCTTAATTTAATCTGAGTCCCCAAACGCCTTTCATTTTCTGTGTATATGCCTTGTCTTCCCTTCAACAATGAAGCAACTGAAAAATAAATTTAAAATTCCTTTGAACCGAATGTTGTCTTATGTTTAAAAATGTAAACTCTGGCACAAGCCAATGTTTCAAACAGTTTGAACGAATCGCTCCTTCAATATTGCAATTGATGATTTATTATTAGTATTCAAGCTGAAAGAATGGCTGGCAGTGAGTTACATAGATCCTGAAATTGCTCAGCGCAATGTTGTCACAAGGTTTCTTTGGTGAACAAGAGTATCTCACATGACGGTGCATAGAAATTAAATTTAAAAAGGATGACCAAGTTCTTAAAGGCCTTCCGCCGTTCATCCACCCCCAAGTCCTTAATCAGCTTCCTGCCGTTCATCCACCCCCACCCCACCCCAAAGCATCAAGAAATCACAGTCCAAAGATGTGCTAGGTGGATTGGCCATGCTAAATTGTCCCTTAGTGTCAGGTGATTAGCTGGGTAAATACATGGGGTTACGGGGATAAGGCCTGGGTGGGATTGTTGCCAGTGCAGGTTCGGTGGGCTGAATGGCCTCCTTCTGTACTGGAGGGATTCTATGATTCTATAAGTTAAGAAGTTTATAAAATTATGAGAAGTATAGATAGGGTGAAAAGTTGGAAGCTTTTTCCCAGGGCAGAAATGACAATTACAAGGGGGGGCACAAGTTCAAGGTAAGGGGTAGAAAGGTTCAGTGGAGATGTGCTGGGTAAGTTTTTTTACACAGAGAGTGGGGGGGGGGCCTGGAATGCATTGCCAAGTGAGGTGCTTGAGGCAGATGCATTAGTGACATTTAAGACTTATCTGGATAGACATATGAACAGCTGGGGAATAGAGAGATATAGGGGGTTTAGCCTAGCTAGGACAACGTGATTGGCGCAGGCTTGGAAGGCCGAAGGGCCTGTGCTGTACTGTTCTTTGTTCTAAAATGAATGACTCTCATCCAACTTGCCAGGTAAATAAATATATGTAGCCCTCACTCACCCAGTTACACAGATAAATCTGTGCTCATCACCCATTCCAGTTACATGTGTAAAGATACAAAACATTCACCCCATGAACCATTAAAGGCATTTGAACATGGGCTGTGCGCAGCGTATGAGCAGGCCAGACAGTGAAGGTGGGTCAGAGTATGACGTTCAGTGTATTCATAATAGCTAACTCTTTGATCATAGAAGAAATCATAGAAACCCTACAGTACAGAAAGAGGCCATTCGACCCATCGAGTCTGCACCGACCACAATCCCACCCAGGCCCTACCCCCATATCCCTACATATTTACCCACTAATCCCTCTAACCTAAGCATCTCAAGACACTAAGGACAATTTTTTTAGCATAGTCAATCAACCTAACCCGCACTTCTTTGGACTGTGGGAGGAAACCGGAGCACCCGGAGGAAACCCACGCAGACACAAGGAGAATGTGCAAACTCCACACAGACAGTGACCCAAGCCGGGAATCGAACCCAGGTCCTTGGAACTGTGAAGCAGCAGTGCTAACCGCTGTGCTACCGTGCCGCCCAGATTTTGAGGCATTGGTTTCCGTGGACCAATCATGCGTAAAAGAGTTATGAATCACCTGACCTCTCTTCTCATTCACCCGTGAAATTGCAAGCGCAGGTACAGCACATGATTCCTACACACCACCTTGGGGGAAGACAATACATACTCAAATGTGAAAAGATCACTTAAGAAAAGGAAATACACTCCAAGTTTTAGTTTGAAATTATTAATTCGTGCTATTATTTTAGGACAGGCCTAATCATACATTGTTTAACCAGTCATATATTAGAGGCAGTGTGAAATGATAGGAAGTTCACGGAGATGGTTTATGCCCTGGTGTAAGTGTATGATGGGAGAGGTGAGGCTGTTTTTTATACGATGATGCTGACTTCTTGCTGGAGTGCAGCTCCACGGGTGAATCACATCTCACACTTGGCCACTGTTCATGCAAGAGAAACATAGAAAATAAGTGAAGGAGTTGGCCATTCGGCCCTTTGAGTCTGCACCGCCATTCAATATGATCATGGCTGATCATGCACTTTCAGTATCCCACTCCTGCTTCCTCTCCATACCCCTTGATCCATTTAGCCACAAGGGCCATGTCCAGCTTCCTCTTGAACATATCTAACAAATTGGCCCCAACAGCTTTCTGTGGTAAAGAATTCCACAGGTTCACAACTCTCTGAGTGAAGAGGTTCTTCCTCATCTCAGTCTCAGAGAGACTTGCAAATGAGTGCTGTTAGATTATATTAGCCATATGGTGCATCACAGTATAGCCAAATGGTGGCAGTAGTCAGCATTGCCTCACAGCGCCAGGGACCCTGGTTCGATTCCCGGCTTGAGTCACTATCTGTGTGGAATTTGCACGTTCTCTCCCTATCTGCGTGGGTTTCCTGCGGGTGCTCCGGTTTCCTTCCACAGTCCGAAAGACTGTGTTGATTAGGTGCATTGGCCATGCTAAATTCTCCCTCAGTGTACTCGAACAGTGTGGCGACTAGGAGGATTTTCACAGTAACTTCATTGCAGTGTTAATGTAAGCCTACTTGTGACGCTAATAAATTAATTTAAACATCTACACAAACACATTTCCAGCAGGAGTGACTGTATATCCATCAGCAGAATTGCTTCCTCCTCTAAATTAGTGACATGGAATTCATTGTAATGCTGCTACCTGTATCTCAGTCAATTAACTAAGTGTGGTAAACCACTGTTAAGCTTATTGCCTGTGTGTGTGTGTGACATGCCTGGACATGCCCCTGCCGGCCCTGCCTGAGACTCCTCCCCCCCTGGTGCAGGTATAAAGGTGTTTGCTCCCAACCCCCCTGCCTCAGTCACCGGACCAGTTCATCAGCATGGGTGTGCTCCAAGTCTTTTGCGAATAAAAGCCTACTTGTCCTTGCATACAAACTAGTCTTTGCTTGATTGATAGTGCATCACTAAGCACAGAGCAGGAATTAAACCTGAGTTATATGTCTGGTTGCTGAAATCAATGAGGGCAATTCTTTTTTTATAAAGAAAATGCTGAAAAAATGTGTAATAATTCAGGAAATAAATCAATTTAAACATTTGGCAATATTTGTCCAGGCGATACCTGCAGATGCTGTTTTTCCAAACAGAATGGGATTAACAAGCAGAACAAGCAACAGAGGTGCGTAGGTTGTGATGTAATGTGGGATTGCATGTTCCAGTCCCTTTTCACAGCTGGAAGATAATCAAGTTTATATTAGTCATTTGAAATTCAATATAGGGAATATTTTCTGTTTGCCATGAATATCATGTGACAATGATTGAGTGTTACAGAGAGCGTTTATCATACAGTATAATTTAGTCACTTGGGAGTGCAGTGCGTGAGCATTTCTGCAAAAAGAGACATGCTGTTGAAGTTTTTCATCTTGCACTTATCAGGACAGACACAAGAATGCCAAATTTCAAAGGCATCAACAATTTATGTCGCATGAGAAAAAGGTGCTGATTAGTTGACAAGTCTACTCCAGTTGTTTGAGGTGTTGTCATAGAGAATGCACCAGGGAATTATTGTCATCCACGCTTTTGTTTAATACAAAAAAGACGCAATGCCCAAGCATGTTCCTTTTGTCTGCAGAAGGCAGGTCCCAGGCTATGAATATAAATAGCTTCCAGCGAACATAACTTAGCCCGACTCTTAAATTAGTAGTTTGTGTAACTCTTAGCACACTCAGGATTATAGTCTAGATTAGTAGAGCCAGATTATATTACACCTGTGTTTATTTTAATTTACATTCACAAGATGGTTCATTTTTGGGCATCGCTAAACATCACAAAAGCCACATCTTCCATTCACAATATTTAAATGTAGCATCAGGGGTTAAAAATCTACTACTGCCACTTTAATCTCAGAGGATGTGTGAGCTGTTGAGCATCCATCAATAGATACAACAGTAAAAGAATTGGTGCAAACTGCAGCAGATTTCTGAAAGCCAAGAGTGAAAACCAAATTGTTTCCAGTTCCTGAGGTTACTAACCTGGAAATGGATGGGTAATAGAGCATGGCCACACCTTCAACACAGAGGAGGATCGCTAAACCCCAAGTCAGCATGTGGTACAACACTAGAATACTGAGAGAAAAAATGAATGGCTTTAACATCATGTTTGACATTGATTGAATTAAGATTTCAGACATCTTTGACACATCCAAAGATGTGTGGGTTAGGTTGATTGGCCAGGATAAATTGTCCCTTAACGTCAGGGGGATTGGGAGGGTAAATATGTGGGGTTACATGGATAGGAGCGTATCCGGGTGGGATTGTTGTTGGTGCAGACTCAATGGGCTAAATGGCCCCTTTCAGCCCTGTAGATTCTATGATTCTTTGCAATGGTACAAATTAATTTATTTTCTCCATCAGTGAACTCAAGTGAATGGATGCTGATGGGAAATCTGTTCACACGGGATGGCTTCACAGGCAACCCCAACCTGCAGTTCACTTGTCATAACAAATCCACTGGATAGAGGCGCAGGAACCCTGCTTGATTTCCCTTTTCTTGCTCATAGACATGGAGACCAATTGCAAGCCCTGACGTCGTCTCAACTGAATTCAGTCAACTCAAAGCAGGCAAGTCAAATCTAAAACCTTCCTCACTAGATGGAGCAGTTATTCTCTCAGCCACCAGAAAATATGTCCATGATTAATTGAAATTGTTATTTGATCATTAACCGCTTTAAAAACAAGCAGCAAACCTGTTTCGTGTAGAGTGCAGATTGTTACTGCACTTCAAGGTTCAACTGGGTTGACTTATTGTTTTTCTGATTTCCGTGATTTCTGCCGATAATTTCTGCACCAGTTGATACTCAAGAAGGAGAACGGATTTAGCAGCGTGTATGTCAGGGTTGTGTTCCTGCCCCAACCTTAATATTGCTTGGTGCTGATCGCAAGACCATAAGATATAGGAGCAGAATTAGGCCATTCAGCCCATCGAGTCTGCTCCACCATTCAATCATGGCTGATAAGTTTCTCGACCCCATTCTCCTGCTTTTTCCCTGTAACTTTTGATCCCTTTATCAAGAACTTATCTATCTCTTAAATGCACTCAATGGCCTGGCCTCCACTGCCTTCTGTGGCAATGAATTCCATAGATTCACCACCCTCTAGCTAAAGAAATTCCTCCTCCTCTTAGTTCTAAAGGGTCGTCCCTTTACTCTGAGGCTGTGCCCTCGGATCCTAATCTCTCCTACTTTACTAATGGAAACATCTTCCTCACATCCACTCTATCCAGGCCTATTCTGCAAGTTTCAATCAGATCCCCCCTCCCTCATCCTTCTATACTCCATCGAGTACAGGCCCAGAGTCCTCAGACGCTCCTTGTACATCAAGCTTTTCATTGCCGGGATCATTCTCGTGAACATGGAGTTAATACAGAAAAGGAGCTTGTGGAAAATGACTAGACGATATGTAAGCACAGAGCTGGAGTTTGCCTTGGTTACGACACCTCACTGAAGCCTCTGTGTGAGGGATCAAGTATTTGGCTTCAGGTCAGCTGGAACAAGGTGAAAGTGTAATGTTATTACAGCGACCGTCCTTCTTAATAGATGACATAGAAACATAGAAAAACTATAGCACAATACAGGCCTTTCAGCCCACAAAGTTGTGCCGAACATGTCCCGACCTTAGCGATTACTAGGCTTACCTATAACCCTCTATCGAATGGAGTGTTATATTGAATGACAATCGAATGGAGGTTTTAATAAAAACTTCCTCATGGGTCAACAGAATCACATGTGGAGCAAAACACCTTATGCTCACACTAATGCCAAAATCAAAAACAGTTGGTGTCTAGGCGAACTTCACAATATACCTTGGAATTTCTAATCTTGTACCGAACATGGGTGACAGCCTAAAACTGCTCCCTGACAGCACGGGCTTTACAAATGAAGAATCACAAATGAGAGCTCTGAACCGTAAGAAGCTGTCTGCAGTAATGTCCTTTTATGGAAAAGTCCCTGGATAATGAAAATGATCCCCATGGTACAGCTCATGAAGAATAGTTTGTGGGTCACAACCTTTGATATTACGATTACCAAGAAAGATGGCTAGTTCCCACTCATATACCATTTCATCACCTTGCAGCAAATAGCATTGCTGAGCTGTTGCTCATTTCAGAAATGCAGCAGCTATTGGTTATTACTGGAAGAGGTCAAGACAGTGTACCTTAGGCGGCTGAAGGAGAAGAACAGTCTTGTGGAAAACAGATCAGTTGAAATGGTATTGTTGCAATGTTTTCCAGGGCTGTTGATTTGTTTGAGTGTAACAGGTTTGACCTTGCTGTACTCGCACTGCTGTTTATAGTACACTCCACAAAGGGGCATAGCTCAGTCTGTGTACAAATGTTTTCCTATGTGCTTCCATGATGGGCACCATAGGTGGTTTAAATTTTTTTACTCTCACTGTTTTGGCAACATATTGCGGTGGCACAGTGTTAGCACTGCTACCACACCGTGCCAGGCACCCGGGTTCGATTCCCGGCTTGGGACACTGTCTGTGCAGAGTCTGCATGTTCTCCCCGTGTCTGCGTGGGTTTCCTCCGGGTGCTCCGGTTTCCTTCCACAGTCGGGAAAGACGTGCCGGTTAGGTGCATTGGCCATGCTAAATTCTCCCTCAGTGTACCCGAACAGGTGCCAAAGTGTGGCGACTAGGGGATTTTCACAGTAACTTCATTGCAGTGTTAATGTCAGCTTTACTTGTGACTGATAAATAAACTTTACTTTTAAAATATTGGGCGGGATTTTCTGCCCTCCCCTGACCCCCACCATGGCGTATTGTGCAGCAGCAGAGGTGGCCTACCATTGGCCACAGGCAGGATCTGCCGGTCCCAACACTGTCAATGCTTTTTCCCGTTGTGGCAGGAACAGCTAGAAAATCCCGCCGACTGCTTACGTTAACTGCTCGGCACCTTTTAAAAAATCCTTCTGGAATTATGGCAGGCATTAGTTTGTGGGGAAACCACAAAATTCGTGGCATGAGGGACATTTCCTAAATATTTCTAGCATAAAAAAGTACATATTTCTACTGTTATTTTACAGAACGGATTGACTTCAGAAACCCAGTCTTATTTACATAAAAATACTTCAGGATTTAAAAATCTCCCTTCATTCTGCACTCGCTAAATTGATCCAATTTTGTTTCAAATCACTTTTCAAAAAAATTACACACTGTTCAAGTATCACAGCCACTCACTCCATGGGAGCATTAGCAATAACACGAATGCTGAGTACATCTCGACTGATCTGATTTATAAATATTTTAACAAGTTCCTATTGAACAGAAATGCCCTTTCATAGTGAAAATATGAACCTTAAGAGTGTCTAACAAAATCAGCAGTCAAGTGTGTGCGTTAAACTACGGAATAAGAAACAGCCAATTAGCCTATCACAACTTCTCATACTAGGACCACATCTCTTCCAAGTACAAATTGGAAATCCTGCATAACCTGAGGCTGTAACTCCAGCAGGAAAACTATGGGACCACGTGAAATGGCAGAAGCAAAGATTAATTTACTTCACGCCTATTTAAATTGATGCCATCTAATTCTACTTTCGCAGTTTCCCCTGAAGAAATATTACCTTCGCAATCTCAAGAACAGCTTCTTTCCTGCTGCCATCAGACTTTTGAATGGACCTACCTCACATTAAGTTGATCTTTCTCTACATCTATGACTGTCACACTACATTCTGCACTCTCTCCTTTCTCTATGTACGGGATGCTTCGTCTGTATAGTGCGCAAGAAACAATACTTTTCCCTGTATGCTAATACAAATGATAATAATAAATCAAATCAAATCATTTCATCCTGGAGTCAGCAGCAGGTACAAATGTGCACAAGTGGTACATTGATTAGACGCATTATTTAAATATGAGCAGTGAATTAAGGATCTAACCATTGGCCCTTGATATTCAATGGCTATACAATGCTGAATCCTCCACCATCAACATCCTGGGAGTTACCATTGAACAGAAACTGAACTGGACCAGCCATATAAATACTGTGGCTGCAAATTCTGCAACAAGAAACTCACTTCCCAACTCCCCAACGCCTCTCACGGCACATGTCAGGAATACGATGGAATTTTCTCCACTTCGGATGACTGCAGCTCCAACAACATTTAAGAAGCTCGATACAACCCAGGACAAAACAGCCTGCTTGAATGGCATCCCATTCGCCACATTAAACATTCATTTCCTCCACCACCATCGCACAATGGCAGCAATTGTTAACCATCTACAAGATGCACTGCAGCAACTCACCAGTGCTCCTTCCAAACCTATCGCCTCTACCGCCTAGAAGTACAAGAGCAGCAGTGGCATGGGAACTCTGTGACCTTCACGTTCCCCTCCAAGCCACAGGTCACCTTGACTTGGAAATATATCGTCGTTCCTTCACTGTTGCCTGGGTCAAAATCTTGGAAATCCCTTCCTAATAGCACCGTGGGTGGTCCTACATCACAAAGACTGTAGCGGTTCAAGAACACCACCACCTGCACAAGGGCAATTAGGGATGGCCAATAAAGACAGGTCTAGCCAGCCATGTGCGTGGAGTCTGCACGTTCTCCCCGTGTCTGCATGGGTTTCCTCCGAGTGCTCCGGTTTCCTCCCACACTCCAAAGATGTGCGGGTTAGGTGCATTGGCCATGCTAAATTTTCCCTTAGTGTCCCGGGATGCGTAGATTAGCAGTGTAAATATGTGGGGTTATAGCGATAAGGCCAAGGTGGGATTGTTGTCATTGAAGACTCAATGGGCCAAATGGCCCATATATATGTGCCAGTCCTTGTGTTGTGATTATATATATGGCCCTGATTTTACCAGCACGGCCGCCCCGAAATTGGGGCGGGTGAGGCTCACAGAATGGCATTCCCCATTTGCCTCGGGCGCGATCATACGAGCCTCGGGCGGCCGTGCCGGTAAAATCAGGGCCTATATGTGTCAGTCCGTGTGTTGCGATTCTCGCTGATATTAATACTGGACAAGTCAGGTCTCAGAGTGAAACCTGGCTCAATAGATTTCTTACCCTGTCTTCAGATTTCTATCCCTTTTAACTGCATTACAAACAAAGTTTCTTGTTTCTTTAAGAAAGAGGTTGTGCTGGAATCTTTGAATGGCATCAAGATAGATAAGTCGCCGGGTCCGGATGGGATGTACCCCAGGTTACTGTGGGAGGCGAGGGAAGTGATTGCAGAGCCTCTGGCGATGATCTTTGCCTCGTCGATGGAGACGGGAGAGGTGCCGGAGGATTGGAGGATTGCGGATGTGGTTCCTATTTTCAAGAAGGGGAATAGGGATAGCCCAGGTAATTACCGACCGGTGAGTCTAACCTCAGTGGTTGGTAAGCTGATGGAGAAGATCCTGAGGGACAGGATATATGAGCACTTAGAGAGGTTTAGTATGCTCAAGAATACTCAGGATGGCTTTGTCAAGGGCAGATCATGCCTTACGAGCCTGGTGGAGTTCTTCGAAAATGTGACTAAACACATTGACGAAGGGAAGGCGGTAGATGTGGTTTATATGGATTTTAGCAAGGCGTTCGATAAGGTCCCCCATGCAAGGCTTCTAGAAAAAGTGAGAGGGCATGGGATCCAAGGGGCTGCTGCCCAGTGGATCCAGACTGGCTTGCCCAAAGGAGGCAGAGAGTGGGTATAGATGGGTCTTTTTCTAAATGGAGGTCGGTCACCAGTGGTGTGCCCCAGGGATCTGTTCTGGGACCCTTGCTGTTTGTCATTTTCATAAATGACCTGGATGAGGAAGCAGAGGGATGGGTTGGTAAGTTTGCCGATGACACGAAGGCTGGTGGGGTTGTGGATAGTCTGGAGGGATGTCAGAAGTTACAGAGGGACATAGATAGGATGCAAGACTGGGAGGACAAGTGGCAGATGGACTTCAACCCAGATAAATGCGTCGTAGTCCATTTTGGTAGGTCAAATGGGATGAAGGAGTACAATATAAAGGGAAAGACTCTTAGTACTGTAGAGGATCAGAAGGAACTTGGGGTCCGGGTCCATAGGACTCTGAAATCGGCCCCGCAGGTGGAGGAGGTGGTTAAGAAGGCGTATGGTGTGCTGGCCTTTATCAATCGAGGGATTGAGTTTAGGAGTCCGGGGTTAATGATGCAGCTATATAAGACCCTCGTCAGACCCCACTTGGAGTACTGTGCTCAGTTCTGGTCGCCTCATTACAGGAAGGATGTGGAAAAGATTGAAAGGGTGCAGAGGAGATTTACAAGGATGTTGCCTGGATTGAGCGGCATGTCTTATGAGGATAGGCTGAGGGAGCTCGGTCTTTTCTCCTTGGAAAGACGAAGGATGAGAGGAGACCTAATAGAGGTGTATAAAATGTTGAGAGGCATAGATCGGGTAGACTCTCAGAGGCTTTTTCCCAGGGTGGAAATGTCTGCTACGAGAGGACACAGGTTTAGGGTGCTGGGGGGTAGGTACAGGGGAGATGTTAGGGGTAAGTTATTCACACAGAGGGTGGTGGGCGAGTGGAATCGGCTGCCGTCAGTGGTGGTGGAGGCGAACTCAATAGGGTCTTTTAAGAGACTCCTGGATGAGTACATGGAGCGTAATAGGATGGAGGGTTATAGGTAGGTCTAGAAGGTAGGGATATGTTTGGCACAACTTGTGGGCCGAAGGGCCTGTTTGTGCTGTAGTTTTTCTATGTTCTATGTGCCTTGTCTGTCCTGCCCCTGCTGCAGCGTCTGTCCCTAGTCACACGTCATCTTTATATTCCTGTTGCTACTTCCAGTTCAAAGGTCGTCAGACATGCTCCAGTATATTACCCAAGAAAATTACATTTGATCCCTTTACAATTGATACAAGCTCTTAAACATCTTTTACAATCATCCTTCAAAAAATTACACTGTATTTTAACAAAATTACAAATATTCCTTACTGGATTACTTCGGGTCAAAGGATCATTTGGCTCACCTTGCCTATGCCCCTTTGAAAAAGCTATCCAAATAGTTCATTCAGGCCGCAAACTTTTCCTTTCCTCTCCTGAGAGTACTGATATATCACAGAGACCCTACAGTGCAGAAGGCGGCCACTTGGCCCATCGAGTCTGCACCGACAACAATCCCACCCAGGCCCTATCCCCATTACCCCAGATATTTACACTGGTAATTTACGCATCCCAGGACACTAAGGGGAAATTTAGCATGGCCAATGCACCTAACCCACACATCTTCGGAGTGTGGGAGGAAACCGGAGCACCCGGAGGAAATCCACGCAGACACGGAGAGAACGTGCAGACTCCGCACAGACAGTGACCCAAGCCGGGAATCGAACCCAGGTCCCTGGAGCTGTGAGGCAGCAGTGCTAACCACTGTGCCACCGTGCCACCCGTAAGCTGGGTTTACTGCTCAACCTCCCACGTCCTGATCCATGAGGCTACAGTGCAAGGGCATCATAGTTTATCCTATTCACATTCACTTTCAATAATAAAAACACAAAAATGGTCGATCTAGTCGTTTCTTCTGTTCACTTATCCAGACACTGCTTGTGGTGCCCCGCACTCTCAACTCAACTACTGACAGCACAGGTAAGGAATCTAACATGGGATCTTCTTGGTCTAGAAGACTTGGTTCCATGCAGTAACAAATTTTCAGTGGAGCCAAAACCAGATGAACAAAAGCATATTATTTTGTACAATTAAAGAGTGAAATTCAAATATCCTGAACTTCCTAACTCGCAGACCACAATCAGTAAGGATAGGCAACAACACCTCCTCCACGATCATCCTCAACACCAGTGCCCCACAAGGCTGTGTTCTCTGCCTCCTGCTATAGTCCTTGTACACCCATGACTGTGTGGCCAAATTTCCCTCCAATTCGATTTTCAAGTTTGCTGATGACACCACCATAGTGGGTTGGATCTCAAACAATGATGAGACAGAGTACAGGAATGAGATAGAAAATCTGGTGAACTGATGCAGCAACAATAATCACTCTCTCAATGTCAACAAAACGAAGGAGATTGTCATCGACTTCAGGAAGTGTAAAGGAGAACATGCCCCTGTCTACATCAACGGGGCTGATGTAGAAAGGGTCGAGAGCTTCATGTTTTTAGGTGTCCAGATCACCAACAATCTGTCCTGGTCCCCCTATGCCGACACTATAGTTAAGAAAGCCCACCAATGCCTCTACTTTCTCAGAAGACTAAGAAAATTTGGCATGTCAGCTACAACTCTCACCAACTTCCACAGATGCACCATAGAAAGCATTCTTTCTGGTTGTATCACAGCTTGGTATGAAATCATAGAAATCATAGAAACCCTACAGTGCAGAAGGAGGCCATTCGGCCCATCGAGTCTGCACCGACCACAATCCCACCCAGGCCCTACCCCCACATATTTACCCGCTAATCCCACTAACCTATGCATCTCAGGACTCTAAGGGGCAATTTTTAACCTGGCCAATCAACCTAACCTGCACATCTTTGGACTGTGGGAGGAAACCGGAGCACCCGGAGGAAACCCACGCAGACACGAGGAGAATGTGCAAACTCCACACAGACAGTGACCTGAGCCGGGAATCGAACCCGGGACCCTGGAGCTGTGAAGCAGCAGTGCTAACCACTGTGCTACCGTGCCGCCCCTGCTCCTGGTATGGCTCCTGCTCTGCCCAAGACTGCAAGGAACTACAAAAGGTTGTGAATGTAGCCAGGTCCATCACGCAAACCAGCTTCCCATCCATTGACTCTGTCTACACTTCCCGCTGCCTCGGCAAAGCAGCCAGCATAATTAAGGACCCCATGCACCCTGGACATTCTCTCTTCCACTTGCTTCCTTCGGGAAAAAGATACAAAAGTTTGAGGTCACGTACCAACCGACTCAAGAACAACTTCTTCCCTGCTGCTGTCAGACTTTTGAATGGGCTTCCCTTGCATTAAGTTGATCTTTCTCTACACCCTAGCTATGACTGTAACACTACATTCTGCACTCTCTCGTTTCTTTCTATATGAACGGTATGCTTTGTCTGTATAGCGCGCAAGAAACAATACTTTTCAGTGTATGCAAATACATGTGACAATAATAAATCAAGTCAACTACAACATTCATATATTCACCATTTCCTCCCGCCTCTTAACTGTTTGATATAGTCATTTCTGCAGAGGTTTCCCTTCCCATCATTCAAAGGGGTGGCAGGGAACACATTCCCCGCCGACTCTGTTCACAAGAACGGTTCTGTTATGAGGACAGGTTGGAGAGATCGGGATTGGAGAGAAGGCAGCTGAGAGGAGATTGGGGAGAGATGTTCAAAACTATGAGGGGCTGGGAGAGTAGATCGGGAGAAATTGTTCCCACTTGTAAAAGGATCAAGAATGAACTGGCACAAATTTAAAGTGATTTGCAAAAGAGGCAGACGTGATGTGAGAAAAAGCATTTTCACACAATGAGTTGTAGCAGTCTGGAATGCACTGCCTCCTTGCGGTGGAGGCAGGTTCAATCGAGGCATTCAAGAGGTCATTGGATGATTGCTTGAAGAGAAAAAATGTGTAGGTGTACAGAAAAAGACAGAGGGTTGGCACAAAGTCATAATGCTCATTTGGAGAGCCGGTGCACACATGATGGATCAAATAGGGGGAGGCAATGGCCTAGTGGTATTATCGATAGACTATTAATTCAGAATAAAAGCAAATTACTGCGGATGCTGGAATCTGAAACCAAAAGAGAGAATGCTGGAAAATCTCAGCAGGTCTGACAGCATCTGTGAGGAGAGAAAAGAGCTGACGTTTCGAGTCCAGCTGACCCTTTGTCAAAGCTAAAAGGCAGAGAAAGTGGAAGATATTTATACTGCAGGGTAAGGGGATGAAAGATGAGTCATAGCCACAGAAACGAGGGGAAAAGACTGCTAATGACGGTCCACAGAGAGAATAAAGGGTCTGAATGGCCAAACGGCTGCCGGAAGATGAGATGTTATTCCTCCAGTTTGCGTTGAGCTTCACTGGAGCATTGCAGCAAGCCAAGGACAAACATGTGGGCACGGGAGCAGGACCGTGTTTTAAAATGGCAAGCAACTGGAAGGTCAGGGTCCTGAAAGCGCACAGATCGAAGGTGCTCAGCAAAGCGATCACCCAGTCTACGTTTGGTCTCTCCGATATAGAGGAGACCACATTGGGAGCAGCAAATGCAATAGACCAAGTTGAAAGAGGCGCAAGTGAAACGCTGCTTAACCTGGAATGAATGTTTTGGACCTTGGATGGTCAGCATGGAAGAGGTAAAGGGGCAGGTGTTACACCTTCTGCGATTGCATGGGAAAGTGCCATGGGTGACGGGAGGGGTGTTGGGTATAGAGGAGGAGTGGACTAGGTTATCCCAGAGGGAATGGTCTCTGCGGAATGCTGACAGAGTGAGTGAAGGGAAGATGTGTTTGGTAGTGGCATCACGCTGGAGTTGGTGAAAATGGCGGAGGATTATGCTTTGCTTTATTAATCCAGAAACTCAGCTAGTGTCCTGGGGACTCGGGTTCTAATCCCGCCAGAGCAGATGGTGGAACTTAAATTCAATTTTAAAAAATCTGGAATTAGGAATCTACTGATGACCATGAAATCATTGTCGATTGTCGGAAAAACCCATCTGGTTCACTAATGTCCTTTAGGGAAGGAAATCTGCCGTTCTTACTCGGTCTGGCCTACATGTGGCTCCAGCAATGTGGTTGACTCTCAACTGCCCTCGGGCAACGATGGATGAACAATAAATGTTGGCCAGCCAGCGACACACATGTCCCATGAATAATAAAAAAGACCTCCTACTCTGCCAGAACAGTAATGATGATTTGATGCTCGAATGAGCATTAATTGGCTACAGATAGGCCCTCCATCCCTTACTTGGGGGGAACTCCCACCTTGGAGAGTTGGTAGTACTGGAGCTGCAATGGCCAGAAGAGGAAATGCTTCAATATGCCAGAGTCTAAATCCCGGGACTAGATGGCATGGTTTTGGAGGGTCATAGGATGAGAAGGGCAGAGAGGGCCTCAGGAATGGGGGGAGGGAGGGAGGGAGTGTGCATATTGGATATTCAGGATTTCGGGGAGAGGCTCAGGTGAGGAGGGGGGTAGGTCCAATGGCCAGACATCAAGGAACACAAAGTCAGAAGAGGGCTTCTGACGGAGGCGCCCCAACCTCCTACCCGAGATCTAAGCTAATTCATATTCAGGCTTGCCCCACGTGAGGTAAATCCTCCCAGCAGCCCTGAAGGTGAGGTTGGCTGGGAAACAGTAATTGGGGCAAGGGTGATCAGCCTGTTTCAGGCCTTGCCTGTCAAGGTAACATCGCTGTACGTTTGGGGGACTCTGAGGAAATCCCTTCCATTCAACTTCACACTCCACATTGACCCCAAAAATCCCACTGGCGGGGGAGCGTGAAATTCAGGCGCTGATCTTAATCATCCAACAGGTACTCTACTTAAACTGGGAAAGTGTTTCTCAAGGCTACTGATATCTCCGAGGTTTCGTTTGATCCACATCAGTTGGCAGCAGCCACATAATGTGAGGCAGAACTGATTGCTTGCAATTGCCATCAAGTCCAATCATAGGCTGATGTTGAGGAGTTATCTATTTAATGGCCCTACTCAGCACAGATCACGATATCTCCCTCAGGAATAAAGGAAGCTGAGTATTACTCCTTAACTCTATTACATAGAAAGATTGGAATTGTATAACAATATCTGAAACAAGCAGCTCCCCCAACGGTAGAAACAGAATTATATCAGCAGGTATGATGTCTCTCCAAGTGAGAGGAAACATTCTTCATCATTGGGGACTATTCGCATATTAAAAATGTATTTGGTAATGGGGTAAACAGAACGGTTTTAATGGTTCAGTACATTCCCTTGTGGTTTAATCTAGCACAGCTACTGACAGCAGCGGTAATGATTTCAATATTGTGCGTTGCAGAACCCAGCACTCAAGGCTACAGTTTGCAGGAGTTTATTATTTTTAACATAATATTTTCAATGGAAAATTGAAACAGTTGCTTTGCACATTTAAATTTCTCAAGTGGATCAAGAACATGGAACAAACAAAATGATGTCTGTAAACGGGAGGAATCGCAAGAGAATCAAATTGGCAGACATGCCGAGAATGTTTACATGTTTAATGTTGCCTCGCGGGACATTTCCAAAAGAAAAATAATTCTAGTAACTATAACCTGATATCATAGAAACATGGGTTATGAGGAAAATGACATAAGTTGATCCCTTTTCAATTAGTGTCAATCCCATCTTTTCATAATATCCTTTGATCTCTTTGCTCTTAGCTCACATCTGACTGCTTTTTTTTTGCACTCTACACATCAGACTTACCTGGTAACTTTTCTACCTGTCACTGGGAGAGGGCTAAATGGTCCACTTACTTCCCTTCTTATTCCTGATCTTTTCATTTCCCACTTAATTGTGTCCCCTGGTATCTGAAACCTCCACAATAAATACAATGTCAATTAGTGTTAACCCTCTTTAACATAAGAACTAGGAGCAGAAGTAGGCAATTCAGCTCTTAGACCCTGCTCCGCCATTCAATGTGATCATGGCTGATCTCATCTTGCCCTCATCTCCACCTTCTTGCCCACTCCCCATAACCCTTCATCCCTCTATGAATTAAAAACTTATTGAGCTTCTTAAATTTATTTAGAGTTTCAAAGTCTACTGCACTCTGGATTAGAGAATTCCACAGATTCACGACCCCTTGACTGAAGTAATTCCCCATCATTTTCATTTTAAATCTGCCTAAAACTATGGCCTCTTGTCTAGGGTGTTCAACGAGGGGAAACATCCACTCTATGTCTGCCCTCCTCAGAAGACAAACATGGGACATGACCGACAGAGTACCCTTCATCGTCCAGTATTTCCCTGGAGCGGAGAAACTACGACATCTTCTTCGAAGTCTTCAACATGTCATCGATGACAATGAACATCTTGCCAAGGCCATCCCCACACCCCCACTGTTTCAAACAACCGCGCAACCTCAAACAGGCCATTGTTCACAGCAAACTACCCAGCCTTCAGGAGAACTGTGACCACGACACCACACAACCCTGCCATGACAGCCTCTGCAAGACGTGCCGGATCATCGAACAGATACCACCATCACACGTGAGACCACCACACACCAGGTACACAATACATACTCATGTAACTTGGCCAACATTGTCTACCTGATACGCTGCAAGAAAGAATGTCCCGAGGCATGGTACATCGATGGGACCATGCAGAAACTATGACAATGGATGAACGGACACCGTGCAATAATCACCAGGCAGGAGTGTTCTTTTCCTGTCAGGGAACACTTCAGCTGCCAAGGGCATTCAACCTCCAATCTTCGGGTAAGCATTCTCCAAGGCAGCCTTCAAGACACACGACAACGCAGAATTGCCGAGCAGAAACTGATAGCCAAGTTCCGTATGCATGAGAACGGCCTCAACGGGATCTTGGGTTCATGTCACAGTAGAATCATAGAATCATAGAAACCCTACAGTACAGAAAGAGGCCATTTGGCCCACCGAGTCTGCACCGACCACAAACCCACCCAGGCCCTACCCCCATATCCCTACATATTTTACCTGCTAATCCCTCTAATCTATGCATCCCAGGACACTAAGGGGCAATTTTAGCATGGCCAATCAACCTAACCCGCACATCTTTGGACTGTGGGAGGAAACCAGAGCACCCGGAGGAAACCCACGCAGACACAAGGAGAATGTGCAAACTCCACACAGACAGTGACCCAAGCCGGGAATTGAACCCAGGTCCCTGGAGCTGTGAAGCAGCAGTGCTAACCACTGTGCTACCGTGCCGCCCTTGTAACCCCCACCATACTGCCTGAGTTTGCAAAATCCTGGCTTGAGTTAATTCGCACCTCTCTAACCTGTGATTATCCTTCTCTCCACACACACTGTACCTGTAAAGACTCGCATTCCAACCATTCTTCACATTCTAATCTGTAATCATTTTGCAATTGTGTCTTTGCCTATATATGCTGTGTTTGTGAAGTAACCTCCACTCACCTGATGAAGGAGCAGCACTCCGAAAAGCTCATGATTCCAAATAAACATGTTGGACTTTAACCTGGTGTTGTGAGAACATAGAACAGTACAACACAGTACAGGCCCTTCGGCCCTCGATGTTGTGCCAAGCTTTGTCCAAAACCAAGATCAAGCTATCCCACTCCCTATCATTCTGAAACTTCTTACTGTGCCTACTGTGGAATGACTATTATTAATATAGATTACTCCCACCAGAGACTATTTTCCCTTGTTATTTTTTTATTTCTACCCAGATTGATTTCACGTCTTGATCTCCAGTGCCAATATAATTCTTCATTACAGCATTGATCCCTTCCTTTACTAACAAAGCTACACCATCACCTTTCCCTTTCTATCTATCCTTCTGAAACACTCAGTACCCTTAGATATTCAACTCCCAGATCTGGTCTCCTTGTAACCATGTCTCAGCAATCGTCATCAAATCATGCCCCATTGTTTCTATTTGTACTGTTAACTCATTAATTTTATTCCTAATACTACGTGCCGTGGAAATTTGCCCCATTATGAATTTTCCCTAGCCTTCTACAATTCCCTGGTTTAATATAACAGTCACGTGCTCTGTCTCTTCCTTTCATTGTCTGGTAACAATTAGCTCATCTCCTTACACTTTGATTTTTAAAATTTCCATGCAAATGAACCCCCCACCGCCCCACTATTTAGTTTAAAGCCCTATCCACAGCCCTAGTTATTCGATTTGCCAGGACGCTGATCCCAGCATGATTCAAGTGGAATCATGGACACTGATCCCAATGGAACAGCTCTCTCTTTCCCACATATTGGTTTTTAAGAAAAGCTGAATATGTTCGAATTATGGCTAGATGACATTTTCCGGGAGCACCTTAAATCATATCTTGGCCTGATACATACAAGCATTTTGACTCCTTTAAGCATTGAAACTTTTAAACAGCAGCAGCAAATTAAAAAGTGCGAGCACCTTTAATGCTATGACTTGCAAGTCATGCATAGCTATAATGTACAAAACTCCTGTAAACTAGTTTAAGTTTATTTATTAGTGTCACAAGTAGGCTTACATTAACACTGCAATGAAGTTGCTGTGAAAATCCCCTAATTGCCACACTCAGGTGCCTGTTCGGGTACACGGAGGGAGAATTTAGCACGGCCAATGCACCCAACCAGCACGTCTTTCAGACTATGGGAGGAAACCAGAGCACCCGGAGGAAACCCATGCAGACACGGGGAGAACGTGCAGACTCCACACAGACAGTGATCCAAGCCGGGAATCAAACCCGGGTCCCTGGCGCTGTGAAGCAGCAGTGCTAACCACTGTGCCACCGTGCCGCTAGTTGCCAATAATGATGATCTTTTATTTACCTTAGTCCAGAAGATCTCTTTACAACAAGGTAAGCATCCACGGCATAGCAGAACAACCACCAGAAGGTGGCACTATAGAACAGTTGAATCCAAATCTGCTGGGTGACAGGGACAAAAAAGAAGAATATTTGTTGTTGGAATTAAACCAGTTCGTATAATTAGTAATTGTAAAGCAATAATAGGCAGAGCTGGAAATATTAAACCGGTATTGAAGCTTCAGTAGTAGATCGATCCTACTCACAGCACTGGAGACACAGAAAGCTGTCGGCCAGGATTGAGTTCCATTAACTGAGATTCTTGTAACAAAGTCTGGGAAGCCAAGCCACACTGAAGCTCTGGTTATTATTCCTTAAAGAAAGAGGCAAACCTTGTTTGAGAGAATATTGAGCACTTGCTAAGGGGGTGTGAGGGGGGGAGGGGAATCATTGAAAAGATGCAGAACAGAACTTCAAGTCAAATAAAATGCATCCGAATGTATTGAGGTGTTAATAGAAAAAGCAATTTGCTATATTTAATCATCATATTCTGCAAATAACTTACTTTATGTTCAAGTTGAAGTTCGGGAACTACATTTCCCGGCGGATCTCCGGGATTCAGCTCATGCTTCGTCCGGGAAACGGCTGCACGTGTGCAGATTGTTCATTTTCACCTCTACAGGCCAAGAGCCAACCCTGCGTGCACACGCAGAACAAAAAAAGCGAAACGGCGCAAAACTGTAGGTCAGGTGACCTGACCCCAAGCGCCATTCCAGTGTGTGTGTCTGAGGGGAGCAATACACAATGAGGGGGACAGGGAGAAGGTCCCAAACCAGGGAGCGGGACGGAAAGAGGTCCCAAGCAGGGCCAAAAACAGGGATTAGAAACCAATCTCGCAGCACGGTGGCACAGTGGTTAGCACTGCTGCCTCACAGTGCCAGGGAGCCGGGTTCGATTCTGGCCTCAGGTGACTGTCTGCGTGGAGTTTGCACATTCTCCCCCTGTTTGTGTGGGTTTCCTCCCATAGTCCAAAAATGTGCAGGTTAGGTTGATTGGCCTTACTAAATTGCCCCTTAGTGTCAGGGAGATTAGCATGGTAAATACCTGGGATTACGGGGATAGGGTCTGGTTGGCACTGTTAGTGCAGGCTCGATGGGCTGAATGTCCTTCTTTTGCTCTGTATTAATTCTATGATTAGTAAAGTTAAATGAAAGGAGTAGGGTCACACAGGCTCCAAGTTAAAGAGAAAGTTGCAAAGAGCAGACTTGAAGCTAAGATGGCTTGAGAGGAGCACAGAAGCTCTGAGGGGGCAGCCAAAGGTTGGTGACTCCTTGCTGTGGGCCTTTTAGAGCAATGGTGTTCTGCTTGGCACGGCCGAAGATCTGAACATGTGCTTGCAAGGTGAAGCTTGAATGTACTCTGAGACCTGGGGAAAGGAATCTCAGGAGGTGAGACTGAAACCCTGGAGTGGATCCTTGTTGAAGCTGTCCAGGTGGGAGTGACATCTGAAGAGAATTCCAAAGCAAGATCTTCAGATGGAGAGATTGGAAATCCTTCTGAGAAAGGCCAAGGATGGAATTCTCCAGCCCTTCTAGCCAGCAGGATCTTCTGGTCCCACCAAAGTCGACCAACGCCGTGGGTTCCCCCAATTCTGCCCAAAGTTTCTTGGGAGGTTGCAAGCACCAAAAAGCATCAACTTCCCTCTGTCAAGGACTGTGGCATCAATCCCCTAACAGAGGAAAGGGATGCAAGGATTTATGGAAGCAAAGGATCAGAATGAAAAGTTGGGGTTCAGTTAACCAAAACGTCAGGGAAGAAGCTTTTGTTGATTCACAGAATGTGAAGTGTTATCAATGGTACCCAGGCTGATGGCGAGGGACATCACATGTATTCAGAATTGGTGGTTTGCTGCTCTACTTTAGCTCCTCTCCTAGAGATTAACCTGAATTTCTATGTTCTTAGGTGAGTTGAACTATTTCACTTCGCAAGCACTGCTCCTGTATCTTTGGACAGCAGTGGCTGCCAATGATTCTGTTGTTAGCATTTACAGCTCCTCTAGTCCCATCCTTTGTTGCACCAGAAGTTTCCGTGCTTCCCAGATGCCGAGAAGCAGGAGACAGGCGCAGCACTCCGCAAACTCAACTTCCAATTTTCAGGAGTTCATGTGTTAATCCGGCCCTTTCCCAGCCCCTGTGCCTGAAGCAGAGTCTCACACCTACTCCGACACACCAAAGAAACATCTGCTTCGCCCCAAAAATGTTAAAAACAGAACATCACTCCTTGCTGCAGCTTATCCCATTTCTCACCCAACTGTCTCAAAATATGGATGTATAACTGTATAATGAGGACTAGAAATAATGTCCTGGAATTATTATGCATGTCTGATTCTAGAAGCTTAAGTAATTACTGTAGAATAGTCCTTACATCACTGAACTAGTAATCCAGATACATCAGTACAAATCCCACCATGCAGCTGGGGAATTTAACTTCAGGCAATTAAATAAATATGGAATAAAAGGCTAGCATCAGTCATGGGAACAATGAAACTACTGAACTGTTGACAAGATGCCATTATATGATTCTGATATTTGCATAGTGACAATGTTCGCTGTCAGGAGCAACAAACATCTTTGTCAGTACAGACTCGATGGGCCGAATAGCCTCCTTCAGCATGGTAGGGATTCTATAATGGATTCTATGATGAAGCTGTCAGATTGGTGCAAAAACTCATCTGATTCACCAATTTCTATTCCGGAAGGAAGTCTGGCGTTCTTACTCAGTCTGTCCCATGTGTGACTCCAGGCCACATTGGTGAATCTTAATTACCACCACAAAAAGGCCTAGCAATCTACCCAGAGAAGCTGATTAGAGATGGTCAATAAATGCTGGCCTTTCCCGTATTCCCACCCAATAATATTTATCAACTTCAATTAGGGACAAATCAATTTGAATCTATTCTACAGCTAGTGCTTCAGGCTATTTATTTATGAGCAGTCAGTCAACAGAGTGATGCCCCTTTAATACAGTCTCAGCTTTAGCTTGGATTCCAGCAGACGGGTGTCCATTAACTGCCCCACTCCACTTACACAACCAAAACCTTTGATAAAAACTGGATCCAGTTTTTTTTTAAAGTTAGTTAATCTTGGAGTGCAAATACTGGGAGTCGACTCAGAAAATGATGGAAGTCTTGGTATCTGAATTAAAAGAGCACCAGCATAAATGGGACTGTGTAATAAATAATAAATAGTCAAGTCAGATGGTGTTCAAGCAGATTAACTTCATTTCAATGGTAAGGGTGGCACAGTGGTTAGCACTGCTGCTTCACAGCGCCAGGGACCCAGGTTCGATTCCCAGCTTGGGTCACTGTCTGTGTGGAGTTTGCAAGTTCTCTCCGTGTCTGCGTGGGTCCCCTCCGGGTGGTCTGGTTTCCTCCCACAGTTTGAAAGACGTGCTGGTCAGGTGCATCGACCCGAACAGGCGCTGGACTGTGGCGAGGAGGGGAATTTCACAGTAACTTCATTGCAATGTTTATGTAAGCCTTACTTGTGACTAATAAACTTTTACTTTGCTTTTACATCTTATTTTTGTTTTCCGAATACTTTAGCCTCGTTCATACAATTTATTTGACAATGTTATCACAGAACAGAAAGAAAGCACTTTCATTTCTAATGAACTCAGAGCGACCTAATGCTTGCTAAAAGTTCCACTTACCGCAGGCTATTTTTAAAAATTAATTCGTGGGACATGGGCGTCACTGACTGGCCAGCATTTATTGCCCATCCCTAGTTGCCAAAAGGCAGTTGAGAGTCAACCACATTGCTGTGGCTCTGGAGTCACACGTAGGCCAGACCAGGTTAAGACAGCAGATTTCCTTCCTTAAAGGACATTAGGGAAGCAGATGGATTTTTCCGACAATTAACGATGGTGTTATGGTCATCAGTAGATTCTTAATTCCAGTTATATTTCTTTTTCAGTGGATTCAAATTCCACCATCTGCAGTGACGGGATTCGAAACTGGATCCCCAAAATATTAGCTGAGTTTCTAGATTAATAGTCTAGTGATAATACCATGAGGCCTCCGCCTCCCCATTGCCAAAACAAATAGAGTGTCAGCATGTTTCACCAGCACGATCAAATATAAGCCTTGATGAGGACTCATTTAGAGCACTCTAGTTTACAGAGTTGGACCTCATTTCACAATGGATGAAATGGAGCCCATGTAAATGGTTCAAGGAGGGATCATTATACTTGTCACCAGTTTGAAGGTGCATGGTGGGCTGTGAGAGGTAGGACTTTAATTTCAGAAACATGTAGATCTTAAAGAAAGTATGACTATACAGAAAAAGAGGCCATTTGGCCCATCATACCTGTGCCAACTCTTTGAATGTGTTATCTAGTTAGTCCCACTCCCTGGCTCTTTCCCCAATAGAACTGCATTTTTTCCTTTTCTACTATATATCCAATTCCCTTTTGGAAGTTACTGTGCGTCTGCTTCCACCATCCATTCAGGCAGTGAATTCCAGACTTACACAACTCACAGTGTGAAAATTAGATTGGGGTAAAAGAAAATGGAAGGGATTTGTTTTCGACTATATGGATGCGCTGCTTTTATTGGATAGGTTGGGAGGGCTAGGGGACTTGAATAGAATGGGTACATTCATTCTTCTAATGAAATCAGCAGAAAGAGCAAGATAATCAAGTTTTAAAACAGTCAGCAAAACCATCAGTTGCAAAGTCTCCAGTGTAGGCCATTAACCCCAAGACAATAGAAACCTCTGATAGGTGAACAGAGAGATAAGCGGTATCCAGATACTGGCTGTGCTCGGATATAGACGATTGAAGAGCCAATGTGATTGGAGAGGTTGGGGAGTAGTGCATGGGAGGAAACGTGATTGGATAAATTCCTTTCATCAAGGTTTGAGTCAGTCATGTGTCAACAATGCTGTAAGCGCATTGAACAAGAGTTAAAATCCTCCCCATGGATTTACAGATGAATGTAATTCCCAATTGTTCCTTGTTAACTGCTGCTCAAATACTGTGACCTATTAAACCTTACTGAGATCCAAATGAAAAAAATCAGTACAGCGTTAACTTTGACCATAATCAAAATTCTCAGGATTACTATTGACCAGAAGCTGAATTGGACTCGCCATATCACTTTTTTTTTCATTTATGGGATGCAGGCATCACTGGCTAGGTCAGCAATTATTGCCAATTCCTAATTGCCATCAACAAGCTGTTGGTGAGCTGCTTGCTTGAACTGCTGCAGTCCATGTGGTGTAACTACACCCACCGTGCTGTTTGAAAGAGATTTTGACCCAGCAACAGAGAAGGGACGGCGATATAGTTCCAAATTAGGATGAGGTGTGGCTTGGAGGAGAACTTCGAATGGTGGTGCTGTTCCCATGTGTCTGCTGCCCCCGTGCTTCTAGGTGGTAGCAGTCATGGAGTTAGAAGGTGCTACACGGTCAGAGGCTAGGGATTCTGCAGCAAGTAACTCAGCTCCTGACTCCCCAAAGCCTGTCCACCATCTGCAAGGCACAAGTGAGGAGTGTGATGGAATACTCTCCCCTTGCCTGAGTGCAGCTCCAACAACACTCAAGAATCTCGAAACCATCCAGGAGAAAGCAGCCCGTTGCTTGGCACCCCTTCCGCAACATTCAATTCCTCCACCACCAACGCACAGTGTCATCGATGTGCACCATATACTGCAGGAACTCACCAAGGCTCCTTAGGCAGCATCTTCCAAACCCACGACAATTACCGGGACAGGGCAGCAGGAAACACTACAACCTGGAAGTTTCCCTCCAAGCCACTCACTATCCTGACTTGGAAACATTCCTTAATTGTCACTTGGTCAAAATCTTGGAACTTCCTCCCGAACAGCTCTGTGGGTGTATCTACACCATGAAGACTGTAACTGTTCAAGGAGGTGGCACACCACTACATTATCAAGGACAATTAGAGATGGGCTTGCCTAACCAGCGATGTCCGCATTGAATGAATTAATAATAAACTTAGAAGGCATTCAAAATAGTCCATTGTTAGATATGTTGTCCCCAGCCCTCCCAACCAGAGTTTAAACTTTGTAAAGAACCAAGAAAGACCTTGGGAGGCGTTCCTTTTCGAAGAGAGGCCCTGACCTTCAGTGCGTGAATTAGAGGGATTGAAAGCAGCTGCAGTGAGGAACCACTCGGTGTAGAGGCTGAGAGGAGAAAGAAGGGAAAATATCATAGGGAGAATCACACAGGGCTTGGCTTGGAGATTCATAGCTGATGGGGATTCTAAAAAAGAGATAAGAAAGTTTCAATGAAAACGCTGAAACATTAGCCTGTCCCTTATGCTGGTTGTAAAATTAACTGAAGAATGAATGAAGTCCAGCTATTTCCTGCTTTCTCCATTGACTAGACTAGAAGATCTGAGGCTGGAGGTTAGACGTTGACAATTGTACAGCCCAAAGCTCTGATCAATTTCAGCATAAAGTGAGAATTAAGCCTCAGTTCAACTGCTACAAGGTACAATCACAGAAACAGACCATTCAACCTGTCATATATTTAAGTAGTTGCATGATTGCTTGAAGAACTAGTCACATGATTTTACAGTGATGTCATTAGGGTGTTGCGCAGGCTGCTGTTTTAGTTTCAGTTTGTATTCTGTACAGGCCAGAGCTCCTAGAATAAATCTGTTGTTGTTAGTTTGAATCTACATGTGCAAACCACAACTCCTAACATAGTTCGGACATTACACAACCCAACAGGCTCATGCCAGTGCTTATGCTCCACACAAACTTGCCCCTTCTTCATTCATACCCATAAGCATAACCTCTATTGCTTACACACTTGTGCATTTCCCAGCTTCCCCTTAAGTAAGTTTATACTATTCGCCTCAAACATTGTAGCAAGTTCCACTTTCTAACCACTTTCTGGGTAAAGTGGTTTTCCTTTTGAATTTATCAGTGACTATCTTATGTTTGTGGCCTCTAACTTTGGTCCTAACCTCAAGTGCAAAGTTCTAAACATTGGTTAAGCCTCAATTGAAGAATTGTGTCCAATTCTGAGCACTGCACTTTAGGAAGGAGAGATCCTAAATGAATACTTTGTGTCGGTATTCACAAAGGAGAGGGATGTGTTGACTGGGAGTGTCTCGGAGGGGTGTTGACCCGTTAGAGAAAATCTCCATTACATGGGAGGAAGTGTTAGGTTTTTTAGGGAATATAAAGACTGACAAATCCCCAGGGCCTGATGGAATCTATCCAAGGCTGCTCAGGGAGATGAGAGATGAAATCGCTGGGCCTCTGACGCAAATCTTTGTCTCGTCACTGGACACAGGTGAGGTCCCAGTGGATTGGAGGATAGCTAATGTGGTCCTGTTATTTAAGAAGGGTAGGAAGGATAACCCGGGAAATTATAGGCCGGTGAGTTTGACGTCCGTGGTAGGGAAGTTGTTGGAGAGGATTCTTAGAGATAGGATGTATGCGCATTTAGAAAGGAATAAACTCATTAACGATAGTCAGCATGGTTTTGTGAGAGGGAGGTCATGCCTCACTAACCTGGTGGAGTTTTTTGAAGAAGTGACTAGAATGGTTGACGAGGGAAGGGCCGTGGATGTCGTCTATATGGACTTTAGTAAGGCGTTTGATAAAGTCCCTCATGGTAGGTTGGTGCAAAAGGTTGGATCTCATGGGATAAAGGGGGAGGTGGCTAGATGGGTGGAGAACTGGCTTGGTCACAGAAGACAGAGGGTAGTAGTGGAAGGGTCTTTTTCTGGCTGGATGCCTGTGACTAGTGGTGTTCCGCAGGGCTCTGTATTGGGACCTCTGCTGTTTGTGATTGATATAAACGATCTGGAAGAAGGTGTAACTGGGGTGATCAGTAAGTTTGCGGACGACACAAAAATGGCTGGACTTGCAGATAGTGAGGAACATTGTCAGAGGCTACAGAAGGATATAGATAGGCTGGAAATTTGGGCAAAGAAATGGCAGATGGAGTTCAATCCAGATAAATGCGAAGTGATGCATTTTGGTAGAACTAACGTACGGGGGAGCTATACGATAAATGGCAGAACCATAAAGGGTGTAGATACGCAGAGGGACCTGGGTGTGCAAGTCCACAGATCCTTGAAGGTGACGTCACAGGTGGAGAAGGTAGTGAATAAGGCATATGGCATGCTTGCCTTTATAGGACGGGGCATAGAGTATAAAAGTTGGGGTCTGATGTTGCGGTTGTATAGAACGTTGGTTCGGCCGCATTTGGAATACTGCGCCCAGTTCTGGTCGCCACACTACCGGAAGGACGTGGAGGCTTTAGAGAGAGTACAGAGGAGGTTTACCAGGATGTTGCCTGGTATGGAAGGGCTTAGTTATGAGGAGAAATTGGGTAAACTGGGGTTGTTCTCACTGGAAAGACGGAGGATGAGGGGTGACCTAATAGAGGTGTATAAAATTATGAAAGGTATAGTTAGGGTGAACGCTGGGAAGCTTTTTCCCAGGTCGGTGGTGACGTTCACGAGGGGTCATAGGTTCAAGGTGAGGGGGGGAGGTTTAACACGGATATCAGAAGGACGTAGAGGGTGGTGGGGGCCTGGAATGCGCTGCCGGGCAAGGTGGTGGAGGCGGACACACTGGGAACGTTTAAGGCTTATCTAGATAGCCACATGAACGGAGTGGGAATGGAGGGATACAAAAGAATGGTCTAGTTTGGACCAGGGAGCGGCGTGGGCTTGGAGGGCCGAAGGGCCTGTTCCTGTGCTGTATTGTTCTTTGTTCTTTGACTTTAAGATGATTAAAGATTACATAGATGCTCCAAGAGATGAGGAACTTCGGTTACTTGGATAGATAGGAGAATCTGGGGTTGTTCTCCTCTGAAAAGAGGACAAGGGCAGCAGACAAATGGGAACATCACCCCTGGAAGGCCCCCTTCAAGTCACTCGGAGCCTGACTTGGAAATATATTGCCATTCCTTCACAGTTGCTGGGTAGAAATCTTGGTACTCCCTCCCTAACAGCCCCATGCCACATGGATTGCTGAGGTTCAAGGTGACTGCTCACCACCACCTTGTCAAAGACAGTTAGGGATGGGCAATAAATGCTGGTCTAGCCAATGATGCCCACATCTCATGAATGTATCAAAAAATGATTTGATCGTGGTGTCCAAAGTCATGATGGGTGTCAACAGAGCAGTGAGGAATTTTTCCATTGACTGGAGGGTCAAGAACCAGAGTGCCTATATTTAAGATGACTGGCAAAAAGAACCCAAAGGCAACATGAGATAAAGTTCTAATTTTTTTAAAAACACAGTGATTGGCAAGGATCTGGAAAGCGCTGCCCGAGGGGGTGGTGGAGGCAGATATAATCATTTCAAAAGGAACTTGGATAAGCAACTGAAGAGAAAAGATATTGCAGGTCAATGAGGAAAAGGACAGTGGAGTGGGACTAATTGAATTGCTCTTGCAGAGAATCAGCATGGACTCAATAGGCCGAATGGCCTCCTTCAGTGCTGGAGCCATTCTGTGAACTGTTGATTGTGGTCAACACTACACCAATAGAACGCAGATGAAGTATTGGGAATATCTCTTGGTCGATCAATTCCAGGGCAGACAGAGATATTTTCCAGTTTTATTTCACCCCTAAACCCCTGGTCTGGAAAGTTTTTCCTTAACCTCTCCCAGTAGATTGCATGGCTACCTGGTGAGGGATGGGAAAGATGAGGTGTAGGTGCTGTCACATGATAGCACAGGATGACTTTGATGGACCAGCTGGTCTTGTACTTTCCCTTTGTTATTCCTCTTCCATTCTATTGACTGTAACAAAAGGTAACTGATGATGTAAACATAACTCATCATCTTTATTTGTGACCTAAGTGTGCAAACAAGGGAATATAACTATACGATGGCCTAATCACTGTGCGTCCGAATAGAACATACACAGAGAGACACACGCACGTGCATGCACTTCCCTGTAACCTTTCTCTGCGCCCTCTCCAATGCCTCTAGATCTTTCATATAATATGGCAACCACATCTACATGCAGTCCTCCAAACATGGTCTAATCAAGGAAAATCTCAGCAGGTTTGACAGCATCTGTGGAGAGAGAATAGAGCCAACGTTTTGAGTCTGGATGGCCCTTCGTCAGAGCCGACCTGATTTTCCAGCATTTTGTTTTTGTTGCAGATTCCAGCATCCGCAATGATTTATTTTTCTAATCAAGGTTTGATAGGTATATAAGACATGTTAACTCTTCAATTCTACCCCTCTCGAAATAAAGCCTAATGCTTGGTTTGCTTTTTAAAAAAATAGCGGTCTTGCTGACCCGTGGCTCAACCTTTAGTGATTGGTGTTATAGTTGTGCATGTCTTAAGTAATAGCACAAGAGGTTATCTTAAAACTAAACAGTCTTTGCCACATATAGCTTGCAGTTACTTTCCATTCAGTAATATTGATCTCTAAACCAAAATGCAGAGCAACGTGTTGTGTTGGACAAATGGAAAATGTTCTGCATTTTAATCTGCTCACCATTCAAGAGCCTTTGATGGCAACTCCTATTAATACATCTAATTATCACCAATGAGGAATTATTTTGAAGTGGATTTCATTTAGAGGCTTTGATATTGAAAAATTAAACTGAAAGCACTTGTAACGTTTGTCTTTGACATATACTTGATGTTGTGTTACCCAGCATCAATTATGGTTAATACCATATTATGCAAGGCCTCAAAAAGTAACTATGCGCTTACATAGAGTCATCGAGCAATACAGCACGGAAACAGGCCCTTTGGCCCAACCGGTCCATGCCGACAATGGTGCCCTCCCAGCTAGTCCCAATTGCCCACATTTGGCCCATGTCCCTCTAATCCTTTCCCATCCATGTACTTATCCAAATGCATTTTAAAATGTTACTATTGTACCTGCCTCAACTACTTTCTCTGGCAGCTCTTTCCATATACACACTACCCTCTGCATGAAGACGATGCCGCTCAGGTCCTTTTTAAATCTTTCCCCTCTCACCTTAAACCTACGCCCTCTAATTTTCAATTCCCCTTCCCTGGGAAAAGGACATCAGGTGGGTGATGAAGGAGCAGCGCTCCGAAAGCTCGAGATTCCAAGTAAACCTGTTGGACTTTAACCTGGTGTTGTGAAACTTCTTACTGAGCAGTATGAAACAGAGATGAGGAGCAATATCTTCAGCAGAGGAGGCAGAGAGACTTCACTGAGGAGCATTCTGGGAGAAGTCGGCGCACATTGACTAAAATTGGGAAGAGGAAGAACTGGCGGCAAGGGGTGGTTAAGCCTGAAACATTAGTGTTTCCCTCCCTCACTTCTCCTCTGACCAAAAACAAAGTGCACAGACATTACAGGTCAGAAAGTGACATGAGACAAACGAACGCAACTGATTGGTGAGTATGTCCTGGTGGATATTTCCAAACCATATTAAATTGAAACTCATTGATTAGGCAAGGGTAGGGAATTATTTGCTTTTTAATAAAATCTTCTAAAGCTTTTAAACTTAAATGGTTTAGTCATGGCAGGAGAGCTCTAAGCTGCGGCTTGTTCTTCTTGCACCATGTGGGAGTCAGGCACATTTCCAGTGCCTGGGGCCAACACGTGTGTAGGACGTGTGTCCAGCTGCAGCTTCTGGAAGCTCGCGTTTCGGAGCTGGAACGGTGGCTGGGGACACTGTGGAGCATCCCCGAGTCTGAGAGCATTGTGGATAGCACATTTAGTGAGGTGGTCACACCGCAGCTGAAGGGATTGAGGAAAGAAGAGAATGGCTGACTACTAGGCAGTCCAAGAGATGTAGGCAGGTAGTTCAGGAGTCCCCTGGGGTCTCGCTCGCAAATCGGTATTCCATTTTGGAGTCTGATGAGGGCACTGGTTCCTCCAGGGAGTGCAAACAGAGCCAAGCTTCTGCCACCACAAGCAGCCTATCTGTACAGTGGGGTGGGGGTGGGGTGGGGGGGGGGGCACAGAGAGGCAGGGCGATAGTAATAGGGGATTCTATAGTCAGGTGTATACATAGGTGCTACTGTGTCCATTAATGTGACTCCAGGATAATATGTTACCTCCTTGGTGCTGGGGTCCGGGATGTCACTGAATGGCTGCAGGACATTCTGAAGGGTCAGGGTGATAATGCAGAGGTCATGGTACATGTTGGTACCAATGACATAGACAGAAAGAGGGATGAGGTCTTGCATCAAGTATTCAGCGAGTTAGGCAGTAGACTAAAAAGCAGAACCTCTCGGGTTGTAATCCCGGGATTACTCCCAGTACCACATGGTAGCAAGCACAGAAATAGGAGGATAGTACAGATGAATGTGTGGCTTAAGAGTTGGTGCAGGTGGGAGGGTTTTAGATTTCTGGATCACTGGGACCATTTCTGGGGACGTGTACAAGCGGGATGCTCTACATCAGAACCAGAATGGGACTAACATCCTTGCGGGGTGTTTTGCTAGTGCTGTTGGAAGGAGTTTAAACTAATTTGGCAGGGGGAGGGGGCACAGACTGTTAGCAGAATAAAGACGTGGAATTATATAGCAAAACAAACATGTCAGAGGGAGTGCAGCTGTATTAAGTTTCAAGGGCATAAGGCCGGCTGGATAGCCCCTATTTTAACACCAGGAGTAATGCAGGCAAAATGGATGAGTTGAGGGCAATGATTGACACGTGGAAGTGTGATATAGTAGCCATCACAGAGACATGGTTGAAGGAAGGATACGATTGGCAACTCAACATTCCGGGATATAGAATCTTTAGGTGAGACAGGGGAAGTGGTAAAAGAGGAGGAGGCATTGCATTATTAGTTAAGGAGTCAGTTACTGCAGTAAGGGGAGATGATATCTTGGAGGGGCATCAAATGAAGCCTTGTGGGTAGAGTTTAGGAATAAAAAAGGGGCAGCCACATTGTTAGGTGTTTATTATAGACCCCCAGATAGTCAGAGGGATATTATGGAGCAGATTTGTGCTCAGTTTTTGGAGGTGTGTATAAACAATAACATTGTTATATTAGGTAATTTCAACTTTCCCAACATTAACTGGGATATTCCTAGTGTTAAGGGCTGAGAAATATGTACAGGAGAACTTTTTTAATCAGTATGTGGAGGGCTCAACAAGGGAAGGAGCTGTGCTGGATCTAATTTAGGGGAATGAAGCCAGACAGGTGGTTGAGATGGTGTTGGGGAGCATTTTAGTGATAGCGATCACAACATGGTACAATTAAAACTTGTTATGGACAAGGAAATAGACAAGCTGCAAAAAAAAGGCTTTGGATTGGAGGAAAGCAGATTTTAGTAAAATAAAAGAGGATCTGGCCACGGTCGAGTGGGAACAGCTACTAATGGGAAAGTCTGCATAAGAGCAGTGTGTGGGGGGGGGCATTCAAAAAGGAAATGGGGAGGATGCAAGTCCAGAAGTCCAGCATGTTCCCTCTAGGGTAATAGTAGGAATAACAAGCCCAGAGAACCATGGATGACCAGAGATATTCAGGATACAATGAGAAGGAAAAGAAAGACTTTTCAAAAGTACAAGGGGAGCAAATCAGTGGAGGCAATAGTGAGGTATAAAAAGTGCAGGGTGGAGCTTAAGAAAGCAATTAGGAATGTAAAGAGGGGATATGAGAAAGCTCTGGCTGGTAAAAGTAGGGAACATTCCAAGATATTCCAAAGTATATCAACGGGAAGAGGATAACCAGGGAAAGAATAGGGGCCATTAGGGATTAAGGGGGCAATGACATTGACGACTATGTGGGGGTAGGATTAGTTTGCTGATGACACAGAAATTGGATGGGGCGGAGTGTCTTGGGCTACAAGAAGATATAGGTGGAATGGTCAAATGGGCAGATAAGTGGCAGATGGAATTTAACCCTGAAAAGTGTGAGGTGACACACTTTGGAAGGAGTAATTTGACAAGAAAGTACTCAATGAATGGTAGGACACAGGAGGTTCTGTGGAACAAAGGGATCTTTGTGTCACAAAGCAGGTAAGTCTTGTTGGAGTTGTATAGAACTTTGGTGAGGCCACAGCCAGAGTACTGTGTGCAGTTCTGATCGGCACATTATCAGAAGGATATGATTGCACTGGATGGGGTGCAAATGAGATTTACCAGAATGCTGCCTGGAATGGAATATTTAAGTTATGAAGAGAGGTTGCGTAAGCTTGGGTTGTTTTTGTTGGAGCAGAGAAGACTGAGGGGTGACCTAATCGAGGTGTACAAGATTATGAGAGACATGGACAGGGTGAATTCTGATGAGTGCAAGATCACAAACTTTGATAGCATGTCTCTTTTTCAGCAATACTCACATTCTGTAACACTAAACAATTATTTATATTGCTATTTAACTAGTCTGATTGATCCACTTGAGCCAGGAGAAGAATTGCTGCATTTGCAAACCTGGGATCTCTCACTTCCGGCATCAGCATTGCCCTTCCAGAGACTGTTCCCCTTGGGATCCTGGCAATCTTGAGCTCCCATCCAAGTTCCTGTTCCCACATGACAATTTTGAATGGGAGACAGCCCTGTCAAATGCTAATGACACCCAGGAGTTAAATGGTGTGGGGTGGAGAATGTGGGATGATGGATAATTTGGTGGGGAGGGATTCCCTACTACCCCACATTCTACCCATCCTACACCCCGCCCAACCAGTTTTCAAGTATAGGATGGCATGACAGCACAGTGGTTAGCACTGCTGCCTCACAGCGCCAGGGACCCAGGTTCAATTCCCAGTTTGGGTCACTGTGCGGAATCTGCACATTCTCCCCATGTCTGCATGGGTTTCCTCTGGGTGCTCTGGTTTCCTCCTACAGTCTGAGAGCCATGCTGGTTAGGTTCATTAGCCGTGCTAAATTCTCTCTCAGCATCTCCGGATAGGTGCCGGAGTGTGGCAACTTTTCATAATAACTTCATTGCAGCGTTAATGTAAGCCTACTTGTGACCCTTAAACTTAAGTTAAAAATCAATCCCATTTTATCTGTAATCTCCACAGATGCCACCTGGTAGAATTTTCTAGGGTTTGTTTTTGTTTCTGATTTCCAGCAACTGTAATATTTTGCTTTTTTTTGTACAACCCAACCCCCCACTGTTAAAAGGCATCGTGCATAACTCGCAACTTGAACATGATGAATAAAACAGCAATACATTCTTGCAAATCAGAGTCACTATGGGCGTTAGTCAATAGCATATTAGTCAATATTTTATTCAACTTAGAAAACAATGTTAAAAGTGCTGTGTCACCTACCTATACAGCCTAGAATGTCACAAATACTGATAATCAGCAGGATCCTAGAGGATGCTGAAGGTTTCTGCAACGGGTACTGGCTGAACCTACGGTAGCCCAGTCTCCTTTTTGGCAAAACCTGGCAGAGGGTGCCAATCAGACTCAGACTGGCGCTGGCGACACAGATGGCATTGAAGAAGACAGGCTGGAAACCCAGTACAAAATCTGTAGCTGCATCCCTAGTGGGACAGCAGAAGGTTTCCAAGCGGGGGGAAGCCATGGCTAAAGATGCGTTGCAAGCAAGCAAGCAGTCAGCTAGAGAAAGAGAGAGAGCGAGATGTTGAAACGCTTCATTCCTTGGATCACGGGATAAGGATCATGTGCGTTCACTCAAATCCCATCACCGCCTCTGAAAACCTTCCCATCTAAATTCATGGAATGAAAGAATTTCTTTTGAACAAGCCACAGCTCTGACACCCCGATGTAACGGGTCAAAGGAAAGTACTGCTCCTTCCCGATTAAGACAAAGGCGAGTTGTCCACTCTCTCAGATCAGTGGGTAAAGAAATCTGGATAGTCTGGACACATGATTATAGAACAGGAGGTTAATCGTGCTTTAGTGTTCCAGTTCCGTTTTATATAATCATTTAAATGAGTATGAAGGTTAAAAAAAATTATAATTAAGAAATTAAAACACCCAGAAGTAGAATTCTATACTAGTTTACCGGGGGGAGTCACCTAATGCATGTCTTGTCCTGCACGATGAGAACTCAAAACCTTTCTGTACATGTGCAGGATCGCTATTATCAGTAAGAAGTCTCACAACACCAGGTTAAAGTCCAACAGGTTTATTTGGAATCACAAGCTTTCGGAGGGCTGCTCCTTCATCAGGTGAGTGGAGTATTATCAGCGGTCAGGGACGAGCAATCCAGAGTTTCGGAGACACCGGTTCGAATCCCATCCCGGTAGATGACAAAATTTGGGATTAAAAAGTCTGGGAATAAAACTATTGTCATAAAAACAAACTGTCCTTTAGGGAAGGAAATTTGGCAAACTTACCTGGTCAAATCTGTATTTCTGGAGATGGTGAACAGTATGAATGGATGAAGGAAATAATATTTTTTTAACAAGAAAATATGGACAGTGTCCGCAAAGAAGTAGTTTTCACTAACTTCACTGCAGTGTTAATGTAAACCTACTTGTGATACTAATAAATTAACATTAATCTTTAAAACTGGGGAATTTTGAAAGCTGGAATGTTAAGAGACAGACAATATGAGTCTTTTATTCACAAATTCTAAGCGAAAGGTTAATAAAGATCTTGTGTCTAATCACATGGTTTTCAGTAAATAGTTTACTACAATCTCCCAATTAAGATCACAGATACCGTAAAATGGGGATGCTTTTTTAAAAAAAAGTATGTTTCCTGAGGAGTAAAGCGATCCGTTGAACTTTGTTAATGGAAAATGCAAACTTCAAAAATGCTGCTTGTGCCAAGCAAACTTGTGACCAGAAACATTTCATTTAATCCTTTCATTACTAGCAACGATCCAGTTACAAATGATAGAAGGTTGGATGGAAACCAAAGAGATTTTTGCTAACAATGTAATTGTGAATTGTGCTGCAGTGGGGGACTATCTGGCAGCACTTGAGTTTGACAAGATATGGGGTAAAGCTAAGCAGCTTCTCAGTGGATGAATAGGGTTTTTTTTGCGCAAATCGAAAAAGATAGGAGTTTTCAAATGTCACCCTTCTCGTCAGCCATTCCCCAACTTTCTTTTTATTTAAACAATTCATCGAAATACATTACAATCCAAATACATTCATAGAATCATAGAATCCTACAGTGCAGAAAGAGGCCATTCAGCCCATCAAGTCTGCACCAACCACAATCCCACCCAGGCCCTATCCACATATCCCTACATATTTACCCACTAACCCCTCTAACCTATGCATCCCGGGACACTAAGGGGCAATTTAGAATGGCCAATCAACCTAGCCCGCACATCTTTGGACTGTGGGAGGAAACCGGAGCACCCGGAGGAAACCCACGCAGACACGGGGAGAATGTGCAAACTCCACACAGACAGCGACCCGAGCCGGGATTTGAACCCAGGTCCCTGGAGCTGTGAAGCCGCAGTGCTAACCACTGTGCTACCGTGCTGCCCCGGTAATTATAATTTCTCAATGGTAAATTATGAAAACAACAAGCTGATATAAACACAATGGGTAGGATTCTCCCATCCCATCCGCCACGGGAATCATAGCGGGTGGGGATGGGCCATGCAAAGATCTGTTGACCTCGGGTGGAATTTTCCAGTCTTGGGGCGAGTGCAGCTGGAAAATCCCACCCAATGTCAATAGCAAATCTACCTTCTTAATACAGCAGCAAACAACCACCCTTCCAATGAAAATGGAATCCATTGTAAGTTATCTATCGCCTTCTGGGGTTTCTCCTTCTGAGGAAGCATAGTGCCCCTGTCTACATCATTGGGGATGAAGTAGAAATGGTCGAGAGCTTCAAGTTTTTAGGTGTTCAGATCATCAACAACCTGTCCTGGCCCCACATGCCGACACTATAGTTAAGAAAGCTCACCAACGCCTCTACTTTCTCAGAAGATTGAGGAAATTGGGCATGTCCGCTACGACTCTCACCAACCTTTAGAGATGCAACATAAGATAAAGGTGCACAGATTTACGGGTAATGTATTAGCATGGATAGAGGATTGGTTAACTAATAGAAAGCAAAGAGTGGGGGTAAATGGGTGTTTTTCTGGTTGACGATTAGTGACTAGTGGTGCGCCTCAGGGATCAGTGTTGGGACCACAATTGTTTACGATTTACAGAGATGATTTGGAGTTGGGGACCAAGCGTAGTGTGTCAAAATTCGCAGATGACATTAAGATGGGTGGAAGAGCAAAGTGTGCAGAGGACGCTGAAAGTCTGCAAAGGGATATAGATAATCTGAGTGAGCAAGGGTCTGGCAGATGGAGTACAATGTTGGTAAATGTGAGGTCATCCATTTTGGTAGGAATAACAGCAAAATGGACTATTATTTAAATGGTAAGAAATTGCAGCATGCTGCTGTGCAGAGGGACCTGGGTGTCCTTGTGCAGGAATCTCAAGGAGTTGGTTTGCAGGTGCAGCAGGTAATTAAGAAGGCAAATGGAATTTTGTCCTTCATTGTTAGAGGGATGGAGTTTAAAAACAGTGAGGTTATGTTGCAGCTGTATAAGGTGCTGGTGAGGCCACACCTGGAGTACTGTGTGCAGTTTTGATCTCCTTACTTGAGAAAGGATATATTGGCACTGGAGGGGGTGCAGAGGAGCTTCACTAGGTTGATTCCGGAGTTGAGAGGGTTGGCTTATGAGGAGAGACTGAGTAGACTGGAGCTATACTCATTGGAATTCAGAAGAATGAAGAGAGATCTTATAGAAACATAGAAGATTATGAAGGGAATAGATAAGATAGAAGCAGGGAAGTTGTTTCCAAATGCGGGTGAAACTAGAACTAGGGGGCATAGTCTCAAAATAAGGGGAAGCAGATTTAGGACTGAGTTGAGGAGGAACTTCTTCACACAAAGGGTTGTGAATCTGTGGAATTCCCTGCCCAGTGAAGCAGTTGAGACTACCTCATTGAATGGTTTTAAGGCAAGGATAGATAAATTTTTGAACAGTAAAGGAATTAAGGACTATGGTGAGCGAGCGGGTAAGTGGAGCTGAGTCCACAAAAAGATCCGCTTTGATCTTACTGAATGGCGGGGCAGGCTCGAGGGGCCAGATGGCCTACTCCTGCTCCGAGTTCTTATGTTGTTATGCACCATAGAAAGCATTCTTTCTGGTTGAATCATAGCTTGGTATGGCTACTGCTCTGCCCAAGAACGCAAGAAACTACTAAAGGTCGTGAATGTAGCCCAGTCCATCTTGCAAACCAACCTCCCATCCATTGAATTCATCTACACTCCCCACTGCCTCGGAAAAGCAGTCAGCATAATTAAGGACCCCGCGCACCCCGGACATTCTCTCTTCCACCTTCTTCCATCAGGAAAAAGATACAAAAGTCTGAGGTCCAAGTCCCAACCAACTCAAAAACAGCTTCTTCCCTGCTGCCATCAGACTTTTGAATGGACCTACCTCGCACTAAGTTGATCTTTCTCCACATCCTAGCTATGACTGTAACACTACATTCGTCATTCTCTCCTTTCCTTCTCTATGTACAGTATACTTTGTCTGTATAGCGCGCAAGAAACAATACTTTTCACAGTATACTATACATGTGACAATAATAAATTATATCAACAAAGAACAAAGAAACAAGAACAAGAGTCAAATCAAGGCGGTTTTGCTGTCCGGGGTTTCACCATCTGGGGTTGCTCCTTCTCTGTCACACGAGTCCCAACTGGAACAGCAGTTCTCAGGCAAGTCCCAATAGGTACAATAGTTCTGTGTGAGTTTGGATTGTGACTGCTGATAGGTTACCAATCATCAATAAGTCTAATCTTGTCCTTACTCCATCAGCAGGGGGTCAATGGACTTTCGCTTCTCTGTTATGGGATGCAGAACCTGAACTTAACATCTGTCCTGCTGCTCTGACTGTGACGAGCTAATCAGCACATTATCAAGGATCAAAGTGTAGATTTCTTGCTGAACAACCCCATCTTTATGAGAAGTGTTTGTTTGCAAGTACTTGTGGGTGAGTTTGTAATGTGCAGGTGCTTATTGCTTTCATTTGAAATTCCTATTTCTGTTACTTTAATGGTGGCGATATTAATTCATTTGAAACAATTGGACTTTTTTATTCATTCGTGGGGCATGGGCTTTGCTGGCTGGCCAGCATTTATTGCCTATCCCAAGTTGCCCTTGAGAAGGTGGTGGCAAGATGCCATCTTGAAACGCTGCAGTCCACAATGCTGTTGGGGAGGGAATTCCAGGATTTTGACCCAGCAACTGCAAAAGGAACGGCGATATATTTTCAAGTCAAGATGGTGAGTGGCTTGGAGGGGAACTTGTAGGTGGTGGTGTTCCCATGTATCTGCTTCTAGATGGAAATGGTCGTGGGTTTGGAAGGTGCTGTCGTAAGGATCTTTGGTGAATTTCTGCAGTACCTCTTGTAGATAGTACACACTGCTGCTACTGAGCGTCGGTGGTGGAGGGATTGAATGTTTGTAGATGTGCCAATCAAGCGGCTGCTTTGTCCTTGATGGTGTCAAGCTTCTTGAGTGTTGTTGGAGCTGCACCCATCCAGGCAAGTGGGGAGTATTCCACCACACTCCTGACTTGTGCCTTGTAGATGGTGGACAGGCTTTGGGGAGTCAGGAGGTGAGTTACTCACTGCAGTATCCCTAGCCTCTGACCTGCTCTTGTAGCCACTGTGTTTAAGTGGCGATAATAACCCTGAGGTAGGGAACCAGAGTGCCAGAGCAGATAGTGGAGCAGGGGTAAAACGACAGGTTAGTTCAAGCAAAATCACAAATGGAAGGGTTGAGTGTGGTGGAAATAATCTTTTGAGGTGTGTCTATTTCAATGCCAGGAGTATTGTGGGGAAGGCAGATGAGCTGAAGGCGTGGATAGACACATGGAAATATGACATTATAGCCATTAGTGAAACTTGGCTACAGGAGGGGCAGGACTGGCAGCTCAATGTTCCAGGGTTCCAATGTTTCAGGCGGGATAGAGGCAGAGGGATAAAAGGTGGGGGGGGTGGCATTGTTGGTCAGGGAAAATGTTACAGCGGTACTCAGGCAGGATAGATTAGGGAGCTTGTCTACAGAGGCCCTATGGGTGGAGCTGAGAAACAGGAAAGGTATGATCACATTAATGGGGGTGTATTATAGACCACCCAATAGTCAGCGAGAATTGGAGGAGCAAATCAGTGGAGAGATAGCTGACAACTGCAAGAAACACAAAGTTGTGATAGGAGGGGATTTTAATTTTCCACATATAGATTGGGACTCGCATACTGTTAAAGGTTTAGACGGGGTAGAGTTTGTAAAATGTGTTCAGGAGAATTTTCTACATCAGTATATAGAGGTGCCAACTAGAGAGGATGCGATATTGGATCTCCTATTGGGAAATGAGTTAGGGCAGGTGATGGATGTGAGTGTGAGGGAACACTTTGGATCCAGTGATCATAATGCCATTAGTTTCAACCTGATCGTGGATAAGGATAGATCTGGTCCTCGGGTTGAAGTTCTGAACTGGAAAAAGGCCAAATTTGATGAAATGAGAAGGAATCTGGGAAGTGTGGATTGGCACAGGCTGTTCTCTGGTAAGGATGTAAATGGAAAGTGGGAGGCCTTCAAAGGAGAAATTTTGAGAGTGCAGAGTTTGTATGTTCCTGTCAGGATTAAAGGCAAAGTAAATAGGAATAAGGAACCTTGGTTCTCACTGATTAAGAGGAAGAGAGAGTGGTATGAAATGTACAGGCAGCAAGGAACAGATCAGATGCTCGAGGAGTATAAAAAGTGCAAGAAGCTACTTAAGAGGGAAATCAGGAGGGCTAAAAGAAGACATGAGGTTGCTTTGGCAGACAGAGTGAAGGAAAATCCAAAGAGCTTCTATAGGTATGTTAGGAGCAAAAGGATAGTGAGGGATAAAATAGGTCCTCTTGAAGACCAGAGTGGTAGACTGTGTATGGAACCAAAAGAGATGGGGGAGATACTAAATGGTTTTTTTGCATCCGTATTTACTGAGGAAACGGGCATGGAGTCTACGGAAATAGGGCAAACAGGTAGGGAGGTCATGGAACCTTTACAGATTAAAGGGGAGGAGGTGCTCGCTGTCTTGAGGCAAATCAGAGTGGATAAATCCCCAGGACCGGACAGGGTATTCCCACGGACCTTGAGGGAAGCTAGTGTTGAACTTGCAGGGGCCCTGGCAGACATATTTAAAATGTCAGTATTCACGGGGGAGGTGCCGGATGATTGGAAGGTGGATCATGTTGTTCCGTTGTTTAAAAAAGGTTCCAAAAGAAATCCGGGAAATTATAGGCCAGTAAGTTTGACGTTGGTGGTGGGCAAGTTACTGGAAGGTCTGATAAGGGATAGGATCTACAAATATTTGGATAGACAGGGACTTATTAGGGAGAGTCAACATGGCTTTGTGCGTGGTAGGGGACCAATCTATTAGAGTTTTTCGAGGAGGTTACCAGGAAAGTGGATGAAGGGAAGGCGGTGGATGTTGTCTACCTGGATTTCAGCAAGGCCTTTGACAAGGTCCCTCATGGGAGGTTAGTTAGGAAGGTTCAGTCGCTAGGTATACATGGGGAGGTAGTAAATTGGATTAGACACTGGCTCAATGGAAGAAGCCAGAGAGTGGTTGTGGAGGATTGCTTCTCTGAGTGGAGGCCTGTGACTAGTGGTGCGCCGCAGGGATCGGTGTTGGGTCCATTGTTGTTTGTCATCTATATCAATGATCTGGATGATAATGTGGTCAATTGGATCAGCAAGTTTGCTGATGATACAAAGATTGGAGGTGTAGTGGACAGTGAGGAAGGTTTTCAAAGCTTGCAGAGGGATTTGGACCAACTAGAAAAATGGGCTAAAAAATGGCAAATGGAATTTAAAGCAGACAAGTGTGAGATATTGCACATTGGAAGGACAAACCAAAGTAGAACGTACAGGGTAAATGGTAGGACTCTGAAGAGTGCAGTTGAACAGAGGGATCTGGGAATACAGGTACAGAATTCCCTAAAAGTGACATCACAGGTGGATAGGGTCGTAAAGAGTGCCTTTGGTACATTGGCCTTTATAAATCGGAGTATCGAGTATAAAAGTTGGAGTGTTATGGTAAGGTTATATAAGGCATTGGTGAGGCCGAATTTGGAGTATTGTGTACAGTTTTGGTCACCTAGTTACAGGAAGGATGTAAATAAGGTTGAAAGAGTGCAGAGAAGGTTCACAAGTATGTTGCCGGGACTTGAGAAGCTGAGTTACAGAGAGAGATTGAATAGGTTGGGACTTTATTCCCTGGAGCGTAGAAGATTGAGGGGAGATTTGATAGAGGTGTATAAGATTTTGATGGGTATAGATAGAGTGAATGCAAGCTGAGGCTAGGGGAGAAAAAAACCAGAGGGCATGGGTTAAGGGTGAAAGGAGAAAAGTTTAAAGGGAATATTAGGGGGGGTTTCTTCACGCAGAGAGTGGTGGGAGTGTGGAATGAGCTGCCGGATAAAGTGGTAAATGCGGGGTCACTTTTAACATTTAAGAAAAACTTGGACGGGTTCATGGATGAGAGGGGTGTGGAGGGATATGGTCCAAGTGCAGGTCAGTGGGACTGGGCAAAAAATGGTTCGGCACAGACAAGAAGGGCCAAAAGGCCTGTTTCTGAGCTGTAATTTTCTATGATTCTATAGGAACTTTTTTTTGGAAATAAATGATATTTATTGTTGAACACAAAATAAAGCCATGACTCCCTGGCATACAAAACAAGTCCCAACTTTCTTTTATTTTAAGAAATTTATCCAAATACATTATAAATTACAATTTACTGATCCACCCTTCAGCCCCCTCCTCTAAGTCATTAATAAAAATCACAAAGAGCAGAGGACCAAGCACCGATCCCTGTGGCACTCCGCTAGCAACCTGCCTCCAGTCCGAAAATTTTCCATCCACCACCACCCTCTGTCTTCGATCAGACAGCCAGTTACCTATCCAATCGGCCAACTTTCCCTCTATCCCACAGCTCCTCACTTTCATCATAAGCCGACCATGGGGGACCTTATCAAACGCCTTACTAAAATCCATGTATATGACATCAACTGCCCTACCTTCATCAACACACTTAGTTACCTCCTCAAAAAATTCAATCAAATTTGTGAGGCACGACTTGCCCTTCACGAATCCGTGCTGACTATCCCGGATTAATCCGCATCTTTCTAAATGGTCGTAAATCCCATCCCTAAGGACCTTTTCCATCAATTTACCAATCACCGAAGTAAGACTAACCGGTCTATAATTACCAGGGTCATTTCTATTCCCTATCTTAAACAGAGGAACAACATTCGCCACTCTCCAGTCCTCTGGCACCATCCCCGTGGACAGCGAGGACCCAAAGATCAAAGCCAAAGGCTCTGCAATCTCATCCCTTGCCTCCCAAAGAATCCTAGGATATATTTCATCAGGCCCAGGGGACTTATCGACCTTCAGTTTATTCAAAACTGCCAGGACATCCTCCCTCCGAACATCTATTTCCTCCAGCCTATTAGCCTGTAACACCTTCTCTTCCTCAAAAACATGGCCCCTCTCCTTGGTGAACACTGAAGAAAAGTATTCATTCATCACCTCGCCTATCTCCACTGACTCCATACACAAGTTCCCACTACTGTCCTTGACCGGCCCTAACCTCACCCTGGTCATTTTTTTATTCCTCACATAAGAGTAAAAAGCCTTGGGGTTTTCCTTGATCCGACCCGCCAAGGACTTCTCATGTCCCCTCCTAGCTCTCCTAAGCCCCTTTTTCAGCTCATTCCTTGCTAACTTGTAACCCTCAATCGAGCCATCTGAACCTTGTTTCATCATTCCTACATAAGCTTCCCTCTTCCTTTTCACAAGACATTCCACCTCTTTCGTGAACCATGGTTCCCTCACTCGGCCATTTCCTCCCTGCCTGACAGGGACATACCTATCAAGGACACCCAGTATTTGTTCCTTGAAAAAGTTCCACTTTTCATTAGTGCCTTTCCCTGACAGTTTCTGTTCCCAACTTATGCCCCCTAATTCTTGCCTAATCGCATCATAATTACCTCTCCCCCATTGTAAACCTTGCCCTGCCGTACGGCCCTATCCCTCTCCATTGCAATAACAAAAGACACCGAATTGTGGTCACTATCTCCAAAGTGCTCTCCCACAACCAAATCTAACACTTGGCCCGGTTCATTTCCCAGTACCAAATCCAATGTGGCCTCACCTCTTGTTGGCCTATCCACATATTGTGTCAGGAAACCCTCCTGCACACACTGCACAAAAACTGCCCCATCTGAACTATTTGACCTACAAAGGTTCCAATCAATATTTGGAAAGTTAAAGTCCCCCATGACAACTACCCTGTGACCCCCACACATATCCATAATCTGCTTAGCAATTTCTTTCTCCACATCTCTATTACTATTTGGGGGCCTATAGTAAACTCCTAACAACATGACCGCTCCTTTCCTATTTCTAACCTCAGCCTATATTACCTCAGTGTGCAGATCCCCCTCGAAGTGCCTTCCCGCAGCCGTTAAACTATCCTTGATTAACAATGCCACTCCTCCACCTCTTTTACCAGCTTCCCTACATTTAGTGAAACATCTATACCCCGGAACGTCCAACAACCATTCCTGTCCTTGTTCTACCCACGTCTCCGTAATGGCCACAACATCGTAGTCCCAAGTACCAATCCACGCCCCATGTTCATCTACCTTGTTCCGGATGCTCCTTGCATTGAAGTAGACACACTTCAACCCATCTTTCTGTCTACTGGTACCCACCCTTGACCCTGATACCTTCCCCAATATCACACCACCCTCACTGACCTCTGGACGACAACTCCTTTTCCCAGTCCCCTGACAAATTAGTTTAAACCCCCCTGAAGAGCTGTAGCAAATTTCCCTCCTAGGATATTGGTGCCCCTCTGGTTCAGGTGCACCCCGTCCTGTTTGTACAGGTCCCACCTTCCCCAGAATGTGTTCCAATTATCCACGTATCTGAAACCCTCCCTCCTACACCATCCCTGCAACCACATGTTTAACTGCACTCTCTCCCTGTTCCTCAAGTCGCTATCACGTGGCACCGGCAATGTACCAGAGATGACCACATGTTTTGTCTTGGCTCTCAGCTTCCAGCCCAGCTCCCGAAATTCCTGCTTTAAATCCCCGTCCTTCTCTTACCTATGTCGTTGGTACCAATGTGTACCACGACTTGTGACCGTTTCCCCTCCCCTTCAGAATCCGGAAAACACGGTCCGAGACGTCACGGACCTTGGCATCCGGTAGGCAACATACCATCCGTAAGTCTCTTTTGCTGTCACAGAACCTCCTATCTATCCCTCTAACTAACGAGTCCCCAATAACTATTGCCCTCCTGCTCTGCCCCTTACCCTCCCGAGCCACAGAGACGGACACAGTGCTGGAGATCCTCTCACTGCGGCTCACCACTGGTATGTCATCCCCCCCAACCGTATCCAAAGCGGAATACTTGTTGCTAAGGGGAACGACCACAGGGGATCCCTGCACGGACTGCTTCCTCCCAGCCCCTCTCACCGTCACCCATCTGTTTTCATTCCTCGGAGTAACTGTATCCCTAAAGCTTCTGTCTATGGCCACCTCTGCATCCCTAATGATCCTAAGTTCATCCAACTCCAGCTCCAGTTCCCTAACATGGTTTTGGAGGAGCTGCAGATGGGTGCACTTCCCACAGATGTAATCAGTAGGGACACTATCGTCGTTCCTCACCTCAAACATAGTGCAAGAGGAACATAGCACTGCCTGCACACCCATCCCCTCCAGATACCTTGCCAGTACCAGGTAGAAACAGCAAAAAATGTATTAAACTCACCCCTGCTCGCCCTTTCGGCCTAAGCCCTGTGACCCAAAGCCTTATAGCTCACACTCTGCTTCCCACTCACTCCACTGCCCGCTCCCGACGCTGCCCGCTGTATACTGCAGCCTACCTTTTATACTTCGTGCGCTTAAAAAAACCCTTCCCAGACTCCTTAGCAGCCCACTTCCAGTTTTCACTTTAAACTTAAGAAAAATACTACTACAAAAGTAAAGGCCAAAAAAAAACACACACTAGCTGACTAATTAAATAAATAAATAATTCAATTAATCTCTCACCAGCACTCCTGCCTCCAATCACTCCCTCTCAGCTTGCTCCAGTGGAACAGTGAGCTGAGTTTCTGGATTAATAGTCTACTGATAATACCAGTAGGCCATTGCCTCCCCAAATTTGAGAAGGTGGCCAATTCCCTATTAACTGTCACCTGTATTAAACAGACTGCTACAGTCAATCTTGACACAAACCATGGCAACCCCAAATATCACAAGAGGACTTTCAATTACATATTTTAAAGAGGATGACACTGCATTTTTTTAAATTTTAAGTTTATTTACTAGTGTCACAAGTAGGATTACATTAACACTGCAATGAAGTTACTGTGAAAATCCCCTAGTTGCCACACTCAGGCACCTGTTCAGGCACACTGAGATAGAATTTAGCATGACCAACGTACCTAACCAGCACATCTTTCCGACTGTGGGAATGGGGAGAACGTGCAGACTCCGCACAGACAGTGGGAAGCTGGGAATCGGACCTGGGTCCCTGGCGCTGCGAGGCAGCAGTGCTAACCACTGTGCCACTGTGCATGTGAGAGAAAGGTTTCCTGCTTCTGAAATTTATTTTTTAAAAATAACCAGTGTTGAAATTGCATTTCATGAGAAGATAAAAGCAAACACTGCATCCAGCCTTCAGTCAAAACAGTTCCAACCAGAACCCAATATGTCCAATTGATACTGTAACACGATGTACACAAGAAATTGACATCAACTTTCCCCCCGCGCTTTGGATTTTCTAACAACCTGCCTCCGGGTAACATTGTTGCGAATTTAAGTTGCAAAATAAAACACAACTTTGATTATTATTTTTCCTCTGTTTCCCAGACACAGCCCGCCATATTGAGAGGGTAGCTAGCTTGGGAACTGACAGACCTGTGGCTCCAGTTGGCAGTGAAGGAGGAAATTTTCCAGAAAACCATATTTGTATCATCAAACATATTTTTATTGGACTAATTGGCACCACTCATAACGGGCCAACAATGCAGAGGGGCACCCCCGGATGGATATTCGATCGGGTCTCCCCCTGCACAGCTGAGAGACTCACGAATTTCAGAAACTGCGGGAGATCCCTAATCTGCCTAGCAACAGCCTGTAGCTGCATTTTAAACTGGTCAAGGACGATCAAGATCCCTATGAAACGAGACACAGAGTGGGTTATCAAAACCAAGCTATCACTGAAACATTACTAATTCGGCCAAGGCAGACATAAAAATCTGATAAACTAAGAGATAAGGATAAAAGGTTAAGAATGAAATACCCCAGACACCCAACAGGACAGGATGACATTAACACTCAATCTCACAAGCAGGAAACACAGACACGGAACAATAGGACCAATTTAAATAAGAGGACACATAGAGATAGTAATGGGAAACGCATTTAGACACCGGGGCAGGACCAAGTAATCCCATTAACACGAACACACACCATACAAATGCTAATCCATGAAACTTCCTAGGGACTTTTGAAACTGACAGACCACTTTATACATATTGTAAAAAGATGCATAATCAAATGTTCCCGCTCAAATTTGGAGCCCTATAAAGATCCAGGGCTGATGTAATCCAATTGAGATCAACGTGGCCAAGCCACTGTTTCTGAGCTGGCTACGGGGGTCTCCCTAGGATCCTAGTAAATTGTACAATAAAGACACGCTTTGAACCTTGATTTGCGACTCGGCTTCTATTCTGTGCTGGTAAGGGATTTTTCCCTACAACAAAATGGCGTAGTCACGGCAGGATTTGATATCTGACTTCTGACTGATGGCCACAGTTTGAAAGTCGGGATCAAATTTAAACGAATCTGATACAAATCCAGAGCAGTCAGAGGCGAGTGCAGGTCTCCGTTCAAAGTGAGGTACCTTTAAGGGTTAGGGTTTGTCTGTTTTGAGTATTGTTGTCTTGTAGAACTGTATAATCTTGCCTAAGTTTTAAATTGAAACAGAAGTCCGCACTAAAGAGGTACAGGTCAGAACAACCGCGTGGAAGAAGGTAAGTAACTTTTAACTTTAATAGGAGTAAAGGACCAGAGGTAAAGATAACAGGTTTTGGGCTATTTGATAACAGGAATTAAGACTAATATAAAGATAAGAACCGCATGCAGAACTAATTGGTGTAACTAACCCAGGATTGTAAATGAAACCGCTGTCTGTGCCAAGGCAATAGGACAAGGGAGTGCTTGACTCAAGGTGCCCTACCCTAAACTGGACGTTAAGAGGAGAAATCTCCCACGCTAAGGTTGGGTTTTGAAGCGGGCGCTAAGAGGGACAGGCACTCAGGGTGCAAGGCACGGACAGTGTAAATCGGGTAACAACACTGACTCTGAAGGGACGAACAACCTCAGAGTCGATACAGTTACTAACTATAACAGGGGCTTTGATAACAGAGTACAGGTGTGTAAGTGTTGAGGAAAAGTGGACCCGATCCATCCTGACCAAGAGACACGACGACGGAGGATCCATTAGGGACCCGGGCGGAGTTTGATAACCTTGTTCGTCTGTAGGGAACACCACAGCCCATAGCAGGATACCCGGTTTTGGGGGGTAACGGATCAACCCTGCTAGTGGGGGTGGTGGCCGAGCGGGAGGCGTTGTACTTAGAGGGGCTGGGAACAGGGGCGGACAAACCCACTAAACAACCAGCACACATCCCAATAAGACAACACAAAATAGTCCAAGCGTGAGGTGTCAGGAATAGTTGGGGGAGCCCAGGGGAAAGAGACCCACTGGAACCTCACTACGAGGCTCTACAGCAATACAGACGGTGCTGGGGCAGTATCAGTGACAGGAGTTGAGGCACTTTTACTGTAGCAGCCAGCATACGGGGGTTGCAGGACTGCTAGACAGAAAAATGGCAGACCACGTTGTTAAGGGAGAAACTGCAGTAGCTCTCATTTTAAAGTATCTGTTAGCCAGAGAAGCGATTGTTGCAAAGATGAAACGGAACGGGTGGAACGCATCACAAACTTTAGAAGATCAAAGAAAGTGGGTAGACGGAGTTAAACGGGACAAAACAAAAGTAATGGGAGTAATATTAGTGACCCAGTTAGCTGGACTAATTGAGGAAGTAAATGCCTCCATGGAGGAGAGACACAAAGAGACAGAACAAATTAAAGTATTACAGGAGAGAGTGAGGGAGTTAGAATACAGAAACAACACTGCGGAGATAACGCAGAGATCAGAGGAAACGGACCCTCGGCGCCCATACGAGTCAGTGCAGAAACATACAGCCACTCCAGCATCAAAGGAAAACATAGACAATTATAATCTAGCGCCAGTCACGAGAGGAGGGACGTTAGCACAACCAAAGGCAACCTATAAGCCTTTTACGCCAGGGGAAAGGCAGCAGATGGATAGGAGAGATCTTAGTTTTTGTATTTCAGTGTGTTTGTGAGATCTGGTAGCTTGTCGAATGTAGGTGGTTGTTGTTGTAATTAGATTGAGAGCAGGGAGCTCTTTGTTCCTGTGGAATGTTTGCTACAGGCAGTAGGTGCAGTACATTGCACCTTGGTTTAGCCTCAGGGGGGCTGGGAGAGTGTTAAAACTGTAAAGATTCAAGTGATAGGATTTCTTGAATTTACTTCTGCTTTGAGTCAATTACAGTTTGGAAGAAAGAAGAATAAAAGCGATTGTCTTAATCAATGCTCAGTATTCTCTTTGAATGTTTTACACTCATCCCAGTCTGAAATGATAAGTTTGAATGAAAAAGGATGTACTGTGGAATGACTTTTGGAAGCTTCCATGTGTGTGTCTGTGTGTGTTTAAACAAAGTGGTTGCGTGGATGCTTTGTTGTTGTTTGTTTTAATGTTAAGAAAGGATTTAAACCTTGGAAGGAAGCATGTGCTCTTTCCTTTGTCTTGAAGTAGAAATTATAAGAGTTAGTTGAGGAGTTAAGAGAAGAAAATAAGTTATTTTGTGGAAAGGTAGAAAAGCAGGAACAAAAGACTGAGGTCTATGAATTAGTTTAAAGTGTATCAAGTCAGTGAAATACAGTATTAATCGCAGAATATCGCGATTTGCGAACGTCAGATAGTTTAGTATTCTGAACTAGTTTAAAATTATGTACTGCCGTCGGAATTTCATGAGCCATCAAGGTTCAAGGTTTGCCAAATATAAAAGCACTGCAAAGCTTAAAACCTAGCCAGTTAAGAAACCAAAATGTTCCTAATCAAATAACTGGTATGTATTGTACCTGCTTTGATTTTGATTCGGCGCCTGTTACTTTTCCTAGAGTGCGGGGGTTTCGATCTGGAGCTCAGTTTAAAAAAAGAAACGGCTTAAATTAAAAGGGTTTGGATATCACGGGTACGATGTGTAAAGTGGTATGATACAACTGCCGCTTGATTATTTTTATTATACAGTATAGCACTGCCATATAGACACAAGAATAACATCAAATCCTGAAAAGCCTTAACCAACTTTGTATGATGTATTCATATACTATATTGAATATTGATAAAGACATAATTATTTTGTGAAGTACTGTGGTGCGGCACTTGCACGCAAACAAATGATCAAATTAGAGATAGTGTAGGAGTACATCATATAAAGATCGGAGCTGTATGGCATGTGATTTTAATGGGGAAAGCGATGTCTTTTGATAAGATTACAGACAAATGAATGGATGCCCAATTGCAGCCAAAAAAGGCCAGTACAAAGTGTTATTTAATTCACACTAAGCTTGCTATGGATGGGGGATGCCAATTCCAAGTTGATTCGGACCAGGGAACACACTTCACAGGAAAGGTTCTGAAAAACATTTGCCAACTATTAGGAATAAAACAAAAATTTCACATCCCCTATCACCCACAAAGTTCCGGGATGGTGGAGAGGATGAATCGGACTCTAAAAACAACAATGGCAAAGGCAATGCAATCCTCAGGTAGAAATTGGACAGAAGTCCTACCTGCAGTCCTGATGAGGCTTAGGGCGACCACAAATCGAACTACCGGCTTGACTCCATACGAGCTGATGACCGGGCGAGCAATGCACTTGCCCGAAAACATTATTACAGGCTGGACAGATGTGGGTCCGATAAAAGATAGGATCCGACAATACATCCGAGACCTTAGCACCCAATTGAAGGGGATGCGCCGGTCCGTAATTTCTAATCAGGCACAGGTCGACGCAGAGGGGGACTCAGAAATACTACCAGAAGTCCCAAAGGCCGGGAGCCGGGTATTAACAAAAGTGCTTCCTGCAAAACCAGGATTTGCCCCAAGATGGCACGGACCTTACGAGGTCATTATTAGCGGAGATACCTGTGCCTGTATAGATATAAGGGGACAGGGGGTCTGGAAACACTGGACCCAATTGAAACTATATGAGGACAAATGAACTAAAAAATACCGTTTTGCTCATTCAACTTCCACAGGAACCAGGACCAGATCTACTATCAAGACGTCGGAACCAACTACTTTTAATTTAATTGCCTGTTTATTTTCTGTATATACTGTAATTGTAAAATACTGTTGAAAAAAAAAAGAGCGATATGGGAACAGGGACATATCTGATAATAACCCTGACCATTGTAAATACACTCCAACATATGGGGGTTAGGGGAGCAGAACCACCAATCATGGAAGGAAACCTATTCCTGAAAACACACATCCAGATCTATGGGAATAGGACCGCTTGTTACCCCTCAGCGCGATCAGTAAACTCCCTATTCATCGCAACACCAGGGTGGCTCCCACAAGAGTTATTCACTATTGACACATCAGGGGCACCCTGCAAAGAACATATTGGGTACTTTAAGCAAGGGATACAAGGAAGGTATGTAGAGCTCACTGAGCCGGGAATTCTAAGGGGGACGGGACCCCAACCGGAGGAGACACATGGGAACTACCCACAATGTTTTAAGGGAGAGGGATGGGGGTGCGTGCATGCCTTTGTCCCTAAAAATGATTCGTGCGCTGAGGCACATTGTGCTCTCCAGGAGTGCCGGGTCCGGGAAGGACACTTCACCTGTGACTGCAAGCAACAGAAATGCATTGCAGTCACCGCGGGTAGGCAGCTTATGTGTGGCAAGTGCAACAGCACCCACGTAAGCTCAGCCTCAGGGACATATCCATTTGATTCTCACCAAGAGGTACAATCAAGTGGACAGTCCAGGGGGAGGGAAGGTTCCACAAGATGGGGCCATGCGGTCAAACGACCCCGGGGTAATGCATGTTATCGGGTTAAAGACGGGTACGTGTTTTTATTTAAAAATGTATATATGACGGCCACAGACAGGCCTCCAAGGTTCTTTTCCGTAGGGACAATCAGACCTCTCACGGTTCCATGCCCAAGTGAAGGGCATGTCCAGAAACGCATAGTGACCAGGGCCATCAGCGCAGAATTTTGCTCCGACTGGCAGGCCCCTGTCACACTAGGGTCTTCTTTAGGATATGGATTTCTGGGGACACTATCCCTGGGAGGCGCCGCAGGGGTGATCAGTGCCAGTAATAGGAACTTCTTCATATGTGGACTGACCATTTTAGGAAACAACACCCTACAAGCATTAGGCGCAATTGACCAAGAACTCGCAGAACTCAGACTATACACACAACAAACGAGATATGCGGTGGACTATCAGCTAGCCAGACAAGGGGGGGTATGCACCATCATCAAGGAAAAATGCATCACATACGTACACGACGAGACACTAAACATAACAGCAGCCATGTCCGGGATACAAAAGCAATTGGATAACTTTAAACAGGGGTTAACAGGGACTGATGGGTGGTTAGGATGGCTGTTTAACACAGTTTGGGGAGCATATATTATGAAGGGATTGATCCTAGTAGTAGCCATCCTGTTCACACTCTGCCTTGGCCTAACCTGTATTAAAGTGATATGTGCAAATATTACATCAGGAATGCTACCCACTGCCAGTATCCAGATGCAAGAACTTAACAACGACCCAGAAGAGGAGGAACAACGGCAAGGACAACAGCTGTACAAATCACTGTTCCTCTGAAGGTCGTCCATGGGGGGTCAGCCATGAATGGCACCCCCTGGACGAGAGGAGGGACTGAAGGAGGAAATTTTCCAGAAAACCATATTTGTATCATCAAACATATTTTTATTGGACTAATTGGCACCACTCATAACGGGCCAACAATGCAGAGGGGCACCCCCGGATGGATATTCGATCGGGTCTCCCCCTGCACAGCTGAGAGACTCACGAATTTCAGAAACTGCGGGAGATCCCTAATCTGCCTAGCAACAGCCTGTAGCTGCATTTTAAACTGGTCAAGGACGATCAAGATCCCTATGAAACGAGACACAGAGTGGGTTATCAAAACCAAGCTATCACTGAAACATTACTAATTCGGCCAAGGCAGACATAAAAATCTGATAAACTAAGAGATAAGGATAAAAGGTTAAGAATGAAATACCCCAGACACCCAACAGGACAGGATGACATTAACACTCAATCTCACAAGCAGGAAACACAGACACGGAACAATAGGACCAATTTAAATAAGAGGACACATAGAGATAGTAATGGGAAACGCATTTAGACACCGGGGCAGGACCAAGTAATCCCATTAACACGAACACACACCATACAAATGCTAATCCATGAAACTTCCTAGGGACTTTTGAAACTGACAGACCACTTTATACATATTGTAAAAAGATGCATAATCAAATGTTCCCGCTCAAATTTGGAGCCCTATAAAGATCCAGGGCTGATGTAATCCAATTGAGATCAACGTGGCCAAGCCACTGTTTCTGAGCTGGCTACGGGGGTCTCCCTAGGATCCTAGTAAATTGTACAATAAAGACACGCTTTGAACCTTGATTTGCGACTCGGCTTCTATTCTGTGCTGGTAAGGGATTTTTCCCTACAACAGCAGCCAGGGACCTGAGCGCAGGGAAGCGAGCAGACATCGTGATAGTGTCTGCTGTCGATGTGGAAATCAGTCATCGAGGATGGGTCTGGATAACAGGGAGGGACTCAGACTTCCTGAAGGGAGTCTGCGATCCGGTTGGGATGTGACATCTGGGTAGGAAGGTGGGATGGATATTGAGGGAGAGGTGGGATGGATATTGAGGGAGAGGAGTATCACAATGGATTGTAGACATCACGGAGGAGGTGCATTTCTGGAGGAAGGGAGCTCATACATCAAGGACGGAGAGCACATATGGGGGAGGCTGGGGACATTAGAGGGAGGGAGTTGGACGTTGGGGAGGGCAGCTGGACATTGGGGAGGGCAGCTGGACACTGGGGAGAGCACCAAACACCGTGGAAACGCTTGCGTTCCTCCAGCCCACAAGCAGTGCTGGAAAGATACTTTCCAGTTCTATCCAGCTGTCTCACCTTTCGTCACATGTTCTATGTGCGACTTTGGAACTCTGCCTCTGAAGGTGGTGGAGACAGGGTCATTGCATATTTTTAAGATAGAGGTAGTTAGATTTTTGTTAGGCAAGGGAATCAAAGGTGATCGGGGGTAGAAATGAAAGATTTGAAACACAAAGAGATCAGCCATGATCTTATTGAATGTTGGGGCATGCTGAAGGGGCCTACTACTGCTTTTAATTTATGTGTTCATATGTATGCTTGTATGCTCAATTGCCAATATTCCCAAGGCTTAGGAAAAAAAGCTAACCAGCATAAACCATAAAATCAAGGTAATAGATGTGGCACACAGGTTCATTCTAACAATTAAACTCAGGGCCTGTCTCATAGAATCCCACAGTGCAGAAGGAGGCCACTCAGCCCATCAAGTCTGCACCGACCACAATTCCACCCAGGCCCTATCCCCATGTATTTACCCTAGCTAGTCCCCCTGACACTAAGGGGAAATTTAGCATGGCCAATCCACCTAACCTGTACATCTTTGGACTATGGGAGGAAACCAGAGCACCCAGAGGAAACCCACGCAGACATGAGGAGCATGAACAAACTCCACACAGACAGTCACCCAAGCCGGGAATCGAATCTGGGTCCCTGACACTGTGAGGCAGCAGTACTAACCAGTCTGCCACCGTGCTGCTCTCTGAAGAGCAAGTTAATCTGCTGCCTCTGATCACACCTCTGTTAAAGTGCAGTCCGGTTCCTCTTTTTAACCTTCTTTCCCCCTCACCGAGTCCCCACCCATTCTGTGGGGGTTAAATGCTCCTCAATGTCTCTGATTATCTCAGGGGATAATTCAAAAGTTACAATGGAGTAAATTAAGTTGAAATACACCACTAAGTAAAATGGTGGATAGCTCTGACTCTCCCACCAGCATGTGTGTCGAGAAGACAATGTCCCTTTAATGATGTAACAACACATTCATAAAATGAAACAGACTTTCTTCCGGCAGGCATGATTCATAAACTATCCCCAGAGTGAACCGTTCGGAGAATGCTACAATTCTTGTGTTGGCAAAGGGAATGAGACTTTGTGATTGTAAAGCAATGCCCAATGGGCTTCAGAAAACATGTTGAACTCAGGAACCCCTCCCTCAAACAAACGCCCTTGTGCCAATGTTCAGAAAAAAAACATTTAACAGATAATGACTGTGATACTCTGATCAGATTATCACACAAGGATGAAATAAATGTTCAAAATTATATTTCAGAATCCAGTATAATCTAAGTACCCACAAAAGTTAACCTGTTAAAAGATATTTGATATATTCAGATGGCACTATTAATAAAATGTTGAACATAGTCTACGCTTCAGATTTTGGTTATACTTTTACAGTTTGATTTAACTTGCAATATGAGCTTATATGCACCAAAGCCATCCAAAATTAATTGTTCAATATGAAAATTTATGTCATAAAATCAGTAGATAAAATTCAACCGTTAAAAATGTTGCACTCCTTATTTTTCAATTGATTTTTACATTTTTTTAACCATATATGGCTTGCTATTATAAATTAATTGATAACTGTACCTCATTCAGCTTCCCTCTTCCCCTCAAGGCTGTTACCAAGGTAACCCTCCAATGACTGCTCATGTGTCAGCTAAAATAGCAGACTCTTCAAGCATGATTTATTTTTTATTCATTCGCGGCTTATAGGCGTCGCTGGCTGGCCAGCACGTATCGCCCATCCCTAATTGCCAGAGGGCAGTTGAGAGTCAACCACATTGCTGTGGTTCTAGAGTCACTTGTAGGCCAGACCAGGTTAAGGACAGCAGATTTCCTTCCCTAAAGGACATTAGTGAACCAGTTGGGTTTTTCTGACAATCGACAATGGTTTTGTGGTCATCAGTAGATTCTTAATTCCAGATATTTTTTATTGAATTCAAATTCCACCATCTGCTGTGGCGGGATTCGAACCCGGGTCCCCAGAACTTTAGCTGAGTTTCTGAATTAATAGTCTAGCAATAATACCACTAGGCCATTGTCTACCGCAGATACTCAACATTCAAGTCCAATCCATTCCTTATTCATTTGTCCATATGAACACAGCATGATAGTAATCATGAGAAAAATATATCCCTTTGACTTTTATCTAATCCTTAAACACTGCATCAATCATAGTGCCTTGTCTGGTACTTCAGCAGATTTAAACAACCAATCACCCAATGCCAACTAAGGATGAGCAATAGGGGCCTTTGTTGCCTAAAAGAACAAGGATAGCAGGCACATGGAAACACTGCCATCTGCAATAGGGGTATTCATTCATTGGATGTGGGTGTCACTGGTAAGACCAGCATTTATTCTGCATCCGTAATTGCCCTTGAACAGGTGGTGATACGTCATCTTCCTGAACTGCTGCAGTCCATGTTGTGTAGGTACACTAACAGTGCAGTTAGGGAGAGAGTTCCAGGATTTTGACCCAGTGATGGTGATGGAAAGGCTATCTGCAGATGGCACTGTTCCCATGTGTCTGCTACCCTTGTTCTTTTAGGTAACAAAGGTTGCAAATTTGGAAGGGGCTGTCGAAGGAGCAATGGTGACTTACTGTATCTTATTGATGGCAAACACTACTGCCACTGTGCACTGGTGGTAGAGGGGATGAATGTTTAAGTTATCGATGGGGTGCTGATCAAGTGTCTATTTTGTCTTGGGTTCTGTCGAACTTCTTACCTGGATGAGTACAACTCCATTTAAGTAGAGAGTATTCCATCACACCATTGATTCAATTGTGCCTTGTAGATGGTGGACAGGCTTTCAGGAGTAAGGAAGTGAGTTAACTGTTGGTGGTTTCAGAATCACTAGTTTTAATGTGACTATCACTTTGTAATTTGAATTAATAAGTTCTTAAGCATTTTCTGCTAAAATTGATGGAAACCATTTTTAATAAAAACTAAAGCAGTTTTATTGGAAACTAGCCAGAATAGTTGAGTAGACAACCTTAATTGTGAGACATTTAAAATATAAGTAATTCATTAATAGATATATTAGAAAGGTCGGAATTGTTATTTGGAAGACAAAAGTTTATAACTTTCATCATTGTAAGCATATTATTAACATTTGATTATTAATACAGTTTCTTAAAATGTTGTGGGAATAAAAAGCTTGCACCCTTCATCCAACTGAATAAAAAAGATAACATGACTTGTTAACTTTGAAGGGAATGATGTTAACCAGCCATTTGTTGACACTTAGCCTACCTCATGATAAGAGATATAGCTTGAGAAGAGACATTTAAATTTGAGACAGTAGCCGGAATTTCACCGTCCCGTCTGCCACGGGAATCAGAGCGGGCGAGGGACGGACCATGGAAAGGGCTGTTGACTTTGGGTGGATTTTACGGTCTCGGGACGAGCAAGGTCGTAAAATCCCACCCAATATGTGTAGTTAGCTAAAGACAACTGGGCTATTTCTTATTTCACTATAGACAAGTTATAGCCATTTTCCAACAATTGGTTAAGGTGGGCTTTCAATATTTTTAAGGAATAAAAAAAGAGTCTCCAGAAGCCATTTTGGGTGGAGAGAGATGTTCAGAGAGAGATGTAGGTAGAGCAAGGTGGCGAGATGCACACAGAGAGAGTTGTTGGTTTTACACATTATTCACGTTTTTGGAGACATCACTTCACGTCCTGGTCTGAGAACGGTGGTGAAAAGTCTGTTCAATTGTTGAAGGTATGGTTTTTCCTCTTACTGCTATTTACTGTTAATTGACACTTTGCCTTTTATCTTTCTGATTTGTTACCATTTTAATGATTAACAAACTTGCTGAATGCACCATTTAAAGTGTTCTTTCTAGCCGTAAAGTTGTCTCTAGAACCTGGTGTGACTTACGATTGGTGAGTGGGGGGTTATTGCAAACAAGTAAACCCCATAAATCTTAGTTCAATTAATTCAAACTTCTTATCGGTTACTCACTGCAAAATTGCTTTTGCAGCCACAGTATTTATCTGATTGGTCCAGTTAAATTTCTGTCAATGGTAACCCCCAGGATGGTGATGGTGGGGGAATCAGTGTTGGTAATGCCATTAGACATTAATGGGCAGTGGTTAGATTAACAATTGTTGGGGATAGGGTTATGACCACAGCAGGTGCTATTGCTGAGCAGGCCAGACCCCAGAGTGAGATCTCTCACACTGATCATAAACTTTTTTTAAAATTGTGAAATTGAGGAGAAAGATCTACTGTTCCCAAAAGCAGAGAACTCCAGAAATATGTTTAGAATTTTAAAAATGAAAAGATTTATTTAAAGGAAAGAATAATTTAAGCGCGTAAGTTACACAGTTAAAACAGCCTTACAGAACAACCCCTAAAAAAAACCCCTGCTTGGTAAAAGTAGTCATGATGTGGAGATGCCGGTGTTGGACTGGGGTGAACACAGTAAGAAGTCTCACAACACCAGGTTAAAGTCCAACAGGTTTATTTGCTAGCAAAAGCCACTGGCTTTCGGAGCGCTGCTCCTTCATCAGGTAAGTGGGAGTTCTGTTCACAAACAGGGCATATAAAGACACAAACTCAATTTACAAAATAATGATTGGAATGTGAGTCTTTACAGGTAATTAAGTCTTAAAGGTACAGACAATGTGAGTGGAGAGAGGGTTAAGCACAGGTTAAAGAGATGTGTATTGTCTCCAGCCGGAACAGTTAGTGAGAGTTTGCAAGCCCAGGCAAGTCGTGGGGGTTACAGATAGTGTGACATGAACCGAAGATCCCGGTTGAGGCCGTCCTCATGTGTGCGGAACTTGGCTATCAGTCTCTGCTCAGCAACTCTGCGTTGTCATGTGTCGTGAAGGCTACCTTGGAGAACACTTACCCGAAGATCAGAGGCCGAATGCCCGTGACCGCTGAAGTGTTCCCCAACAGGAGGGGAACACTCTTGCCTGGTGACTGTTGAGCGGTGTTCATTCATCCGTTGTCGTAGCATCTGCATGGTTTTCCCAATGTACCATGCCTCGGGACATCCTTTCCTGCAGCGTTTCCATTAGACAACGTTGGCCGAGTTGTAAGAGTATGTACCGTGTACCTGGTGGATGGTGTTCTCACGTGAGATGATGGCATCCGTGTTGATGATCTGGCATGTCTTGCAGAGGTTGCTGTGGCAGGGTTGAGTGGTGTCGTGGTCACTGTTCTCCTGAAGGCTGGGTAATTTGCTGCGGACAATGGTCTGTTTGAGGTTGTGAGGTTGTTTGAAGGCAAGAAGTGGGGGTGTGGGGATGGCCTTAGCGAGATGTTCGTCTTCATCAATGACATGTTGAAGGCTCCGGAGAAGATGTCGTAGCTTCTCTGCTCCGGGGAAGTACTGGACAACAAAGGGTACTCTGTCCGCCGTGTCCTGGGTTTGTCTTCTGAGGAGGTTGGTGTGGTTTTTTGCAGTGGCGCGTCGGAACTGTCGATCGATGAGTCGAGTGCCATACTCTGTTCTTATGAGGGCATCTTTCAGCGTCTGGAGGTGTCTGTTGCGATCCTCCTCATCTGAGCAGATCCTGTGTATACGGAGGGCTTGTCCGTAGGGGATGGCTTCTTTAGCATGTTTAGGGTGGAAGCTGGAGGAGTGGGGCATCGTGAGGTTATCCGTGGGCTTGCGATACAGTGAAGTGCTGAGGTAGCCATCCTTGATGGAGATGTGTGTGTCCAAGAATGCAATAAAATTGCATCTGGAGACAGTTACAGTTACCCGCAGATCCAACCAAAGAACACACCCGTCAACTCAACAGACTGATCAAGACCTTTGATTTGGACCTTCAGAGCACCCTCCGTGCTCTCATCCCACGTACTCCCCATGTTGGAGATCTCTACTGCCTCCCGAAGATACACAAGGCAAACACACCCGGCCGTCCCCTCGTATCGGGTAATGGGACACTGCGAGAATCTCTCTGGCTATGTCGAGGGCATCCTGAAACCGATTGTACAAAGAACCCCCAGCTTTTGTCGCGACACTACGGACTTCCTACAGAAACTCAGCACACATGGAGCAGTTGAACCAGGAGCACTCCTCGTCACAATGAATGTCTCGGCACTCTACACCAGCATCCCCCACGACGATGGCATTGCTGCAACTGCTTCAGTACTCAACGCCGACAACTGCCAGTCTCCAGATGCAATTTTATGACTCATCCGCTTCATCCTGGACCAAACTGTCTTCACCTTCAACAACCAGTTCTTCATCCAGACACATGGAACAGCCATGGGGACCAAATTCGCACCTCAATATGCCAACATCTTCATGCACCGGTTCGAACAAGACCTCTTCACCGCACAGGACCTTCAACCGATGCTATACACTAGATACATCGATGACATTTTCTTCCTTTGGACTCATGGTGAACAATCACTGAAACATCTATATGATGACATCAACAAGTTCCATCCCACCATCAGACTCACCATGAACTACTCTCCGGAATCGGTTGCATTCTTGGACACACGCTTCTCCATCAAGGACGGTTACCTCAGCACTTCACTGTACCGCAAGCCCACGGATAACCCCACGATGCCCCACTTCTCCATCTTCCACCCTAAACACATTAAAGAAGCCATCCCCTACGGACAAGCCCTCCGTATACACAGGATCTGCTCAGATGAGGAGGATCGCAACAGACACTTCCAAATGCTGAAAGATGCCCTCATAAGAACAGGATATGGCGCTCGACTCATCGATTGACAGTTCCGACGCGCCACAGTGAAAAACCACACCGACCTCTTCACAAGACAAACACGGGACACGGCGGACAGAGTACCCTTCATCGTCCAGTACTTCCCCGAAGCGGAGAAGCTACGGCATCTTCTCCAGAGCCTTCAACATGTCATTGATGAAGACGAACATCTTGCCAAGGTCATCCCCACACCCCCACTTCTTGCCTTCAAACAACCGCACAACCTCAGACTATTGCCCGCAGCAAACTACCCAGCCTTCAGGAGAACAGTGACCATGACACCACACAACCATGCCACAGCAAACTCTGCAAGACGTGCCGGATGATCGACACAGATGCCATCATCTCACGTGAGAACACCATCCACCAGGTACACGGTACATACTCTCGCGACTCGGCCAACGTTGTCTAACGGATACGCTGCAGGAAAGGATGTCCCGAGGCATGGTACATTGGGGAAACCATGCAGACGCTGCGACAACGGATGAATGAACACCGCTCGACAATCACCAGGCAAGACTGTTCTCTTCCTGTTGGGGAGCACTTCAGCAGTCACGGGCATTCGGCCTCTAATCTTCGGGTGAGCGTTCTCCAAGGCAGCCTTCACGACACACGACAACGCAGAGTCGCTGAGCAGAGACTGATAGCCAAGTTCCACACACATGAGGACGGCATCAACCGGGATCTTGGGTTCATGTAACCCTCATGATGCTCACGACTTGCCTGGGCTTGCAAAATCTCACTAACTGTCCTGTCTGGAGATAATACCCATCTCTTTAACCTGTGCTTAACCCTCTCTCCACTCACATTGTCTGTACCTTTAAGACTTGATTACCTGTAAAGACTCGCATTCCAACCATTATTTTGTAAATTGAGTTTGTGTCTTTATATGTCCTGTTTGTGAACAGAACTCCAACTTACCTGACGAAGGAGCAGCGCTCCGAAAGCTAGTGGCTTTTGCTACCAAATAAACCTGTTGGACTTTAACCTGGTGTTGTGAGACTTCTTACTGGTAAAAGTACACAAGTAAGCCACATCTTTGGCGAACAACTCCCTTACAGATTTTAACTATAGAAATCCAGTGATATTACCCAAGTCAAGGAATTATTATTTTAATTTTCACGACTTCCCAAACACTTCCATGCTAATGTGGAATTCCAAAAGGAAGTTCAGAAACAAACTCTTTTTTGAAAACAAGCACTTTTCTGGCTTAGTGTTGGGTAGCTTCCTCCAATTCAAAACCTGCGTAGCAGCTCACACACAAAGGAGATGGTCTTTAAAACTTGCCCCCGCAGTCTCAACGTTCAGTTAAACATCCTTCCTTAACTTTCATTTCCTCCTTTCATCTTGGGTCCCATTGTGCTCAAATATCACGTTGAATACAACCTCTCCAAATATAAACATTTTCCATGTTTTCTATTTTGCCTCTACTTTTGGATCAATAAAATTTAATATGTTTACTCATGAACCCTTTGTAAGATGCCAATGTTCCTTGGAATCTCTGAATTCCCTTTTGAAGTTCAGCAGCTGAAAACTCATGTTTCCCACTTAACTGACAATGCAGATTTTAGATCCAATTTATTTACTTGTATCTCAAACTCACCATAATCTCTCATTACAAATGCCTCAACCTAATACCTTCAGCCTTTAATCTCTTAAACCTCACTGATAACCTGTCTCCAGTAACCTTCCCTCTGTTTAATTAACCCTGGACTCACAGGCACACACACAAAACATTTTCTCATCACAATGATCATTGCCTGGCACTTGTGTGATGTGAATATCTCTTGCCACTTCTCTGAGATTGATTCTGGAAGGCAGCACAGCACCACCTTTTTAAGGGCGATAGATAATGGACAATAAATGCTAATCTTGCCAATGATACCTACATCCAACAAATGAATATAAAAAGGGTGTCACTGAGTGAATCCCTGCTCTTGCTGAGTTACAGTGGGTGACTGTGGTTGTTCATATCTACTCAAGTTTATATCTGCAGAGAAGGCTTTATGATTGGAAGAGTGTCTAAGGATTTGATTTTTTTTAAATCAAAGAGGTACATTTTTCTCAAGATTACTATCCTGTTGTACTTGTGTATATATTGTGGTAATATAATCAAGGCCTAGTTTTAAGGCTGATTAAATTGGATACCCTAAATTAAAGAATTGGGCATATTAAAATCAAACAGTCAAACCTCGGGCAGGTCAGATTTGATGAAAGTCAAATATACAAAGACACAGGAATATGGGCCTGGCCCATCAAGGATCATTGCACTCTACTGAGAGCCAGCAGGAGATCATCGCACCCCATTGAAATACACCGGCCTATTGTTAGAAGCCCAGATCGGGCGAGACGTTCTGACACCTCGAGTTCCTGCAGTTATCTTACATGGCAACACCATGGAGATGGACACCCTGGGGGTGGTTCCCGGTGTCCTGTCAGGCAGACATCACTGGATGTTGGGACCCAAGAAACCCACTGGATATTGGGACCCCCTCCCAAGACCTCATTGGCTGGAAGCCAGAGAAGTTTCTGGAAAGGCGGGGAGGGAGGGGAATAAAGGTACACATCTCAGACACATCAGCAGCGAAGACTCGGCGAGGGAGTCGAACTTGACCATCCGGAAGACTGACCAGAGAAGGAAGGAAGGAAGGAAAAAGACTCACCTTCGTGACGACGGACTAGAGGGACTCAGAGAATCAGGCCTGCAGTTTAAGCAAACCATCTTTGCGGGTAGTATACTTGAATCTGGAGTATCCTCTTGTTTTATGTGGGTAATTTAAGGGTTAATAGTATTATTATGAATAAACTTATTAAACCTTTACTTGTGTTTGTCCTTTGTCCATCTTGCAAATAAGGGCACCAGGGTAAAACCTTTGAGTAAGCAAATTGGTCGAAAGTATCTGAGAATTACAGGTACAATAGTATAGACAGTGAATGAGAATGGGACTGGACTTCACTGATAACCTGGCCTTCCTGTATGCAGGCACAGACTACCTCAGCATCTGAGGAGTTACAAACGGTGTTCAATACTGTGCAATCATCAGTGAACACTTCCACTTCTCACCTTATGATGGAGAGAGTGACATTGATGAAGCAGCTGGAGGTGGTTGGGCTTGGACAAGGTCCTGAGGAACGCCCGCAGAGATGCCCTGGGACTGAGGTGACTGGCTTCCAACAACCAGAACCGTTTTACTTTGTGCTCGGTATATTTTTAACTGGCGGAGAGTTTTCCCCAGGTGATAATGCCCCTGGAGTCTGCTTTACTGTTCAATATGATCATCAGCCTCAACAGCACTCTCCTGCCTGCTCCCTAATATCCCTCGATTTCCTGGGTGATCACAAGTCTATCCCTCCCAGCCTTGAACACATAAATGCATGGTGGATCTGAAACTCTGTATGGTAAATTCCAAAGATTGACAACCCTCTGAATGAAGAAACTACACTGCAACACAGTTCCAAATGATTAACCCTTTATACCAAGGCTGTAACCCTGAGTTCTAAGTTCCCGGAGAAACATCCTCTCAATGTCTCCTCTATCTAGCCCCTTCAGAATCTTATATATTTCTCAATCACCTCTTACTTTTCTGAACTCAAGAGAGCTTAAGCCCAATTTACTCAGCCGGTCATCATAGGACAGCCCTCTCATCCCAGGAAAGAATCAAGTGAACCTTAGCGGTAATGTCTCCATGGCAACTATATTCTTCTTCCTTAGATATGGAGACCAAACCTGCACCCGTACTGCAGGAGTAGACTCACCAAAGCCCCATAAAACTGTATTCCTGATTCCGTGCAATAAAAGCCAACATGTCATTTTTAAAAAATTGATTGCTATACCTGCATGTGTTAGGAAATCCCTTAAACAGAATTAAATAATTCATTGCGATTCAGGCTTGAGTGTGTTACTCAGATCACTCAGGCACCGGTAGTACAATTACAATTATACAATAAATTCATACAATCTGGCTTCTTGTAGACCCAAGGTGATTGAACTTGGCCTTCGGAGATGTTGGACTTCAGATTGTGCTATGAGATTTGACCTTAGAAGGGTTGTTCCCTGATACTTTGTGCTCTTTGTGCACTGTATCACATGATGCCTGGAATGTATATTGCAGTGAGTTCCTTCTTCCCAATTTCAAGACTTGACATAATGGCTGTCTTAATGGTTTAGCTGTTATGCAGTTAATCTTACAAAATGACAGGATGAGCTAGACAGAAGATAGGACAGGGTGGTGGGCCGCCAACAGGGGTGGTGGGCAGGGGCTTAGAGATTATACAGTGCCCAAAGAGTCTTAAGTGTAAAGGCATGACAGCAATGAAATCTCGGGATGACAAAGCCTGAATATGAGTTACAGGAATGTTGCTGACAGTCCCTAGATCTGTTGTGAGATCTGTTCTGAATCGACCCCAGTTAGCATGGTGTTAGTGCCACACAAATGATGGCGGGTATCCGCGATATGAAGACATTTCTCCAAATGGGCTGTGCAGTTACCACTCCTACTAATACAGTCATTGATAGATGCATCTGCAAAGGTAAATTGTTGAGGGTAAGGTCAATTAATCTTTTCCCTCTCCTTGATTCTCTCACTAACTGCTGCAGATATGTCATTTAGGACTTGGCCAATTTGATCAGTGGTGATGCTACAGATCCCCGTTTGATGATGGACTTTGAAGTCTCCCACCCAGGGAACATTCTGCATCCTCGCTATCCAAATCGCCATAGAAGAACCATAGAATCCCTACAGTGCAGAAGGAGGCCATTTAGCCCATCGAGTCTGCACCGACTCTCCGACACAGCATCTTACCCAAGCCCCCTCTCCATAACCCCATGTATTTACTCTGCTAATCCCAGGGCACTAAGGAGTAATTGAGCACGGCCAGTCAACCTAACCCACACACCTTTGGACTGTGGGAGGAAACCGGGGCACCTGGAGGAAACCCACGCAGACTGTGCAAACTCCACCGAAGGTCGGAATTGAACCCGGGTCCCTGGCGCTGTGAGGCAGCAGTGCTAACCACTGTGCTGCCCTTGGTGTTCAACATGGAAGAGTACTAATTCATCAGCTGGAGAGGGGAGGTGATGCAATAGGTGATGACAAACAGGAGGTTTCCTTCTCCATCGCGGGGGGCAGTGGGGGGGGGGGGGGGGGGAGCGGTAGTCAGGTCTGCTTGGCAGGGTGCTTGTCTGTTTGTTTGACAGGTTGTCAAATTGTAGGCATAGTCAAGTCTGGTTTTGGGAGGTGAATAGTAAATTGTTATTGAGGTTAGTCAGGTGGGTGGGAAGGGTAGTTATGCCAAGGGAGGTAGTCAGGACTGGTTGAGGTGGTCGTTGGAGGGTGGGGCAGTCAGAACTGGGGCTAGTCAAGTTGAGTCTGAGGTGTAGTCAGGTGGTTGGGTGGGATAGCTGGATCAGGGGTTTAGTTAGGTCTGGTTGGAGTGGGTGGGGAGGGGCGCAGTTTGGTCTGGTCAGGAGGATAGAGGGTTGGTCAGGAGGGTAGTTGGGTGGAGTGGTCAGACTGGTGAGGTTGTCAATTCTTGTTGGTGCAGGTGGTGGGAAGGCACAGTTGGAATGTAATCGTGTGTGATCAGGAGGGTAGTTGGGTGATAATCATTCAAGCCAGGGGTTAGTCGGGGATTCGGCAGAGGTCAGGGGTGTTCGGTGTCAGGGAAGGTGGTTGGCACAGGGGATAGTCAGATCTCATTCACAGGTAGTCAAGTCAGATCAGGAGGGTAGCTGGGTGGTTTAGTCAGGTCTGGTTGAATGTGTAGTCAGTTGGTCAGGGGGCTAGTGGGTTATCAGGGGGTCTTATTTCTCGAGGAATTAAGGGCTATGGGGAGAGAGCGGGTAAATGGAGTTGAAATCAACCATGATTGAATGGTGGAGTGGACTCGATGGGCCGAATGGCCTTACTTCCGCTCCTATGTCTTATGGTCTTATGGTCTTATGGTTGGGGGCTCAGTGGATAGTTCACTGGTTAAGTGGGGTTGGTTAGGGTGTCGGGTTAGTTGTGGGGTGATTGTAGGAGTGGTTGTTGGGTGATCAAGGTTTTAGTAAGGAGAAGTTAGGGGGAAGGAATTGGGTGGGGGTCAGTTGTGCAGTTACCCAGAAATTAGACAAGGTTTTAATCTGACTAAAATTTCCTGAGTAACGACCCAATTAAGACCCGTGGAACTGTCCCAAGTAACCAACTCTAGCCCAGAGTCTAAGATATTCACTGAGAGTCCTGGGGAACAGAGAAATTGCCAATGGGAAGCTGCATCTTCCCAGGCAATTCCAAGATAGGTCCGTGTATCAGGACTTCTACAGGGTCCCAGTGTGAATGTTCCGCCTTGTGTCCAGTCTCCAACACTCCAAAGACTGGAAGATTTGGCCCATTAAGCCATCGGACTGACTTTAGCCACCTCAAATCACATAGTTTAGAAGGCAAGCTCACTTTAACGGTCTAAACTAAATCAGCTCCTGAGTAGGCAGTAAGTCAACAAACTGCCAAAAAATTCAGGACTAATTGATACTTACTTTATCATCTTGTTGAGGGAGACCACAAATCCATTGATGCGAGAAATTAAAATGTCAAACTGAATGACTGAGTACGTTTTTAAAAATAAAAGCCCAAAGTGATATTTCATTTTGCAAAGGTTTCAATATTTTATTGCATCTGACCAGTACAGCATAAGACTTCAGACAGCATTTTACACTTAACCATCGAATGCTACATAGATGTTCTGTGCATGTCTGCAATCCATCTTCCAACGCCACCCACCCTCCCCTCCGCCATCTCTGTTACTCTGTCCATAGTGTAGGTATCAGTAATAGTCAATCACAAGGACTAAGGTAGCAGTGTCAGTGGAATCAGGAGAATGTTACATTTATTGATCAATGCTCATTTGGACAGTCATGAAAGGAAATTGTCCTGCAGCACTGCAGTTTGAACTTGCTTACAAACTTATTATATCATGCAATAAAGCAGGGGCATTCACCAAAATGTACTTAACGTTTGAGAAACCAGAACACAATTTAGGCCTTTTACAAATGGGAAGTGGTGGCACAGTGGTATTGTCACTGGGCTAGTAATCCAGAGACCCAGAGTAGGTTCAAATCCCACCACTGCAGATGGTGAAGTTTGAATTCACTAAAATTCTGGAATTAAAAGTCTAATAATGACCATGAATTGATTGTTGTAAAAACCCATCTGGTGCACTCATGCCCTTAAGGGAACGAAACTAATATCCTGGCGGGAAGGTTGGCTAAGGCTACTGGGGAGAGTTTAAACTAGCTAGGTTGGGGGGAGGGGATCGAGACGAGGTGACTGGGAGCGAGGAAGTTAGCTCGCAAACAGAGAAGGGTTATAGACGGTGCAAGAGGGAGGATGGACTGGGGATAGAGAAGGGGAGAGCTCAGAACAAAGGATTGAGATGTGTTTAATTTAATGCCAGGAGTATAGTGAATAAAGGGGATGAGCTCAGAGCGTGGATCGATGCCTGGAAGTGTGATGTGGTGGCCATTACGGAGACTTGGATGTCTCAGGGACAGGACTGGATACTCCAGGTACCGGGATTCAGATGTTTCAGGAAGGACAGGGAGGGAGGCAAGAGAGGGGGTGGAGTGGCACTGCTGATCAGGGATAGTGTCACAGCTGTAGAGAAGGTGTATGCTGTGGAGGGATTGTCGACAGAGTCTCTGTGGGTGGAAGTTCGGAGTGGGAAGGGGTCGATCACTTTGCTGGAGAGATGCAGTAATAGCAGAGTTGTTGTGATGGGAGACTTTAATTTCCCAAACATAGATTGGAATATCCCTAGGGTAAGGGGATTGGATGGGGAGGAGTTCGTTAGGTGTGTTCAGGAGGGTTTCTTGACACAGCATGTGGACAAGTCTACAAGAGGAGAGGCTGTACTTGATCTGATACTGACCATTGAACCTGGACAGGTGTCAGATCTCTCAGTGGGAGAGCATCTTGGGGATAGCGATCATAACTCTATCTCTTTTATGCTTGCATTGGAAAAAGAGAGGATCAGGCAAGCTAGGAAAGCGTTTATATGGAGTAAAGAGAAATATGAAGACATAAGGCAGCAAATTAGAGGAGTGAATTGGAAGGAGGTATTCTCGGGGAACTGTACTGAAGAGAGGTGGCAATTTTTCACGGAGTGCTTGTCTAGAGTTCTACAGTAAAAAGTTCCGAGTAGACAGGGAGGAGTTGGTCGGTTAAAGGAACCGTGGTGTACGAAAGCTGTGCGGGACCTAGTCAAGAAGAAAAGGAAAGCGTACAAAAGGTTCAGAGAGCTTGGCAAAGATAGGGATCTAGATGAGTATACGGCTTGTAGGAAGGGACTAAAGAAGGAAATTAGGAGAGCCAGAAGGGGTCACGAGAAGGCCTTGGCAGGTAGGATTAAGGAAAACCCTAAGGCGTTCTATAAAGATGTGAAGAGTAAAAGGATGAGACGTGAAGGAATAGGGCCTATAAAAGGTGAAGGCCGGAAAATCTGTACGGAACCAGTAGAAATGGCAGAGGTGCTTAATGAGTATTTTGGCTCGGTTTTCACAGAGGAGAAGGACCTGGGTGGATGTACTGCGGGCTTGCGGTGGACTGAAAAGATTGAGTATGTGGAATTTAACAAAGAGGTTGTGCTGGAATCTTTGATTGGCATCAAGATAGATAAGTCGCCGGGTCTGGATGGGATGTACCCCAGGTTACTGTGGGAGGCGAGGGAAGAGATTGCAGAGCCTCTGGCGATGATCTTTGCCTCGTCGATGGAGACAGGAGAGGTGCCGGAGGATTGGAGGATTGCGGATGTGGTTCCTATTTTCAAGAAGGGGAATAGAGATAGCCCAGGAAATTTCCGACCGGTGAGTCTAACCTCAGTGGTTGGTAAGCTGATGGAGAAGATCCTGAGGGACAAGATTTATGAGCATTTAGGGAGGTTTAGTATGCTCAAGAATACTCAGCATGGTTTTGTCAAAGGCAGATCGTGCCTTACGAGCCTGGTGAAGTTCTTAAAAAATGTGACTAAACACATTGACGAAGGGAAAGCGGTAGATGTGGTTTATATGGATTTTAGCAAGGCGTTCGATCATGTCCCCCATGCAAGGCTTCTAGAAAAATTGAGAGTGCATGGGATCCAAGGGGCTGCTGCCCTGTGGATCCAGAACTGGCTTGCCCAAAGGAGGCAGAGAGGGGTATAGATGGGTCTTTTTCTAAATGGAGGTCGGTCACCAGTGATGTGCCCCAGGGATCTGTTCTGGGACCCTTGCTGTTTGTCATTTTCATAAATGACCTGGATGAGGAAGTGGAGGGATGGGTTGGTAAGTTTGCCAACGACACAAAGATTGGTGGGGTTGTGGATAGTCTGGAGGGATGTCAGAAGTTACAGAGGGACATAGATAGGATGTAAGACTGGGCGGAGAAGTGGCAGATGGACTTCAACCCAGATAAATGTGTAGTGGTCCATTTTGGCAGGTCAAATGGGATGAAGGAGTACAATATAAAGGGAAAGACTCCTAGTACGGTCGAGGATCAGAAGGACTTTGGGGTCCGGGTCCATAGGACTCTAAAATCGGCCCCGCAGGTGGAGGAGGTGGTTAAGAAGGCGTATGGTGTGCTGGCCTTTATCAATCGAGGGATTGAGTTTAGGAGTCCGGGGATAATGATGCAGCTATATAAGATCCTCGTCAGACTCCACTTGGAGTACTGTGCTCAGTTCTGGTTGCCTCATTACAGGAAGGATGTGGAAAAGATTGAAAGGGTGCAGAGGAGATTTACAAAGATGTTGCCTGGATTGAGTGGCATGCCTTATGAGGATAGGCTGAGGGAGCTCGGTCTTTTCTCCTTAGAGAGACGTAGGATGAGAGGAGACCTAATAGAGGTATATAAGATGTTGAGAGGCTTAGATCGGGTGGACTCTCAGAGGCTTTTTCCCAGGGTGGAAATGTCTGCTACGAGAGGACACAGGTTTAAGGTGCTGGGGGGTAGGTACAGGGGAGATGTTAGGGGGAAGTTTTTCACACAAAGGGTGGTGGGCGAGTGGACTCGGCTACCGTCAGTGGTGGTGGAGGCAAACTCAATAGGGTCTTTTAAGAGACTCCTGGATGAGTACATGAGACTTCATAGGATGGAGGGTTATAGGTAGGCCTAAAAGGTAGGGATATGTTCGGCACAACTTGTGGGGCCGAAGGGCCTGTTTTGTGCTGTAGTTTTTCTGTGTTTCTTCTTCTAAACCTGCTGTCCTTACCTGGTCTGGCCTACATGTGATTCCTGATCCACAGCAATGAGGTTGCCTCTGAAACGGCCGAGCAAGTCACTCAGTTCAAGGGCAATCTGGAATGGGCAATAAATGCTGGCCCAGCCAGCGACTCCCATGAGCAAATAAGAAAAACTGTAGTTTACGTTCACTGTATTTATAAAATTTGGAGTAATCAACATTTAATTTGAAATTCAAAAATATTTCATCCAATTTGGGAAAAAAAACCAAGTGATTCATTGGTTGACTGACAGAATCTCTCCACCATCTAAAGATTTCAAGTTAAAGAGTGCAATTGAACACCACCATTCATCTGGACACACCCAACCACAAGATGACTTAAGGAGCTCTGCACCATCCAGAATAAAACTGCCCATTTCATCACCCCCCACTCAAAGCAGTCAATATTGATCCCCTCCAGCACAGGCAAGATCATATAGAGTAGGGGTAGAAGGCAGTTACTTGGATTGGAGGAAAAACAGAGAAGACTTGATCAGGATGTTTTTAAAATTAGCAATGAGTTGAACAAAGTAGAAGTGAAGAAAGTGGCAGAATCAGAAACTAGACTCAATACAAGACAGTTACTATTCGATCGAAAAGGGAAATGAGGTAAAATCACTTTAGTGAGATTGATTAGAATGTGGAACTCACCATTGCCAAATAGCTGAGATACTTTCAGAAGGAAACTGGACAAGCACGTGAGAGAAAAGCAAATAGAACAACATACTGAAAGACTGAGAGAAGGTAAATGGAATGTTAAGAAATGGTGTGTGAAATATAAATACCAGCACAGACTAGCTGGGCTGAATGGCCTGTTTCCTGCTGTAAATGGGAAGTCATTTTGTGAGACTACATGAGGCACTGCAGCAACTCACGAAGCTTACTCAAAAAGCATCACCCTCCCCTCTGACATCCATCCACAAGAACGACAATAGCAACAATCCTGTGAGAACTCCATCGTTTCCAAGTTTCTTCGCAAGCTACGCATCATCTTAATTTGAATCTGTAACACCGTGCCTTCATCACCATTGCGGCAAAGTCATGGAATTCAATGCCATACAGCATTTTGGAAGGACCACCAAGACAAAGATCTTAGCAGTTCAAGGAGATGGCCAACCTTCTCGGGGCAACTATGATTGGTAATAAGTGTGGCACCATCCACATCCCAAAAAGCAATAAAATAAATCCAGGTCAAAATTTACCACCGGTATTTACTAGTGTTGTGTTTGTCCACAGATCTCTGAAAATGGAAGGGCATGTTAGTAGGGTGATGAAAAAGGCATATATGACACTTGCCTTTAACAATCGAGGCATAGATTACAAAGTCATGTTGGAGCCACAGCTAAAGTACTGTGTGCAGTTCTGGTTGCCACATTATTGGAAGGATATGATTGCACTGGAGAGGGTGCAGAGGAGATTCACCAGGATGTTGCCTGGGATGGAACATTTAAATAATGAAGAGCGATTGGATAGGCTTGGGTCGTTTTCGTTGGAGCAGAGAAGACTGAGGGGTGACCTGATCGAGGTATACAAGATTATGAGAGATGGGGACAGAGTTTTTTAAAGTTTATTTATTATTGTCACAAGTAGGCTTACATTAACAGGGCAGTGCGGTTTCCTCCCACAGTCTGAAAGATGTGCTGGTTAGGGTGCATTGGCCATGCTAAATTCTCCCTCCGTGTACCTGAACAGGCGCCATAGTGTGGCGACTAGGGGGATTTTCACAGTAACTTCATCGCAGTGTTAATATAAGCCTACTTGTGACACTAATAAGTAAACTTTAATCATGGCTGATCTTCTATCTTAATGATATACTCCGGCGCTTTCCCCATACCCCTTGACACTTTTGGTGAGTGGAAATCTAACTATTTATTTGTTAAATACATTCAGTGATTTGGGCTCCACTACTTTATGTGGTAGAGAATTCCACAGGTTCGCCACCCTCTGAATGAAAGAATTTCTCCTCCTTTCAATCCTGAAAAGCCTACCCTGTCCCACGAGACATAACCCTTGTAAAACATCTAATTTATATTGCCATATCTCATTCTTACCATCAAAATTAATCACTTCACACTTCTCTGCATTAAATTTCATCTGCCAAATGGCTGCCCATTTATCAGTCTGTCTTTATCCTCTTAGAATCTGTTCCCATTGCTTCCTACTTTTTTGAGCTTAGGGTCACTTGCAAATGTTGAATTTAGGCCCAGTGTACCCCAGTCCAGCTCATTAATATATATAAGTAATATTAATAATGTTAATATATACAATATATCAAAAAGAGCAATGGTCCCAACAATGAACTCTAGGGAATCCCCCTGCCCCCTTCATTCTGAGCTGAAAACAATTGTTTACCTTCTTCTCTGCTTTCTGTTCCCACCATGACAGAAGGTGAATTTTAAATTCAATAAAAATCGGGGATTTGATGACTTGAAACACTGTTGATTCGCTAATGCTCTTTAGGGAAGGAAATCTATCATCCTTACCCGGTCTGGCCTACACGCGACTCCAGATGTGGTTGACTCTTAACTGCCCTGTCAAGGGCAATTATGGATGGGCGATAGATGCTGGTGTGGTGGTGATATCCTATGTCCCATGAAAGAGCATGTGACACTAAACACATTCTCTCAATTGAAATGATTACTCTCTAATAAATTCTCATGTAGCTCATGCGACGTGATCTGGTGATCTAGTCCAGCGACTTGTGGAGAAGTCCTAACAGTAACAACTTGCATTTTGTTACCAACTTTTATAAAGAATTGTGCCAAGACATTTCAGAGAAACATAATAAAATTAACACTGAGTCCAAGGATGAGATATTCGCAGAGTGACTGCAAGTTTGGTTTTAAAGAGAGGAGGAAATATCAAGATGGGGAGGTTTAGAGAGGGATTTCAGAGTTTGGGGCCTAACCGGTTGAAGTCAAAGCTCCATCATTGAGGTGAAGGCTTTCGGGATGCACCAGAATATTAACTTATTTAGTAATTTCTGAGTCCAAGGTACGTTTCTCTTGCCAGGAGTCAGACAGTATGAATCAGAACCTGTGTTTGCATATTTCCCCAAAAAATGGATATGTCAGTTTCCCCATGCGTCTTGACTCAGTTTGAGCTACATCATTGAAACTCTCACTGCAGAAATTGAAATAGCATGCAAGTGCAAACACTGAGAAACTTCAAACAGATGTAAAAAAATGCACAAAGATGCTTGTTTGCAGGGCTGCACATGCCTAAAATTTAGCCCGGTATTCCCATTTAGAAATACATGTAGAACCTGTGGAATAGGACACAGCAGAGAAGACAGTTACACATAACCAGGCCCGAAGATAACAGGCGCAGTTGAAGCAGTTCTGACTTCTTGAAACTGTGCGGTTTAATCCGGAATTTCCGGTTTAATCATATTTTCACCTGTCTCAATTTTCAGCCAGATTTTCATTCTTCTTCTGAATCATCGCTTTGCTTTGAGAAAGAGAATAAGCAGCAACTGCACAGTATCAAAAGGCCCAAAACTGAGTGGCTTATGGCAAGGACAACAACCGAGAATATGTACACCGTTTTATCGCAGTAATCCTGAGGCTGGTGGAAAGGGGGGATGAAATTGGGCAGGTACGCAGAGAATACCCAATAGTTTCCCAATATAAACCACACAAAGAGGAACAGACTGAGCGTGACATGGATGTAATATCGGTGCAGGTTTTGTCGCCAGGGATACTCATCATCATCATCATCGCCAATCATGACGGACTTGGAAAGAAGTTGTCTCATTTTCGCAGAATCATAGAGTAGGAAGGTGACCTGTGTAATTAGCATAACAAAACAGCATTAATTAAGAACATAAAAAAGGGAGCAGGAGTAGCCCATTTGGCCCCTCAAGCCTGCTCCATGATTCATTAAGAGCACGGCTGAATTTTAATCTTAACTCCACCTGCCCATATTGGGCAGCATGATGGCTCAGTGGTTAGCACTGCTGACTCCCAGCACCAGGGACCTGGGTTCGATTCTTGGCTTGGGTCACGTGTCTGTGCGGAGTCTGCATGTTCTCCCCATCTCTGCGTGGGTTTCCTCCGGGTGCTCCGGTTTCCTCCCACAGTCCAAAGACATGCTGGTTAGATGCATTGGCCGTGCTAAATTCTTCCTCAGTGTACCCAAACAGGTGCCAGAGTATGATGACTAGGGGATTTTCACAGTAACTTCATTGCAGTGTTAATGTAAGCCTACTTGTGACACTAATAAATAAACTTTAAGCTTTATCCCTTGATTTATTTAATATCCACAAATCTATCAATCTCTGTTGTAAATCTGTTCAATGTTTGGGATCTGCACGTTCTCTGGGGTAGAGGATTTCAAAATTCACAAGATTTTGAGTGAAGAAAATTCTCCACATGACCAACCCTTTATTCTGATACTGTGAAGCCAAGTTCTAGATTTTCCAGTCAAGGGTAACATCCAGTCATCGTTTACCCTGTTAAACCCCCTTGAAGGTCTAGTGAATAAATATTTGTATTGGGCACCTAGAATAGAATAAAATAGAAGCCCACAGTGCAGAAGAAGGCCATTCAGTCCATCGATCCTGCACCGACAACAATCCCAATCAGGCCCTATCCCTGTAACTCCATGTATTTACCTTGCTAGTCCCCTTGATACTAAGGGGCAAATTAGCAGGGCCAATCAACCTAACCTGCATGTTTTTGGACTGTGGGAGGAAACTGGAACACCTGGAGGAAACCCACACAGATGCAGGGAGCATGTACAAACTTAACACAGTCATCCAAGGCTGGTATTGAACCCAGGTCCCTGGCATTGTGAGGCAGCAGTGCTAACCACTGTGCCAGCGTGCTTCCCCACTTGGTGCTGGCTTTTTAACAACACCAAAACCTTAGTTTTTAGAGTCTACTTCCATTTGAATATAGAGAAACAATTCACAAATGGGGCAAAATATTACACCAACCCAAACTATACTAAGTTGTATTTCACTTCAAGAATTGCAGACCAGCCATAGTAGCAAGTTCTTTCCAAAGGTGTCGATAAATGTTGACATGCATTTCATTTTATAGTGATAACCTACCTTTAAACTGCCGATTATTCCTCCAACCAGCAAATACAATGGAATCAATGGCTGAATTGGACAACTATCCAGGAACTTCATTCCTGAAATATGCAATTGGGATAAAACTATATGAACACGAACAGGTGCAATACACAAAGTGAGAATTTTGCTGGTTGCTAAATGTGGCAACATTCGAAAATTGTATAGAAAACTATGAGTTTTCATTGATTTTTGAAAAATCCTGAATTTAGTCTGAATCAAGTTGCTAGAAATCTTCCACAACAGCACTTAGACCATCACAACACACAGCGACCATTTAGATTTTTACTCTGCATTTGCAAAGTGCTGAGTTTCTAAACCATGAAATGGTGGGTGGGTAAATGGATTACCCAACCCCCCAACCTGAAAATCAGTCAGCATCTCGCAACCAGCAGAAATCTGGCTGCCCTCAAGTGACATTACCCTGGGGACGGCTTTAATTGGATCAGAGTGGGACCTCCACTATCAGGGAGGAAGTTCCACCCCAGGGTGCTGCTGGGTAATCTGATTGGCCAGCAGCTATGTAGTTCCAGCAGCTATGGTTCAAACAGAGCCAATGGCTGGGGCAACAGGCAGTTCCAGTGGAAGAAAAGAAAATGTCTCCCGGACTTGCCTACATCACTAACGTCCATTAGTCTGTTGAAACAGCTGTGCCCAACGGAAAACAATGCTTGCGTGACAGCTTGCTCTCTTAGATCTACTTCGGAATTGCTCAATGTTTATTTACATGAGATAAAGAGGTTGCAAGTTCTTGCCATTTTTGCAACTGATACTTTAATATGTAGGTTGATTGACACTTTTATAGGGTTACAGCGAAAGGACCTTTTATGAGAAAGTTATGAATGAGTGACTTTTTAAAAACTGCTTTCAATTCTCAAGAATACCAAATTTAAAATTAACCACAATTTATACTTCTTGAGAAGAGAATGCTGATTGGTTGGCAATTGGACTCTGATTGGTTAAAGCAGGTAACATTTAAGGGGCGGCTTGATGCATACATGAGGGAAAAGGGTACAGTGCTAAAATGGGGTAGGGTGAGAGGAGGCTATTAGGGTACAGGACACAATTAGAGTTGTATATAAACATCAGCCTTTAGCAACAATAATGAATGGCCTGTTTTTGTGCTGTAGAGTCTATGTAATTTTATATAGTTCAACTTTACATCCCTACTATGGGCCTTCTTATCCTCCTTTCCATCTCTTCAAGGAAGAGAAATAGGGACCATAAGGAAAGGCCTATTGATTCCTTAGCCCTGTCCAGATGTTTAAAACTTAAAAATATGGTAAAACTAGGGCGCGATTCACCTGAATCAGCTCCAAATGTGCACAACAGCAGGAAAACCGGAGTGTTTCCCATTGGGAACATCCCTGCCAGCCCAGCTGTGTGGTGTGCGGAAGGGGGTGCCCATTATTTTAGTGGTGGGGGGGGAAGAATGCCCCTCTTTGCTGAGGGGTTGGGGTCAGCTCGCCTGGTCAGCAGGGGGTCATAAATTCCACTGTGAGGAGTGGGGGGGCCTCTCTTTGTACACGGAGATCGGGGCACCCTTTAAAAAACGCTGACATATCCTGGCCCACTACACTACTCAAGCAGCGCAACGGGCTGGGAAAATTGTGCCCTAAAGCTCGAGGTATTACAGAGCCAAATCACTGTCATCAGCAGTAAGCATGACGTTAGCAACAGACTGTAGACTTAAATGAGGTAGTGCTGCTGCTTCCAAAGGCCAAAGATGTTTAAAAAGAAGTGCTTACTACTGGCACCTCAGATGACCGCAGTAACTATCAAAGCACCGATAGAAATATTGCCCTGCAGGCAGGTGTCATGTATTTTGTCATGTCCCTGGCGAGCTGTTCACCTCAGCCTGTGTAAGGCAGTTCTGCAGCAAAAAATATGCATCTAGAGATAGGCTAATCATGCAACTGAGGTCAATGCACATCTCCTTATCTTTACTCAAAACCCTCCCCCCAAGAAATAGCAAGTCTGACAAACTCATAAACTAATGAGATAAACTGAGATGAAATAACAACAGTTTTGAGAGAATACGCTGAGAAATTAATTAATTTAAATGAAGTATACTGCTCCTTTACAAGTGTTGGCATTGTTAAAACAGTTATTCATTCTAATACAATATTTAATGAAAATAAAGTTTCTCACCCACAAAGGCCATTGACAGCGGCAACGCAAGGAAGGCAAGCAGCCCAAAGATTAAGCAAGCTGTGCAAATAAATAGATAAACATGTCACATTCTTTGTTTTCACCATACTGGAAATACAATTAGCAGAATGTGAAGAGCTGTAAACTCGGCATCATTTCCTATAAATAAACAGGCTCACTAAGGTAATGAGCAGCTTGGCATCACTTGTGATTCTACTTAACATTGATTGAAAATTATAATATGTAATGTGGGCAGATCCTGCCCACAGGTTGTGAGTCTGAAGTGCTTTATTCAGCAGAACAGAGGAAGCAATGGTCCCCGATTGGAAATACGCAGGCAGCAACTTTGAACACATCCACAATATTCCCAAATTGTGTCATCTCATTCTGAATTCTAAGAAGACTGGAAAATTTTGAGTCTCATATTTGGACCACTGCATTTTAGGTCACTTTTAAACGTGTTTCAAGCAAAAAGGGTAAATACATAGGGTTACGGGGATAGGGCCTTGGTGGGATTGTTGTCAGTGCAGACTCGATGGGCCGAATGACCTCTTTCTGTACAGTAGGGTTTCGATGATTCTATTCCATGAAAATTAGAAGTTACAAATACTTCAACCATAAGTTCAGGCTACAAAACAGCCTTTCTCATTCCCTTCTCCTTCTCTGATCCACCATTTCATTGCAATTGATCCCACCCATTTTATTATCCATCATCATCTCACAGTGTGAATACACATGAGTCACACTTTACCCTACATAGAATTGTATACAGCTCAGGTGACACCTCTTTGTTATCACTGAATCCCTGCAGTGCAGAAGGAGGCCGTTTGGCCCATCGAGTCTGCACTGATTCTCTGACAGAGTATCTTATCCAGGCCCTCCCCTCCATCCTATTCATGTAACCCCACACATTTATCATGGCTAATCCATCTAACCTACACATCTTGGAACATTAAGGGGCAAGGGGCGGTGGCACAGTGGTTAACACTGCTGCCTCACAGGGCCAGGGACCCGGGTTCAATTCCTGGCTTGGGTCACTGTCTGTGCGGAGTCTGCACGTTCTCTCCAGGTGCTCCAGTTTCCTCCCACAGTCTGAAAGAAGTGCTGGTTAGGTGCATTGGCCATGCTAAATTCTCCCTCAGTGTACCCAAATAGGCACCGGAGTGTGGCGACCAGGGGATTTTCACAGCAACTTCATTGCAGTGTTAATGTAAGCTGACTTGTGATGCTAATAAATAAACTTTAGCATGGCCAATCAACCTAACCTGCACATCTTTGGAGTGTGGGAGGAAACTGGAGCACCCGGAGGAAACCCACACAGACACGGGGGAGGACGTGCAGACTCCACACAGACAATGACCCAAGTCTGGAATCGAACCTGGGTCCCTGCTGCTGTGAGGCAGCGATGCTAACGACTGTGCCATCTATATATTCTTCATATTATTCCACTCTATATTCTTCATTTTTAATTAATGTTTTTATTGAGCATTTTCCCATAAGCTGCAACAAATCCCCAAAATCTACAGTGCAGAGTGATCATTATTCCACTTATACATACAGAAAAGACCAGCAAATATTCATACAAATGGTTCAGATTATCAATCATTGTAATAGTTGTAGTGGGCATCTCCTTTCATAGGGATAATGAAAGGATACCAGAAAGAATGGGGATCTCAGGATAAAGCCATGAGCACATGGCACCATGGTGCATGCTCTTCTCCACAGAATAACAAAGACAGAGCTACACAATATCTGGAATCCTAATGGGGTAAAATGCAACCAATTGGCCGCTAACTCAACAACCCAAGAGCTCCAAGCAATGAAAGGGTATCCCAGAAAAAGGAACATCAGGATACCGCCATCTATAAAAGATGTGGCATGGCTGTGTACACTCTCGTATACAGAAGGCAGTAAGCCAAGGATTCTTACACCACGCCAAGACTCGCAACACAACAGTGCTGACCTTCCTAATTTCACCCCACACTCATCAAACCTACATGTTAGAGCATGATCTTGCAAAGAGATACTGGTTTCAATAAAGAGGGAATTTGATAAGAAAATCACCCACAGGATTTGTCTGGATGTGAACCTGCCTCAAAGCTTATACAGTAAGAGTTTTAACAACACCAGGTTAATGTCCAACAGGTTTATTTGGTAGCAATGCCATTAGCTTTCAGAGCGCTGCTTCTTCTTCAGATGGAGTGGATATCCACTCCATCTGACGAAGGAGCAGCGCTCCGAAAGCTAATGGCATTTGCTACCAAATAAACCTGTTGGACTTTAACCTGGTGTTGTTAAAACACTTACTGTGTTTACCCCAGTCCAACGCCAGCATCTCCACATCGAAGCTTATACCCAGATCTAGAATAAATAGTCTTCCAGATTTAAAGTTTCTGATTTGTAGGAATGAATATTTAATATAATCACATCTCAGTGTTTTGCTGTACTAGCATTCACTAGTTTCCCAAAAGATGAAAGAAGATCGATTTCTGGAGAACCTTCTGACCTTTCCATGGTCTTCAGTTCTGCTCTGCTCCATCATCCATGGGCAGTCCTTCTATAGTTCGATATCTACCTGCCTGAATGCAGCCAATGCATCTCAAGCAATGGTTTATCTTCCCTCTCCTCACCATCCTCAAAGATTTATCCTCTGACTCATCTGCTTCCTTGTTCACATGATGCTCCTCAGCAACATCATCTCCAGGTGGGGGAGCGGTCTTCGGGGTTAGTTTTCACTCTACCCAGAGGATCTTGAGTTCTACCTCACCACACTTTCTCACAACCACCTGACTGCCTCCATGTTATTAAATATCAAGTTCTGGATTGACTGCAACATCATTTTGCTCAACATTCGGAAGGCCAAAGCTCCAGCTCCTCCCATTGCTCCTTTGTCAATGTCTTCACCTCCCCCTGTGCCACCCAGTCAGTGTATCATCTCGGCTGCCTGTTCAAGCCTGAATTGAGTTTTAAAATCAACAGCCTATCTATCACCAAGATCACTTACTTCCAACTCTACCCTCGCCTTAGACCCTTCATCAGTAACACTCGGGACTCATCTTAATCATTTCCCATTCCTCATCCTCCATAAACTCCAAATTGTCCCAACTCACTGGACCCCGACCTGCATGTCCAAAGATAAAAACATGTCAGCTTTAGGCAGGTGTACATACCACTGCTCAAAAGACAAGGTTAAAATAGAAGATGGCAGAATTGGTATGGGGTAACGGTGGGTCAATTTTAACTATTTGTCCACCCAGCTTCCCCCAGGTGGGTAGGGTTAAAACCATCCTTTAAGAAAACAACAGTGCAAACAGCTGTGTGGAACTTGCTTCTGATAAATAATGTTTCAATGACCTTGCGTTAACTGACTGTGCATTGTGTAGACATCAGGTATTTGAAGTCTGTAAGGCTGATTATCCAAGTCTGTGCTGTTAGTCAAGTGTCATGACCAGTGTCAGCACTGAACTCAAAATTACTCCAAGTACCTAAATATACAGATGGAAATCAGTGCTTCTTTTCACATAGCCAATCATGGTTGAATCTGGGTGATCTAATGTGTTTGGTCTTCTGCATCCAAATCCATTAGTAGTTATTAAGGATCCTGTTAGGTCACATAACAGCATAATTTATTCCGTGTCCTTCTATTAATGGCAATCTTCTTCAATCAGTACTGGAAATCTGAACAACACTGTAACAACGGACTGTCTAAATTCAGGTTGGGCTGTTGGTATAATAATTTCAAGAAAAGAGGAGGAAATTTCCCATCCCACCCACCATGGGAATCATAGCGGGCCGGAGGGGGAGGAGGGGGGGGCGGACCATGCCAAGGTCAAGGACTCGGGTTCGATTCCCAGCTTGGGTCACTGTCTGTGCGGAGTCTGCACGTTCTCCTCATGTCTGCGTGGGTTTCCTTCCACAGTCCAGTTTCCTCCCACAGTCTGAAAGATGTGCTGGCGAGGTGCACTGGCCATGCTAAATTCTCCCTCAGTGTACCCGAACAGGCGCCGGAGTGTGGCGACTAGGGGACTTTCACTGTTAATGTAAGCTTACTCATGACTAATAAATAAATTTTACTTTACTTTTACTTTAGGTTCGTTGACCTCAGGCGGGATTTTCCGGTTTTAGGGTGAGCGTGGCTGGAAAATCCCAGCCTGTACAGTACTGACATTATCCGCAAGAGGCTATTTTAGTTAGATTAGCTGACAATTTAGTGTAGACATATGTTACTTACCATTGCTGGCAATTTTTGAAATACATCGATGGCAAGCCTTTTCCACACCAGCAGACATTCTCCTACCCTTTCTCTGGTTCAGGATATTTCTGAAACTAAACAAGAGGAAGAATTTCTGTTAGCATTGTAGGTATTTTAAATCTCCCAGTTTGCAAATTAATGTATTAAAACCATAGAGGAAGAAATTTTAATAAATGGTCACACTCGTGTGTCTGAATCAGTGGGTGTTGATTGTAATGTTTTTGCACTACTCTAACATTCTTGCATTAGATTTTATAACTTCTATATTTTAGGTTATGTCAGCCAGTAATTCCCAACACCTTATGACCCTGAGGTTGCTATAACTTCATAACATTAGTTTATGCTTTGCTGTATACCCAGAATAACAAGTCAAAAAACAACACAGCTTTGAGTTATTTAAATGAATAGTCAAACTCTGGATAAAGCGTCCACTATTGCGTTGCCCCTCCCTGCAACAGGAACAATTTTTCAAGTAAATTGTTGCAGCATCAGACTCCAAAGGCATAAGAGCAGATTTTTGGTCTAGAATTTCTCCAAAACCACAGGTGGATTATAGCCCATTTGGTTCACTCTGCTGCTTCACAGCTCCAGGGGCCCAGGTTCGATTCAGTCTTGGGTCACTATCTGTGTGGAGTTTGCACGTTCTTCCCTTGACTGTGTGGGTTTCCTCCAGGTGCTCTGGTTTCCTCCCACAGTCTAAAGATATGCAGGTTAAGTGGATTGGCCATGCTAAAGTGTCCCCTTAGCGTCCCAAGATGTGTAAATTGGAGATTAATTAGGTAAATACGTGGGGTTACGCAGATAGGGCAGGGGCTGGGCCTGGGTAAAGATGCTCTGTCAGAAAGTCGATGCGGACTCGATGAGCCTAACTGTCTCCAAATAGGGATTGTGTGGTTCTTGATCACAGTCTCTCCAGCACGTCTAGAAATATATATTTCAAGCAGTTAAAGAACAAAATAAGGCTTAATGCTTCCTTTTCATCTATTGGAGTGCTTTTGTTGACAAGGATTATGTTTTCACAGAATTGTAGAATCATACAGTGTAGAAGAGGCCCTTCGGCCCATCGAGTCTGCATTCACATGTGAGAACACCTGACCTCCCACCTAATCCCATTTACCAGCACTTGGCCCATAATCTTGAATGTTATGACGTGCCAAGTGCTCATCCAGATACTTTTTAAAGGATGCGATGTTTTCTTGAGAAATAACTGACTGGACGCTTTATGTTAGGCATCATCCAGTAACAACAGAGCCCCGGCCTTCATTCAATGACACCAATTACTACCTTGAATGAATTGTTGAAATTTGGAGCAGTCAACACGGGCTCATTTATAAAGTCAGCCTTTAATCTGTCGAGGCCAGTCTGACAAGACTCTGTCCAGTCATATTTGATTTTCTTCTTCAATAGGTTTGTCAACTGAGCAGCTACTGGAATCATAGGATCATAGATTCCTACAGTGCAGAAGAAGGCCATTTGGCCCATTGAGTCTGCACTGACCACAATCCCTCACAGGCCCTCTCCCCATAATCCCATACATTTACCCGAGCTAGCCTCCCTGACACTAAACGGCAATTTGGCATGGCCAATGCACCTATCCTGCACATCATTGGACTGTGGGAGGAAATCAGAGCACCTGGAGGAAACCCACACAGACATGGGGAGAATGTGCAAAAACCACACAGACAGTGACCGAAGCCGGGAATCAAACCCGGGTCTCTGGCGTTGTGAGGCAGCAATGCTAACCACTGTGCCACCGTGCCACCCCTACCAAAATTCCAGACAAACTTCCTGTAAAATCCACACATTCTGAGGAAATATTCTGCGTTTGGTTTTGGGGGCAGGAGAGATTATAATCACTTGAACATTAGCTTCTCTGGGCAACACCTGACCTTGCCCCACGACCTGTCCTAAATAAGTGATCTTAGCCTTGGCCAAATCACTGTCACCAAATTTATCACCAAGTCAGCTTTTGTAATTTCTGAAATATTGCACTGGAGTGTTTCATTAGGTGGGTCTTCTTAAGAATCGCTGTAGACCAATGGTTCCCAAACTAAGATTCGCAAAATGTTTCAGGGGGTTCATGGAAAAAGAAATCGCAAAATGGCGGCCGCAGAAGTTTTCTGCCCGCCAAAATTAATCTCAGCTATCAGTTTGAGTAGTAGCTTGTCACTCAGGATAGTCAATGTCCAAAGCAGCTAATCAGGTATGTAGACCAACCAGATTGACAGGTTACCTGGCCAGTTATTACTGTTGTTCTGAACAACAGCAGACATTGGCCCAGTAGAAAGCGCCATGTCTCGCACCTCGTGATGGGAGTTGGAGCTGCAAAATCTTTTTCTTTCTCAGAATGGACCGGGCAAACACAAATCCATTCCTTACTCGCTCCAAGATTTGAGGGCATCACGGTGGCACAGTGGTTAGCACTGCTACCTCACAGCGTCAGGGACCCGGGTTCAATTCCGGCCTCGGGTCACTCTCTGTATGGAGTTTGCATGTTCTCCCAGTGTCTGCGTGGGTTTCCTCCGGGTGCTCCGGTTTCCTCACACAATCCAAAAATGTGCGGGTTAGGTTGATTGGCCATGCTAAATTGACCCTAGTGTCAGGGGGATTAAATGTTTGGGGCTATGGAGATGGGGCCTGGGTGGGATTGTGGTTGGTACAGACCCGATGGGCCGAATGGCCTCCTTCTGCACTGTAGGAATTATATGACTTTATGGGCCTGATTTTACAAAAACATCGTGCCCGTTTTCGGGTGCAAAATCGCGGTAAAGTTGGGCGCCTGGCCTATACCGCGATCTGCACCCGATTCCAAGCAGGTCCAAGATCAGTACAAGTCCAAGAGGAGACACTGGAGAAAGACCAAGCTGGTCCTGTAAAGGGATACACCATCACTGGTACACTACCAGCCACAGATTACTCTTCCCTGCAGGGACAAGAGAGCGGGAGAGATGACTGTGGCTGGTATTGTACCAGTGATGGTGTATCCCTTTACAGGCCCAGCTTGGTCCTTCTCCAGTGTCTCCTCTTGGACTTGTACTGATCTTGTAGCCGGTTTTCATGCGGATCCACTGTGGAACCGGCCGGTTCTGCTTCATCTTCTTAGCGAGGAATCGCTTCATCCTGAAGGTTTTGTGGGATGACATGGCCGCACGTCCATTCCGGCAGGAGGGATTCGTTCCTCCGGTGGGGAGGAGGGATCGCCCGCAGTGGTGGTGGACTGCCCCCTCCCTCCCTACCGATCGGCCGCAGACTGGCCAGCGGACTCCCCCCCCCCCACCACCACCCCCCTAACCAGAGGATGATCGTCAGAGAGCCGCTCTCTCCGCTTTCTGCTTATTCTTTTCTTTTGAGCCTGGGCGCGCTCTCAGATGTTTTTCAAATTGCGCGTGCGCAGTTCAGAGCTCCGATTGGTCCGCCAGCGCTAAGCCCCGCCCACAGCACGAATCGGACCGGAGTTGGCAAAACGCGTATGAGCGCGCTGGAAAGAGGATTCCAGGCGCGGATCTATTTGACGCCCAGATTCGGCACTTCGACTCAAAATGGTAAAATCAGGCCCTATGAAAAACCAAATTCAAATTCCAATTGAATCCAATTCATGGTCCCCACAAGGGAGACAAACAAGATCCAAGCTGACAAGATAAGGCATTGAACCCCATCTCAGGCTTGATCCGACGCTTGATCTTAGCCAAAGGATTGAGAAACAGAGTCATAGAATCCCCAAATGCAGAAGGAGGCCATTCAGCCCTTTGAGTCTGCACCGACAACAATCTCACCCAGGCCCTATCCCTGTAACCCCACGTATTTACCCTGCTAATCACCCTGACACTAAGGGGCAATTTATCATGGCTAATCCACCTAACCTTCACATCTTTGGAATGAGAGAGGAAACCGGAGCACCCGGAGGAAACCCGCGTAGACACGGGGAGAATGTGCAAACTTTACACAGCCACCTGGGGCTGGAATTGAACCCGGGTCCCTGGCGCTGTGAGGCAGCAGTGCTAACCACTGTGCCACCGTGTCACCCTCATTAAGTCATCGGTGGTGTGCTGTCTCCTGCTTTGGAGTCTGTGCCTGTGGGAGTGGAGCTTTCAGGTAAGTACTTGCTTTTCATATTTTACTGTTTTCTGTGTTTCCCTTCCCCTTTCGACCCCTTGTTTAAAATCCTGAAGGTAAGGTGAGAAGATTGGACTGGCTTTGATCGGGGCCCAGGAGAGGGGGTTGCAGATGGTGCCAAATACCAGGGCCCAGGGGCTCAGTGTTGTGATGCCAGCCAGAGTGAGGAGCCCGACCTGAAAGACATCTTTTAAAATCAAAGCCATCAGTTTGAGCATCCCGATTTGTTTTACTGAGCTGCAGCGCTACTGATTCTGACCTTCAGGCGGCTTTGCGGTTCTGAATTTGAAAAGTCCTGCCAAAAAACACAAGGTGACCAAAGCTCAACAGCGATAACTGATGAGTGTTCCCGACTGAAGATCTGTTCGAAAGCTGGCAAGTCACTCAATCATTTTAGAGCTAAATGGATGCGGGGGAATGACGAGGGGGGTGAGGTGAGGGTGGAGGTGTGTGGGAGTTGGGGGAGTGAGGTGTGAGGGCGTTGAGGTGAGGGGGGTCAGGGGTGGAGGCATGTGGGGGTTGGGGAGCAAGGTGTGAGGGGGTTGGGGTGGAGGAGTGTGAGGGTGGGGTGTGAGGGGGTTGAGATGAGGGGGTCAGGGGTGGAGGCGTATGGGGGTTGGGGAGTGAGGTGTAAGGGGGTTGGGGTGGAGGAGTGTGAGGGTGGGGTGTGAGGGGGTTGGGGTGGAGGAGTGTGAGGGTGGGGTGTGAGGGGGTTGAGGTGAGGGGGTCAGGGGTGGAGGCGTATGGGGGTTGGGGAGTGAGGTGTGAGGGGGTCGAGGTGAGGGGGTCAGGGGTGGAGGCATATGGGGGTTGGGGAGTGAGGTGTGAGGGAGTTGGGGTGGAGGAGTGTGAGGGTGGGGTGTGAGGTGGTTGAGGTGAGGGGGTCAGGGGTGGAGGCATATGGGGGTTGGGGAGTGAGGTGTAAGGGGGTTGGGGTGGAGGAGTGTGAGGGTGGGGTGTGAGGGGGTTAGGGGTGGAGGTGTGAGGAGGTTGGGGAGTGAAATGTGAGGTGGAGCCGTGTGGGGGTGTGGGAGTGAATATAAGGGTGTTCGAGTTCTCTTGAGTAACAGCAATCTAAAGGCACTCAGTCGATTCCTTACCCAAACAGCGCTGGCCACCATGCATCCAACGCAAGGCCTTTAATTACTTGTGCACAAGGAGAACTCTCCATGGCCAAATTGGATGACCGAAGCAGTTCTGAGGTTACAGAGAAACAGCTCAGCAGTTCTAGTCAATTACAGCAAATCAGGAGCAAAAGATTTTTCACATCTTTCACTGACATACATATTTGCCAATTAAATCTCGGCCTTTTATCCTTTCTCATTCGATAAAAAATTGACTTCTGCTGATCCTTCATTTGCACAGCATATCCTCATATCTTGCCTTTGGTGTTACGGAAAAAATCTGGTCTTAGATAGAACCATAGAAAATTACAGCTCAGAAACAGGCCTTTTGGCCCTTCTTGTCTGTGCCGAACCATTTTATGCCTAGTCCCACTGACCTGCACTTGGACCAATAGAACCAATAGTCTTGTTCACCCTCTGGTGAAGGCCGAAAAAGGAAAATGTCATGGGGGCCTGTGAAGAAATAGCAGAGACTGACTCCTTTTGAAGGTCAGTAAGCTGATAAACATTTTCCACTACTGCACAGAGAAAACATTTTTTAATTTGAACACTTTAACTTCCACACAATTTAACTTCCAAACTATGAAACTTCAATCTGGACTTTTTAACTTCCACAAGGGGTTGGAGTGAGGAGGTGGAGGTGTGTGGCGATGTGTATGTATGTGTGTGTGTGTGGAGGGGTGGGGGTGTGGGGGGAGAAGTGAGGGGGTGGAGGTGTGTGGCGATGTGTATGTGTGTGTGTGTGTGTGTGGAGGGGTGGGGGGAGAAGTGAGGGGGTGGAGGTGTGTGGCGATGTGTGTGTGTATGTGGCGATGTGGGCGTGTGTGTGTGGAGGGGTGGGGGTGTGGGGGGAGAAGTGAGGGGTAAGGAGGTGGGGGTGAGGGGTGATCACTTTTAAGGTTTAGTACCACAGAATTAAATACTGTACAAATACTGCAATCTGCAGAACATTTTAATGAGGGTTGAGGAAGTCATCAAAATCAATGTTATAATCTGCCCAGTCAAATTAACAATATTTTATGATGCAGTTAAAATCAAATTTTTATTCCTTGGTTTGTTTAATGGACGCGGTGGGATCACCTGTCTGGTACTCACAAACTAGCACTGCATTATATCATTGCTGCTCTTAATAGTCATGGCCCATGCTGCATATATATGGACAATATTAGTAATCAGATGCCATAATGGGTGTTATTATTATCATCTTTCTGTGATTGTTTGGTGAATTGATGAGGGAAGTGTTAACGGAGTGGGGGGGATGGGGTTTGGAATAAAGTGTCATAAGTATCACAGACAGAAGGGGGCAGTTAATTCTTTTTTAATACTTTTCCATTCAATCAAATCAAGTCCAATTCAGAGTCTCAATAAGTTGAGACATTTCCAATCCAGGCTGACAAGACAGGGCATGCAATCCCCTACCCTGTCTTGGGCCTGATCTGCATGAGTCCAAGCTGATTGGAGTAGGCAGACGTCTCCGCCCCTCCCCAGGCTTGATCTCATTTGCATCTTAGCCAAAAGGCCGAGATACCACTTTTAAAAATTGCTTCATATGAAGCTTAAATGCAACCCAATGGCCACTACCAAGTGCAGCATCTGCATTATTAAACAGCACTAATTTCACCTCCCACTACCCATCCATAAACAGAAAGGAATCTTTTGATTTGCTTCATTTTCAAGGCATTTTCATGAAATACCTATAAATTGTCAATATAGACAATATAATTCCATTAATAACTGGATTTGTTCACCTTTGAAAAGTAACTGGTGTATTCCACATTCTGAATGGCATCACCTCACATTGATATAGGCACTCTGGGGTTACAGAGGCAGCAATTTCCTTGGCTTAGTCTGTTAGTGGCGCTTACCAATATTCTTCTAACAAGACGTAGTTCAGGGTTCATTGGTTCTGTATGGTGTATAGTGGATGAGATATGTGGGTGAGTAGAGGGACATAGCCTGGCATGGAAGGTCTGAGGTGCCACGGGGTGGGTAGTGTGTCACTGTTTGGCATGTTGGGCTTGAGGGCCCATTAGGTGAGGGACATGAAGTGGTATGAGTTAACCTGGCTTGGGCTTCGGCATGGGGAGTGTTGGGGGGGGGGGGGGGGGCGATGGGGGGGAGGTGAAGGGCTTTGTGGGGTGAAGGATAGAGGATTGTTCTTCATTTTGTTGTCATTATTACAACTTGGATGAAATGCTACAGTACTGATGTGGGCCTTCCAAACAGCCCACCTCACTATTTAGCAGCCACTGTGACTGCCTCTGAACGGGCCTGACTCCAGTTAGCACCTACATCCTCTGAAAGAAAATCCTGTCTTTGCTGGCACTTTCTTCCCAAGGCGGGTTTACTGAACCAGGGAATTTCCCGACTCCAGCCCCTGCCTGGAGGATGAAAATCCAGCTGTTTGTGTCCATGTTTTCAGGCAGACTGTCAAAAGCCTGTGCTCCTGCTTGAGAAACCTTGAGCTTTCCCAACAGGTAATGAAAAAATAAGACAGGTGAAGAATGCATTTACAACCTTGGTTATAAGGTAATGTGCTCTGTTCCCTAAGCAGGGTGAACTACCAAAGGCTGGATTAAGTGGACCTTATTTTGTTAAAAAGAAACTTAATGAGAGAAGCAATGTGATTAGTATTCCAGAAACTTGAGGAGCGATCTTACCAGCTCACCACACGGATCGACTGGCTTGGTGAGCCGGTAGGATAAGGCGAGAGGCAAAAAACTCAGGTTCGCGCCCGATTTCTCACCTTTCCCGATGGTACTGGCACTGTTTTACCAGCAAAATTAGCCTTGCACCTGCTGATTTCAATATTAATAACATCATTTAAGCATCATTAGTGAGTCCCAGATGCTATCGTCCAAGGGGTGGGACCTGAGGGGGGTGAGACCTGAGGAAGGTGGCGGGGTCGGCAGGGGAGGAGCTCTGCAATGGGTGGGAGGGAAGGGAAGGGGGGGGGAGACTGGTACAAGGAGCAATTTCAGTGCCAGTGTGATGCCAGCTACATCGGCTGTACATCCCAATGACTGGCAGATCGTATCAATCAGCACATCCCTTTACGTGTTCAGAATAGAAAGAGTACTAACTGTATTCAACCAGCCCATGCTTACAAAACTCAGACTATGATGTCTAACATTAGATATGATTTGGTGATTGGGCAGCACTTGCTGAACAGTCCCGACTGTGTTAAGACACTAATAACAAATTTATGATTATCAGTTAGTGACTGAATGTAGCTCTCATAAGTTTGCTAGAAGCTATATATACTCATACACTGGGACCTACCCTCTGCTGGCAACAGAAACATGTCCAAGCATTGATCCACTGGAGCAAGCTGAGAGGGGTGATTGAAAAGCAGCAGTGCTGGTAAGAGATTAATTGGATTAATTGAATTGTTTATTTATTTAATTAGTCAGCTAGTGTGTGTATTTTTTTGGCCTTTACTTTAACAGCAGTTTTTCAAGTTTAAAGTGAAAACTAGAAGTGGGCAGCAAAGGAGTCTGGGAAGGGTTTTTATTTTAACTTTAAAAGTCAGTTACCTGGGTGGTTCCCCCTCAGTAGTAGTTTTTTTTTCTCTCGGGCCCCTAGCCCTATAAATTGGTGCAGAGGAGATACCCGATCCTCTACACTGGTAGAGGATCCCACCCTTCCATCCTCCTCTAACCTAATTATAAGTGTGGGGAAGTTTTTTGTTTTCTTTTTTTCTTGCTGGTAATGGCTTCAGGGATGGCAGTTCAGGCAGTATGCTGCATCTCCTGTGGGATGTATGTGGTGAGGAAATCCAGTAGTGTTTCAGGAGATTTTAGTTGTAAGAAGTGCATTAGATTGCAGCTTCTGGAGGAGCGTGTAAAGGAGCTGGAGGGGGAGGTAGAGGAACTCCGCATAATTCGGGAGGCGGAGGTGGAAGTTGATAGGAGTTATAGAGAAATAGTAACTCCTAGAAATGAGGCTTGGGTCAATGCCAGGAGGAGGGGTAAGAAGCAATCGGGAAGACAATCCCCTGGGGCGGTTCCCCTCCATAATAGGTTTTCGGTGCTGGAGGCTACAGTTGAGGAGGAATCAACTGAGCATAGAGAGCAGATCTCTGGGGGTGAGCCGAGTGAGAAAGCTCAGGTGGTTAGGGGCTGTAAAAGACTGGGCCTTGTGATTGGGGACTCCACAATTAAGGGGACAGATAGGAGGGTCGGAACTAAAGGTAGGGACTCAGGGTTGGTGTGTTGCCTACCAGGGGCTGGGGTCCGGGATGTGTCTGACAGGGTATTCAGGACTCTTAGGGGGGAGGGAGATAAACCACAAGTTATTGTACATGTGGGGACACACGACATAGGGAGGATAGGGGAAGGGGATATTAGGCAGGGATTTATGGAGTTGGGGTGGAAACTAAAGGCCAAGACTGACAGAGTGGTTATCTCTGGACTCTTGCCTGTACCACGGGATAGTTTAGAGAGGAATAGGGAGAGGGAAGGTTTGAATTCATGGCTGAGGGGATGGTGCAGGAGGGAGGGGTTCAGGTACTTAAGCAATTGGGGCTCGTACTGGGGAAGGTGTGACCTCTATGAGAAGGATGGTCTACACCTTAATCAGAAGGGGACCAATATCATGGGGGGTAAATTTGCTAAGGCCATGCAGGGAGGTTTAAACTGATTCGGGGGGAGGGAGGGATCCTGAGTAGTGGGGCTGAAAGTGAGGGATGCATGGATGGGGACTGCAATGCACGGCATTGCAGAGGTGGGGTGGAGCAGGGTTTGAAATGTGTATACTTCAATGCCAGGAGTATTCGCAATAAAGTGGGTGAACTTGCAGCGTGGATCAGTACCTGGGACTTCGATGTTGTGGCTATTTCAGAGACATGGATAGAGCAGGGGCAGGAATGGATGCTGCAGGTCCCGGGGTTCAAATGTTTTAGTCGAAGTAGGGAAGGAGGTAGAAGAGGGGGAGGGGTAGCATTATTGGTCAGAGATTGTATCACAGTGTCAGAGAGGAGGTTTGATGAGGACTTATCTGTTGAGGTAGTATGGGCGGAGATTAGAAATAGGAGAGGAGAGGTCACCCTGTTGGGAGTCTTTTATAGACCTCCTAAAAGTTCTAGAGAGGTTGAGGAAAGGATTGCGGAGTCAATCCTGCTTAGGAGTGAAAGTAATAGGGCAATTGTTATGGGGGATTTTAACTTGACTAATATTGACTGGAATTGTTATAGCTCTAGCTCGTTAGAGGGGTCAGTTTTTGTTCAAAGCGTGCAGGAAGGTTTTTTGACTCAGTATGTAGACAGGCCAACTAGAGGTGAGGCTATATTGGATCTGGTGCTGGGAAATGAGCCAGACCAGGTGCTAGACTTGGAAGTTGGTGTGCATTTTGGTGATAGTGACCACAATTCGGTTACGTTCACCTTAGTGATGGAAAGGGATAGGCATGAACCTCGGGCCAGTGGTTTTAGCTGGGGGAAGGGTAATTATGAGGCTATTAGGAGAGAATTAGGAAACATAGGTTGGACTAGGAGATTACAGGGACTGGGAACGTCCGACATGTGGAGTTTTTTCAAGGAGCAGCTACTGCGAGTCTGTGATAGGTATGTCCCTGTCAGGCAAGGAGGAATTGGTAGGGCTAGGGAACCGTGGTGCACCAAAAAAGTTTCTTTGTTGGTTAAAAAGAAAAAGGAGGCTTATGTTCGGATGAGACGTGAGCACTCGGGTAGTGCACTAGAAAGCTTTAGATTGGCTAAGAGGGAGTTGAAGAGCGAGCTTAGAAGGGCTAAAAGGGGACATGAGAAGACTTTGGCGGATAGGGTTAAAGAGAATCCTAAGGCGTTCTATAGGTATGTCAAGAACAGAAGGTTGGTTAGGGCAAGTTTAGGGCCAGTTATAGATGGCAGAGGGAAGTTATGTGTGGAACCGGAGGAGATTGGTGAAGCATTGAACCAATATTTCTCTTCGGTGTTCACGCAAGGGGACATGAATATAGCTGAGGAGGACACTGGGTTGCAAGGGAGTAGAATAGACAGTATTACAGTTGATAAGGAGGATGTGCAGGATATTCTGGAGGGTCTGAAAATAGATAAATCCCCTGGTCCGGATGGGATTTATCCAAGGATTCTCTGGGAGGCAAGAGAAGTGATTGCAGAGCCTCTGGCTCTGATCTTCAGGTCGTCGTTGGCCTCTGGTATAGTACCAGAAGATTGGAGGTTAGCGAATGTTGTCCCATTGTTTAAGAAGGGGAACAGAGACTTCCCCGGGAATTATAGACCGGTGAGTCTCACTTCTGTTGTCGGCAAGATGTTGGAAAAAATTATAAGGGATAGGATTTATAGTTATTTGGAGAGTAATGAATTGATAGGTGATAGTCAGCATGGTTTTGTGGCAGGTAGGTCGTGCCTTACTAACCTTATTGAGTTTTTTGAGAAAGTGACCAAGGAGGTGGATGGGGGCAAGGCAGTGGACGTGGTATATATGGATTTTAGTAAGGCGTTTGATAAGGTTCACCATGGTAGGCTTCTGCAGAAAATGCAGATGTATGGGATTGGGGGTGATCTAGGAAATTGGATCAGGAATTGGCTAGCGGATAGGAAACAGAGGGTGGTGGTTGATAGTAAATATTCATCATGGAGTGCGGTTACAAGTGGTGTACCTCAGGGATCTGTTTTGGGGCCACTGCTGTTTGTAATATTTATTAATGATCTGGATGAGGGTATAGTTGGGTGGATTAGCAAATTTGCTGATGACACCAAAGTCGGTGGTGTGGTAGACAGTGAGGAAGGGTGTCGTAGTTTGCAGGAAGACTTAGACAGGTTGCAAAGTTGGGCCGAGAGGTGGCGGATGGAGTTTAATGCGGAGAAGTGTGAGGTAATTCACTTTGGTAGGAATAACAGATGTGTTGAGTATAGGGCTAACGGGAGGACTTTGAATAGTGTGGAGGAGCAGAGGGATCTAGGTGTATGTGTGCATAGATCCCTGAAAGTTGGGAATCAAGTAGATAAGGTTGTTAAGAAGGCATATGGTGTCTTGGCGTTTATTGGTAGGGGGATTGAATTTAGGAGTCGTAGCGTTATGTTGCAACTGTACACAACTCTGGTGCGGCCGCACTTGGAGTACTGTGTGCAGTTCTGGTCCCCACATTACAGGAAGGATGTGGAGGCTTTGGAGAGGGTGCAGAGGAGGTTTACCAGGATGTTGCCTGGTATGGAGGGGAGATCCTATGAGGAGAGGCTGAGGGATTTGGGATTGTTTTCGCTGGAAAGGCGGCGGCTAAGAGGGGATCTTATTGAAACATATAAGATGATTAGAGGTTTAGATAGGGTGGATAGTGATAGCCTTTTTCCTCTGATGGAGAAATCCAGCACGAGGGGGCATGGCTTTAAATTGAGGGGGGGTAGTTATAGAACCGATGTCAGGGGTAGGTTCTTTACCCAGAGGGTGGTGAGGGATTGGAATGCCCTGCCAGCATCAGTAGTAAATGCGCCTAGTTTGGGGGCGTTTAAGAGATCCGTAGATAGGTTCATGGACGAAAAGAAATTGGTTTAGGTTGGAGGGTCACAGTTTGTTTTTTTTTTAACTGGTCGGTGCAACATCGTGGGCCGAAGGGCCTGTTCTGCGCTGTAATGTTCTATGTTCTATGTTCTATGTTCATTGTGCCTTTCTTGAATTAAACAAAAGCGTGGGAGACAATTGTTCTTGGTGCAGTCTCCATGGCAACACCTTGACCAATCAGAGTCAACTTACCAACCAATCAGCACCCTTTTCTCATGCAAAATAAATTGTTGCTCCCTTTGATATTTGGTATTCTTGCATCTGTCCAGATGAGTGCAAGACAAAACGTTTTAACAGAATGTCTCTTTTTTCCAGCAATACTCATGTTCCATACTACAAGGTGACGATTTGATTCATAATAATTGGCTGTTATGTAGATTAATGTATAAGTCATTGAGTGGACGTTCCTTTGAATGTGGTTTGGCTCATCAACTCAAGGTATTTAAAACAATAATGTTCAAAGCATCCTCACAACATTTGTATCAATCTAGGTCAGGGCATGAAGTTTAATTAATGCTGGCTTTGTAAGGATTTAAGTGGCCAGGCATCAAGCCAAAACGAAACAAAAATGTTTAAATTTTACTGAAAGCAGCCTTTGGATCTCATTCAAGAATTTAGCTGCATAGGCCAGGCCAAGTGATTCTAACACTCTGTTGCAGTCTCCCAAATAGGGCTGGCACCTCCTATTCCTCATCTTCTTTCTGCCCCTTATCGACATCATTCGAAGACATGACGTCAACATTCACATGTATGCTGTTAGCACGTCATCACGTCTTTTGTGCTGTTGTTCTGTTTGTCCACATTAGTCCTCAATGAGCACAATTTGCTCCCATTAAGTTTTGCGAAAACTGAAGCCATTGTCTACCAGCTCCATTTTCTTGCTGATAGTTACGTTGCTCTGCCGGCCTCTGCCTCAGGCCGAACCACACAGTCTGCAACCTCAACATTTTATTTGATCCTGTTTGGAGCTTTCCACCCCATTTCCTCTGCATCCAGGAATGCTTACTCGCACTTGACAATATTGTCCCTATCTAAACCTACCTGCCACTGAAACCCTCGTGCATGACTCTGTCATCTCCAGACTCAGCCAGTTTAATGCTCTCCTGACTAGCTTTCATCTTCCACATACTGTAAACATCAATTCATCCAAAACTTACTGCCTGTAACCACGGCGGCACAGTGGTTAGCACTGCTGCCTCACAGCGCCAGGGACCTGTCTGTGTGGAGTTTGCACATTCTCCCCGTGTCTGCGTGGGTTTCCTCCGGGTGCTCCGGTTTCCCCCCACAGTCTGAAAGACGTGTTGGTTAGGTGCATTGACCATGCTAAATTCTCCCTCAGTCTACCCAAACGGGTGCCAGAGTGTGGCAACTAGGGGATTTTCACAGTAACTTCATTGCAGTGTTAATGTAAGCCTACTTGTGATATTAAACTTTAACTTTACTAACTCACACCATAGCCATCACCGCTGTGCTTTCTAGCTTCCTAGTTCATAAACACATCAAATATAAGTTTTTCAACCCCCTCCCCATAGTTGTGTTCAAACCCTTCCGTGAAACTGTTGCCTCTCTATTTCCTTTTCCAGTCTTATATAACCCTCCAGAACTCTGTCTCTCAAACATCCGCCTGCTCTTCACTCCACCATTGGCAACCTTCCTTCAGTCGCCTAAGCCATAAGCTCTAGAACTCTCTCCTCAAATCCCTCTGCCTCCATCTCTCTGTCTTCCTTTAGGACCCTCTTAAAATCTATTGCTTTAACAAAGGTTATAATCAGCGCTCATAATATCTCCTTTGGCTCTGTGAATTCTCTTGTCTAAGTACACTCCTGTGAAGTGCCTCGGGGTGTTTTACGATGTTAAAAGGGATATTTAAATGCAGTTGTTGGTGTACAGTTTATCTAGCACTCAGGTAAAGAGGTCTTTTTGATCCAATGGGGGAACCGTTGCTTTTCGATCTGACAGTGCACATGTAAAATATAGCCTGCGATTCTTCCAAAAGCGCTGAATTGGCGGGAGAACTGTAGATCCCAACTGTTTTGTCAGTTCAGCTTCTCACCTGAATCTCTGCACTCTGTGCACTGCAGAGGTCCCAGTTGTGAATATCATTAAACACCCAGGGGGTGGGGCCTATTCGCACCGGAGTCTGACAGTTCTGGAACTCTGCGCATGCGCAGTGGTCCCGATCTGTCAGACTCCCCGTTTGCTGCCCAGCTCGATCGCTGACCAGACCAGAACCCCCGCAGAGCTGCCCCTCCAGCCCCCCCCCCATGGCCCGATCGCAGCCCCCACAACAATTCCCGGGCCAGCCCTGATCGCCCCCCTCCTGGAGTGCCCCAATGTCCAGGCCCCACCCCCCAGCAGTGGCGGTCCCCCCAGCCTCCGCACCCCGGCAGAACCCTCCCCGCTGACCTCCCCCCCCCTCCCCGGGATCAGACCCCGCCCACTCCCGGCAGGCCACCCTCCCCCCAGCCCGCCCCAATCCCTCCATCTGCGCCCTCCCTCCATCCCAGACCGATCCTATCTGCAGAATGGCAGCCCCACCCCACCGATCACCCCTAGGCCCTGCCCACAGTAGGCCCCGCCTCCCTGGCACTGCCCAATGCCTGATGGGCAGTGCCAAGGTGCCCCCTAGATAGTGCCAGGGGGCACAGGCTGGCACTGCCAGGGTGCCCATGCCCAGGGGGCACCCCCCGCCACCCCATCCCCTGGGCGGCCCCGATTGCTCCCCTTCATTCCGGCGGGGTCTCCCGCTACTTCCCCGAACATGGGGACCTACTCTAAACCCCGCCTGAATGAAGTACTCCTGACAGGGTGGGAGATTCAATCGGGACCTGAAAGTTCTCAATAATCATATTTAAAACAGATTCAAATGACTTACCTGTCTTCCCGTCAGTTTCCAGCATGGTCTGATCGGCGACTGTTCACCGGCTCTGGGAGATGCGCATGCGTTCCCAGCAAAACAAAATGTGAAAGGCTTACAGGGGACGGAATTCTTAAAATGCATTCAGGAGAGCTTTTTATGCCAATGCAGGAAACCCCTGCAGGAAACTCCTACAAGAGAGGGGGTGGTGCTGGACCTAGTTTTAGGGAATGAAGCCAGACAAATGGTAGAAGCTTCAGCGGGGGAGCATTTTGGTGACAGTGACCATAACTCAGTAGGATTTAAGGTAGCTATGGAAAGGGACAAAGATGGATTGGAAATAAAGGTTCTGAATGGATGCGCAAATGCTGGTACAAGGCCAGCAACGCGCATCTCCCACCGCGACCCGCCAGAAAAGTTGCAGGTCGCGTTGGAAGAATCGCGGCCATAATTTTCATTCTTATTCGGGACATTGGCTGTGCAGTGCTCAGGATATCCTGAGGTTGTGACAGGTGCAATGGAAAAGATAGCAAACTTGCTCTTTCTTACTTTCACTCCAAATATCAGAATACTATCAAGAAAATAATATCTTCCCACAGCAAACCACCCCCCCCCCTCCCCCCCTCCCCCGCCTCCCTGGACACAATGCTCCCAGGTATCTTTGTAAAGAACGATCTTTAGAAGGTGCCATTCTAGAAATCTAAAATAGAGGCTGATGAGGTTTAAGTTTAAAGTTTATTTATTAGTGTCACAAGTAGGCTTACATTAACACTGCAATGAAGTTATTGTGAAAACACACTGGAAAGAACTTAGCATGGCCAATGCACCTAACCAACACGTCTTTCGAACTGTGGGAGGAAATCGGAGCACCCGGAGGAAACCCATGCAGACCCGGGGAGAACGTGCAGACTCCGCACAGACAGTGACCCAAGGGTGGAATGGAACCCGGGTCCCTGGTACTGTGAGGCAGCAGTGCTACCCACTGTGCCACCATTGCCAATTCTTCTTTGCAGCTAAAATCCTAGAACTCTTTACCTACCTGCCAGTGTCTCTACCTGCCAGGGCCTGAAGGTCTGGAGTGCATCTACTTCAATGCAAGGAGCGTAGCAGGTAAGACAGACAAACTTAGGGCCTTAATGCTTACGAGAAATTTGGATGTGGTTGCGGTGACAGAGACTTGGTTGAAAGAGGGACAGGACTGGCAACTGAATATTCCGGGGTACAAGTGTTTTAGGCGAGACAGAGGAGGGGCCAAAAGAGGTGGGGAGTAGCAGTATTAGTTAGAGAGCATATTACAGCGGTGCAGAGGGAGGAAAATTCAGAGGGGTCGTGTAACGAGTCACTGTGGGTGGAGCTCAGAAACAGGAAGGGCGCAGTCACTATGTTGGGGGTATACTACAGGCCCCCAACAGCCCAAGGGAAGTGGAAGAACGGATATGTCAGGAGATAATGGATAGGTGCAGGAAAAATAGGGTTGTTGTAGTGGGAGACTTCAATTTCCCTGGTATAGACTGGAAATCGCGTAGGGCTGGGAGTCTGAATGGGGAGGAATTTGTAAAATGCGTACAGGAAGGTTCTTTGGAACAATATATAGATAGCCTGACTAGAGAGGGGGCTCGACTGGACCTAGTACTGGGGAATGAGCCCGGTCAGGTCTTCAAAGTTTCGGTCGGGGAACATGTGGCAAATAGTGACCACAATTCTGTTAGCTTTAGGATAGTGATGGAAAAGAATGAGTGGTGTCCCAAGGGTAAGGTGTTGGATTGGGGGAAGGCTAACTTTAGTGGGATTAGGCAGAAATTGGCAGCTGTTGATTGGGAGAGGCTGTTTGAGGGTAAATCCACATCTGGCATGTGGGAGTCTTTTAAGGAACAGTTGTTAGGGCTGCAGGATAGGCATGTGCCTGTAAAAAAGAAAGATAGGAACGGTAGGATTCGAGAACCGTGGATAACCAGGGAAATTGAGGGATTGGTCAAAAAGAAAAGAGAGGCGTACGTTAGGTCCAAGCAGCTAAAAACGGAGGGAGCTCTGGAGGAGTACAAAGGAAATAGGAAAGAACTCAAATGAGGAATTAAAAGGGCAAAAAGGGGTCACGAAATGTCCTTGGCAGACAGGATTAAGGAGAATCCCAAGGCATTTTATTCATACGTTAGGAACAAAAGGGTTGTCAGGGAAAAAATCGGAACTCTCAGGGACAAAAGTGGGGAATTATGCTTGGAGCCCAAAGAAGTAGGGGAGATTCTAAATGGATACTTTGCGTCGGTATTCTGGGAGTGTCTCGGAGGGGAGTGTTGACCCGTTAGAGATAATCTCCATTACAAGGGAGGAAGTGTTAGGTTTTTTAGGGAATATGAAGACTGACAAATCGCCACGGCCTGATGGAATCTATCCAAGGCTGCTCAGGGAGACGAGAGATGAAATCGCTGGGCCTCTGATGCAAATCTTTGTCTCGTCACTGGACACAGGTGAGGTCCCAGAGGATTGGAGGATAGCTAATGTGGTCCCATTATTTAAGAAGGGTAGGAAGGATAACCCGGGAAATTATAGGCCGGTGAGCTTGACGTCCGTGGTTAGGAAGTTGTTGGAGAGGATTCTTAGAGATAGGATGTATGCGCATTTAGAAAGGAATAAACTCATTAACAATAGTTAGCATGGTTTTGTGAGAGGGAGGTCATGCCTCACTAACCTGATGGAGTTTTTTGAAGAAGTGACTAGAATGGTTGACGAGGGAAGGGCCGTGGATATCGTCTATATGGACTTTAGTAAAGCGTTTGACAAAGTCCCTCATGGTAGGTTGGTGCAAAAGGTTGGATCTCATGGGATAAAGGGGGAGGTGGCTAGATGGGTGGAGAACTGGCTTGGTCACAGAAGACAGAGGGTGGTAGTGGAAGGGTCTTTTTCCGGCTGGAGGCTTGTGACTAGTGGTGTTCCGCAGGGCTCTGTATTGGGACCTCTGCTGTTTGTGATTTATATAAACGATCTGGAAGAAGGTGTAACTGGGGTGATCAGAAAGTTTGCGGACGACACGAAAATGGCTGGACTTGCAGATAGTGAGGAACATTGTCAGAGGTGACAGAAGGATATAGATAGGCTGGAAATTTGGGCAAAGAAATGGCAGATGGAGTTCAATCCAGATAAATGCGAAGTGATGCATTTTGGTAGAACTAACGTAGGGGGGAGCTATACGATAAATGGCAGAACCATAAAGGGTGTAGATACGCAGAGGGACCTGGGTGTGCAAGTCCACAGGTCCTTGAAGGTGACGTCACAGGTGGAGAAGGTAGTGAATAAGGCATATGGCATGCTTGCCTTTATAGGACAGGGCATAGAGTATAAAAGTTGGTGTCTGATGTTGCAGTTGTATAGAATGTTGGTTCGGCCGCATTTGGAATACTGCGCCCAGTTCTGGTCGCCACACTACCAGAAGGACGTGGAGGCTATAGAGAGAGTGCAGAGGAGGTTTACCAGGATGTTGCCTGGTATGGAAGGGCTTAGTTATGAGGAGAGATTGGGTAAACTGGGGTTGTTCTCACTGGAAAGACGGAGGATGAGGGGCGACCTAATAGAGGTGTATAAAATTATGAAAGGCATAGATAGGGTGAATGGTGGGAAGCTTTTTCCCAGGTCGGTGGTGACGTTCACGAGGGGTCATAGGTTCAAGGTGAGGGGGGGGAGGTTTAACACGGATATCAGAAGGACGTATTTTACACAGTGGGTGGTGGGGGCCTGGAATGCGCTGCCGGGCAAGGTGGTGGAGGCGGACACACTGGGAACGTTTATGACTTATCTAGATAGCCACATGAACGGAGTGGGAATAGAGGGATACAAAAGAATGGTCTAGGTTGGACCAAGGAGCGGCGCGGGCTTGGAGGGCCGAAGGGCCTGTTCCTGTGTGTATTGTTCTTTGTTCTTTGTCTCCAGAACACACAGAGTTCAATCGTACAAGAAGGTGGTTCCCCAGCACCTTCTCAAGGGTAATAATTAGAAAAAGGCAATATGTGCTGGCCTTGTCAGTGACATCCACATCCCATGAATTAACACGAGAAATTCTTGGTCCAGTGGTGTATTATGTTCCACCTTGTCAGGGAGTCAACCTGTCAAATCATGAGTGTGAAGAAAGATGTTGCGAAGACACAAGTTGTATATATACGCTTTTACTTTTTGCAGTTTTTGCTCCAAATATCATCTTGGAAATAGCATCATTGGTCACAACCACAAGTGGATTTCATGCCCCGTGATCCAGAGTGCATCTTTTTACTGATTGCATCTGGTTAAAACATAAACAAAGGCTCATTTCTCTAACCAAAAGAGAAAATGCTGGAAAATCTCAGCAGGTAGAACCATAGAACCATAGAAAATTACAGCTCAGAAACAGGCCTTTTGGCCCTTCTTGTCTGTGCCGAACCATTTTTTGCCTAGTCCCACTGACCTGCACTTGGACCATATCCCTCCACACCCCTCCCATCCATGATAGAACCATAGAAAATTACAGCTGGGGCAAATTACAGGTCTGGTAGCATCTGTAAGGAGAGAAAAGAACTGATGTTTCGAGTCCAGATGACCCTTTGTCAAAGCTCATTTCTCTATCTGGATTACTATAGATAGCTGGTTCATACCTTTGTAAATGATATAAGTGCCAGAGCATGGTGCTTGGTTCCTTCAGGAGATACAAGAAATTCTCTATGAACATAACCTTAAAGTTTTAAGATTGTATATAATAGAACATAGAACATAGAAAAGCTACAGCACAAACAGGCCCTTCGGCCCACAAGTTGCGCCGAACAATTTCCTTGCCTTCTAGGCTCATCTATAACCCTCTATCTTACTAACCTCCATGAACCTATCCAAAAGTCTCTTAAAGGACTCAATCGAATCCGCTTCCACCACCACTACCGGCAGCCAATTCCACGCACCCACCACCCTCTGAGTGAAAAACTTAGCCCTAACATCTCCTCTATACCTATTCCCCAGCACCCTAATCCGGTGGCCTCTCGTGACAACCATTTCAGTCCTGGGTAAAAGCCTCTGAGAATCCACTCTATCAATACCTCCCAACATCTTATACACCTCTATCAGGTCACCTCTCATCCTTCATTGGAGTTTAGAAGGCTGAGGGGTGATCTTATAGAGGCATATAAGATAATGAAGGGGCTGGATAGGGTAGAAGTGGAGAGATTCTTTCCACTTAGAAACTAGAGGGCACAGCTTCAACATAAAGGGGGGTCAGTTTAGGACAGAGTTGAGGAGGAACTTCTTCTCTCAGAGGGTGGTGAATCTCTGGAATTCTCTGCCCACTGAAGTGGTGGAGGCTACCTCGTTGAATATGTTTAAGTCACGGATAGATGGATTTCTGATCAGTAGGGGAATTAAGGGTTATGGGGAGCAGGCGGGTAAGTGGAACTGATTCACTTCAGATCAGCCATGATCTTATTGAATGGCGGGGCAGGCTTGAGGGGCTAGATGGCCTACTCCTGCTCCTATTTCTTATGTTCTTATGTTCTCTCCAAGGAGAATCGACCTAGCTCTCTCAACCTATCCTCATAAGGCATACCACTTAATCCCGGCAACATCCTCGTAAATCTCCTCTGCACCCATTCTATGGCTTCCACATCCTTTCTGTAATGAGGCGACCAGAACTGGGCACAGTACTCTAGGTGGGGTCTGACCAGGGTCCTATACAGCAGCAGCATTATCTCCCGATTTCTAAACTCAATTCCTCTATTGATGAAGGCCAGTATTCCATACGCCTTCTTAACCACAGCCTCGACCTGCGACGCCGCTTTGAGCGTCCTATGATATCATAGAAATCATAGAAACCCTACTGTGCAGAAGGAGGCCATTCGGCCCATCGAGTCTGCACCGACCACAATCCCACCCAGGCCCTACCCCCACATATTTACCCGCTAATCCCGCTAACCTAGGCATCTCAGGACTCTAAGGGGCAATTTTTAACCTGGCCAATCAACCTAACCCGCACATCTTTGGACTGTGGGAGGAAACCGGAGCACCCGGAGGAAACCCACGCAGACACGAGGAGAATGTGCAAACTCCACACAGACAGTGACCCAAGCCGGGAATCGAACCCGGGACCCTGGAGCTGTGAAGCAGCAGTGCTAACCACTGTGCTACCGTGCCGTTATAATAAAAAACCCAACTGAATGATTAATTAATGCTTCAAACCGCTGGGGTAACCAGCCTGATTACAGGTTGCTTGCTTAAAAAATGTTTAAGTTAACCTTACACAAATATCATAAGTTTAAGAATTTGACTGGACAAAACACAAACAAAATCTGCTTTTTCTTTTACACACTACAAAGCCTTTGACTTGATAGCAGCTACATTGAAATCCTGCGGCGCGCACTCATTCTCCAAGAAAACCTGAGCCCTTTCATCCAGTCAAATGCAATATTGTAAAAGTTGCATTCAGCTTCAATTCCTTCAAAAAGGAATCCGAGCATGAGTGCTAATATTTTCTTTAAGTACACTTTTTTCTCCATTTATCTAACACACATTTTGCAGTGCATTTTTTATTCTGCACATTATGGATTTTTTTTTCAACTTGTAACAAAAGTATCCTGTTAAGTTATTGGAAATTGATGTCTAGATCCTATCCATTGCTTCCTCTCCATGGAAACACACAACCATCCTCATTTCAAAACAGTCATAATACAGACCGGTTTTACATAACAATCCTTTTCTCAAGTCGACATGGCATGGTGCATTATAACTCCACCCTCCACCCACATTATGCTCCCTCCACCCACATTATCTGTACCTTTAAGACCTGGCTGGCTGTAGAGATTTGCATTCTAATTAGTATTCTGTAACTTGATTTCTGTGTCTGTTTGCACTGTTGGAGAACAGAGACCACTCCATCTGACGAAGGAGCTGTGCCCCGAAAGCTTATGGTATTTGTTACCAAATAAACCTGTTGGACTTTAACCTGGTGTTGTGAGACTTCTTACTGTGCATTATAACTCACCACAGTGGTCTACAGGGAAATGCGTTCATCATTCTATCATTTGAAGTCTAGCTATTCATTTGCTGGAACACAATGGAATTGAAATGGCACTGAATTTCCTGGAGACTTGCACTATTTAATTGACGCATCACCATTGTAGTGTCCATTTTACGGAAAAAAAGGGGCAATTATGGCATAAGTGACTTGTGCCATTACTCCACCCCGTAATTTCCTGCAATCTGCGATTTTCTTATTAAAATCACCAGTGATCACTTTCAACACCACTGCCGCATGGGTTCCTTTAGCACCTTGATGTATGGATTTATAGAAACACAGAAAATAATAGCTGGAGTAGACCAATCAGCCCTGCAAGCTTTCTCTGCCGTTCAATATGACCATGGCTTGCTGACCTTCCAACTCAATGTCATTCTCCCACGCTCTCCCCATATCCGTTGATGCCTTAAGAGTCTAGAAACATATCTACTTCCTTCTTAAATATATTCAGTGACTTGGCCTCTACAACCTTCTGTGGAGAGGATTCCACAGGTTCATGACCCTCTGAGTGAAGAAGTTTTTCCTCATCTCAGTCCTAAATTACCCCATATCCTGAGACTATGGGTGGGATTTTCTGGCTGTGCTTGCCCCAAAACTGGAATATCCCACCTCAGGTCAATAGACCTTTGCATGGTCCACCCCCACCTCACCCGTTACAATTCCTGTGGCAGGCGGAATGGGAACATTCCCCCCTATGATCCCTGGTTCTAAATTCCCCCAACCAGGGGAAATATCATCCCTGCATCCAGTCTGTCCAGTCATGTCAGAATTTTATATATTTCAATTAGATCTCCACTCATTCTTCTAAATTCCAGTGATTACAGACCCAATCAACCCAATTTCTCCTCATACGAAAATCCTGTCATCCCAGAAATCAGTGTGGTGAACTTTCACTGCACTTCCTCTATGGCAAGTATATCCTTCATAGGTAGGAAACTAAAACCACATAATATTCTAGCTGTGGCCTCACCAAGGCTCTGTGCAGATATAGTGAGACCTCTTGCAGTGAAGGCCAACATATCATGTGTCTTTCCTAACTGCTTGCTGCATCCACATGTTTGCTTCCAGTGACTGGAGTACAAGGGCACCTAGGTCTTTTTATACACCAACATTTCCCAATCTATCACCATTTAAATGATATTCTGCCATTCTGTTTTTTCCACCAAAGTGAGTAACTTTACATTAATCCACATCATACTGCACCTGCCATATATATGCTCACTCACATCTTACCCAGGCCCTCTCCCCCCACCCTATCCCCATAATCCCACACATTTATCATAGTCAGCCCACCTAACCGGCACATCTTTGAACTGTGGGAGGAAACCCCCACAGACACGGAAGGTGCAGACTCCACACAGACAGTGACCCAAGCCGGGAATCGAACCTGGGTCCCTGGCCCTGTGAGGCAGCAGTGCTGACCACTGTGCCACCTTGCCGCTCAACTTCTCCAAATCAAATTGTTGATGCATATTGTGAATAGCTGGGGCCCAAGCACTGATCCATGTGGTACCCCATTAGTCACTGCCTGCCACTCTGAAATAAAGCCATTTATTCCTACTCTCTGTTTCCTGTCTGCCAACCAATTCTCGATCTATGCCAGAACATTACCCCAAATCCCGTGTGCTTTAAATTTGTACACAGAACTCTTATGTGCGACTTTATCAAAAGCTTTCTGAAAATCTGAATACACCACATCTACCGCTTCTCCCTTATCTATTCTGCTAGTTAAATCCTCAAAAAACTCCAGTAGATTTGTCAGACGTGATTTCCGTTTCATAAATCCATGTTGACTTTGTCTGGTCCTGCGGATGTATTCTTGTTATCACATCTTTTAGAAAAACTGAAACGTTTTCCCTACTGCTGTCTTTAGGCAAACTGTATTTCCCTGTTTTCTCCCTCCCACCTTTTTAAATAGTGGGGTTACATTTGGCACTCTCCAATCTGCCGGGACTGTTCCAAAATCTACAGAATTTTGGAAAATGAGAATCAACACATCCACTTTTTCCTGCCCACCACCCTATAATGTAGATGATCAGGCCCTGGGGATTTATCAGTCATTAATTTCTCCAGTGCTTTTTAAAAATAATATTAATTTCCTAAAATTCGACTTTCTCACGAGGCCCTTGGTGCCCTGCCATTTCATAGAAATCATAGAAACCCTACAGTACAGAAAGAGGCCATTCGGCCCATCGAGTCTGCACCGACCACAATCCCACCCAGGCCCTACCTCCACACATTTTACCCACCAATCCACGGATCCCAGGACACTAAGGGGCAATTTTTTTAGCATGGCCAATCAACCTAACCAGCACATCTTTGGACTGTGGGAGGAAACCGGACAACTGGAGGAAACCCACGCAGACACGAGGAGAATGTGCAAACTCCACACACACAGTGACCCAAGCTGGGAATCGAACCCAGGTCCCTGGAGCTGTGAAGCAGCAGTGCTAACCACTGTGCCGCCTGGAAATTTCTGGAAAGTTCTTTGTGTCTTCCTCGGAGAATACAGAACTAAAGTAACTGTCTAATTCACCCGCCATTTCATAGTTCTCTATTTAAGATTTTCGGGTTTCAGAATGTGAGAGATTTGTCTTCACTAATCTTTTTCTTTTCACATATTTATGGAAGCTTCGACAGTCCACTTTTGTGTTACTTGCAAGTCTACTGTCAGATTGGCCATGATTTTATTAAAAGTTCAAAGACTATTTATTATTTGATTTTTGATTTGATTTATTATTGTCACATGTATTAACATACAGTGAAAAGTATTGTTTCTTGCGCACTATACAGACAAAGCATACCGTTCACAGAGAAGGAAACGAGAGAGTGCAGAATGTACTGTTACAGTCATAGCTAGGGTGTAGAGAAAGATCAACTTAATGCAAGGTACGTCCATTCAAAAGTCTGACAGCAGCAGGGAAGAAGCTGTTCTTGAGTCGGTTGGTATGTGACCTCAGACTTTTGTATCTTTTTCCCGATGGCAGAAGGAAGAAGAGAGAATGTCCGGGGTGCGTGGGGTCCTCAATTATACTGGCTGCTTTGCCGAGACAGCGGGAGGTGTAGACAGAGTCGATGGATGGGAGGCTGGTTTGCGTGATGGATTGGGCTACATTCACGAACTTTTGTAGCTCCTTGCGGTCTTGGGCAGAGCAGGAGCCATACCAAGCTGTGATACAACCAGAAAGAATGTTTTCTATGGTGCTTCTGTAAAAGTTGGTGAAAATCGTAGCTGACATGCCAAATTTCCTTAGTCTTCTGAGAAAGTAGAGGCATTGGTGGGCTTACTTAACTACAGTGTTGGCATGGGGGGACCAGGATAGGTTGTTGGTGATCTGGACACCTAAAAACTTGAAGCTCTTGATCCTTTCTACTTCATCCCTGTTGATGTAGACAGGGGCATGTTCTCCTTTATGCTTCCTGAAGTCGATGACAATCTCCTTCGTTTTGTTGAGATTGAGGGAGAGATTATTGTTGCTGCACCAGTTCACCAGAGTGTCACAAGTAGGCTTACATTAACACTGCAATGAAGTTACTGTGAAAATCCCCCAGTAGCCATACTCCGGTTCCTGTTCAGGTACACTGAGGGAGAATTTAGTATGGCCAATCCCCATCCATCGACCCTGTCTACACTTCCAACTGCCTCACAAAGTAGCCAGCATAATTAAGGACCCCAGGTACCCCAAACATTCTCTGTTCCACTTCTGCCATTGGGAAAAAGATACAAAAATCTGAGGTCACATACCAACCGACTCAAGAACAGCTTCTTCCCTGCTGCTGTCAGACTTTTGAATGGACGTACCTTGCATTAAGTTCATCTTTCTCGACACCCTAGCTATGACTGTAACACTACATTCTGCACTCTCTCGCTTCCTTCTCTGTTAACCGGATGTTTTGTCTGTATAGCGCGCAAGAAACAATACTTTTCACTGTATGTTAATACATGAGACAATAATAAATCAAATCAAAAATCAAATAATAAATAATCTTTAAACTTTTAATAAAATCATGGCCAATCTGATAGTTGACTTGCAAGTAACACAAAAGTGGATTGTAGAAGCTTCTATAAATATGTGAAAAGAAAAAGATTAGTGAAGACAAATGTCGGTCTCTCACATTCTGAAACCCGAAAATCTTAAATAGACAACTAGGAAATGGCAGGTGAATTAGACAGTTACTTTAACCAGCACATCTTTCGGATTGTGGGAGGAAACCAGAGCACCCGGAGGAAACCCACGCAGACATGGGGAGAACATGCAGTCTCCACACAGACAGTGACCCAAGCCGGGAATCAAACCTCGGTCCCTGGCGCTGTGAGGCAGCAATGCTAACCACTGTGTGGAGTAGGCTCAAGGGACTGAATAGCTTTCTCCTGCTCCTTGTTTGTATGTACTCCCATACTCTATTGTTCACTTCTCAATCAATCTCTTGGCACAGTGGTTAGCACTGCTGCCTCACAGCACCAGCCAGGGACCTGGGTTAGATTCCCGGCTTGGGTCACTGTCTGTGCGGAGCCTGCATGTTAGAAATCATAGAAATCATAGAAACCCTACAGTACAGAAAGAGGCCATTCGGCCCATCGAGTCTGCACCGACCACAATCACACCCAGGCCCTACCCCCATCCCTACATATTTACCCACTAATCCCTCTAACCTACGCATCTCAGGACACTAAGGGAAGTTTTTTTTTAAGCATGGCCAACCAACCTAACCCGCACATCTTTGGACTGTGGGAGGAAACTGGAGCACCCGGAGGAAACCCACGCAGACACGAGGGAGAATGTGCAAACTCCACACAGACAGTGACCCAATGTTCTCCCCATGTCTGCGTGGGTTTCCTCCCGGTGCTCCAGGTTCCTCCCAAAGTCCGAAAGGTTTAGCATTGGCCTTGCTAAATTCTCCCTCAGTGTACCCGAACAAGTGCCGGAATGTGGCGACTAGGGTATATTCACAGTAACGTCATTGTTAATGAAAGCCTACTTGTGACACTAATAAATAAAACTTACAAAACTATTGGTTCTCCTTTGCTGAACTCCAAACTGTTCTCAAGTATCCTCAGGTTTGCCACTTTTTCTAGCAACTTTATATGACTCCCCTTTGGATCTAATGCTATCCTTACTTATCTTTTGCTAGCCATGGTTGGGATGTTTTTCTTGTGTTTTTGCACCAGGAAGGATTTATAGGATTATTTGGGATTTGTACTAGTTCAGCTATTGTTTTTCACTTAAAACTGCAGGAAATTGCTTCAGCTACCTGCTGGGAGACTTACAGGCGTTTCATAACGTGAATAAATTGGTCCCTGCTGCGTTATTACGTGGCTGCATAAACTAAAATGATGACAAAAGTTAGTCAGGATTGTTCATTGAAAAACAATTTATTTTGAAGTGATGGAACAATTCCAACTACTTGCTCCTTTTTTCCTAGTTAACAGGCAGAAGATCATTCTGTTCTGATATCAACTCCAAACAATCTTCCAAAGGCTTGGTACAATCAAACTCAACAACAAAGGCAAAATGCCGCAGAGACTGAAAATCAGAAATAAAAACAGGGCATTCTGGAATGCAGCGATATAAATCACCTGAAGCGTTAACTCTGTTTCTTGTTCCACAGAATCCAACAAGCCTCGTGTACAAGGCTTTTCAGAAATTTAAAAAGCTACATATTGAATAACCATGGGACAAGGACAAACTTCAGAGCCTATTTGAGGGTCTACTACTGGATTTGGACTGTTGTAGCTACGCAGGTAAGTATAATGCACACCAAATTCACACCAAATTCACAACAGCCCCTACATTTAAGGGGTGAATTTTGCAGTCAGTAGCACATGCCATTTGCCACATTCATACTTGCCTGCTGATGTTTTATGGACCTTTGCATCTCCAATTATTGGAAAAGTTTTACACTCCCTACATCTGGGACCTATACGAACAGGGTACCTAACTGTGTAATTCCTTAACCAATTGGACTGAAGAACCATTCATGAGCATTGTAGTCTGAATCAAACAGTTCAGTTGGAGTAGCGAATTCTTAAACAAATACATGACTCCAAATCCACAGCAAAATAGTTGACTCTTAAAAATGCTCTCGGAAATGGACTACCAAGCCAGGGCAATTAGGGATGGGCAATAAATGTTGCCTGACCAACAATGCCCACATCCCATGAATGAATGAAGAATAAAGAAACAAAGAAAGTGAAAGAAAGGCTGGATTAAGAGAAAAGGATAAAAGAGGGAAAAATAAAAAGCTTAAGCAGAAAAATATGCTTTAAAATCTCCAATAATAATTAAAATCCGAAGTAATGAGAATCTCACCCCACTTGCAGAATGGTGCCCCTTAAGCTATATATAACCCATTGTCCCTCTGTCAAATGGGGACAGAGATGCCTGCGGACCTTTGTGGGCTGTGGCTAATTATCTTTCCTAACTGTAGTTTGAACAGTTCTTAAGGTGCATTTGATTTTAACTTTGAAAGGGACAGTGCAGTCATTTTAAACTTCGGGTGAAACTCAGTTAATAACCTATGTTCAATTTTTATTGTGTTTTTACATACTGTATATCTCCACAGTTAATAGTAAGCATAGCCGTACTCAATCTGAATCCTATGAAGAAGGGAATTCCGGCATTCATTACTCTCTTTTTTCACATTTCTACCTATGAATCGATTTGACTAAGAGTCCCACATTTCACAAATGTGCACATTTCCAATCTATGTGCCTTGGTCCCGTCAAAAAGTTATTGGCGACTTGGGCAGCCTACTGAGAGATGAGAAGCAGGCGGTTGCTCAGCTGAGCTGACCAGTTTGCTATTTTGCTTCTCCATACATCTGATACACTGATAATTGGAGGTCAGTTTAGCTCAGTTGTCTGGATGGCTGGTTAGCGATGCAGAGCGAAGCCAACTGCGCAAGTTCAATTCCCGTACCGGTCTGAGGTTATTCATGAAGGCCCTGCCTTCTCAACCTTGCCCCTCACCTGAGATGTGGTGACCCTACCACCAGTCTCAGCCTCTGGGACTATGGCAACTTTACCTTTACAGAGTCATACAGTGCAGAAAAGGCCCTTCGGACCATCAAATCTGCATCAACAATAACACTCTCGTAAGAACGGGAAATGGCGCTCAACTCATCGATCGACAGTTCCGATGTGCCACAGCGAAAAACTGCACTGACCTCCTCAGAAGACAAACATGGGACATGACCGACAGAGTACCTTTTGTCGTATTTCCCTGGAGTGGCGAAACTACAACATCTTCTGCGAAGCCTTCAACATGTCATCGATGTAGACGAACATCTCGCCAACGCCATCCCTACACCCCCACCATTTGCCTTCAAACAACCGCATAAACCTCAAACAGACCATTGTTCACAGCAAACTACCCAGCCTTCAGGAGAACAGCGAACACGACACCAGACAACCCTGCCACGGGAACCTCTGCAAGACGTGCCGAATCATTGACATGGATACCACCATCACATGTGAAAACATCACCCACAAGGCACACGGTACATAACCATGTGACTCGGTCAATGTTGTCTACCTGATACGCTGCAGGAAAGGATGCCCCGAGGCGTGGTAAATTGGTGAGACCATGCAGAAACTATGACAACGGATGAACGGACACCGTGCAACAATCGCCAGGCAGGAGTGTTCCCTTCCAGTCGGGGAGCACTTCAGCTGTCAAGGGCATTCAGCCTCCGCTCTTAGGATAAGCATTCTCCAAGGCGGCCTTCAAGACACACGACAACGCAGAATCGCTGAGCAGAAACTGATAGCCAAGTTCCGCACACATGAGAACAGCCTCAACTAGGATCTTGGGTTCATGTCACACTACTTGCAACCCCACCATACTGCCTGGGTTTGCAAAATTCTACGAACTGTCCTGGCTTGAGACAATTCACACCTCTTTAACCTGTGATTATCCTTCTCTCCATGCACACTGTACCTGTAAAGATTTGATTACCTGTAAAGACTCGCATTCTAACCATTCTTCACATTCTAATCTGTGATTATTTTGCAATTGTGTCTTTGCCTATATATGCCATGTTTGTGAACTAATCTCCACTCACCTGATGAAGGAGCAGCACTCTGAAAGCTCGTGATTCCAAATAAACGTGTTGGACTTTAATCTGCTGTTGTGAGACTTCTTACTGTGCCCACCCCAGTCCAACGCCAGCACCTCCAGCTCATGACAATAACTAGCACGAAAGGCACACTAATCTCATTTTCCTTGTCCCATATCCTTGAATGTTATGATATTTCAAGTGTTCATCATGTGTCTACACTTCCTGCTTTCTCAGAAAAGCAGCCAGCCTAATCAAGGACCCCACGCACCCTGGACATTCTCTCTTCCACCTTCTTCCGTTGAGAAAAAGATATAAAAGTCTGAGGTCACATACCAACCGACTCAAGAACAGCCTCTTCCCTGCTGCCATCAGACTTTTGAATGGACCTACCTTATATTAAGTTGATCTTTCTCTACACCCTAGCTATGGCTGTAACACTACATTCTGCACCCTCTCCTTTCCTTCTCTATGAATGGTATGCTCTGTACAGCACGCAAGAAACAATACTTTTCACTGTATGCTAATACATGTGACAATAATAAATCAAATCAAATTAAATCTTTTTCTCAAATCCCCTCTGAGTCTCCAACCCCTTTCCCTAAAACTATGCCCCCTCGTGATTAACCCCTCAACAACTGCTCCCTACTCACCGTGTCCATACCCCTCATGGTCTAATACACCACATCTGATTATCAAAAAAACAAAACACACAGAAACGGATAACCAGAGCAAGAACTGTGAAGGGAAGCATAACTCTCCTTAAAACATAACCAAGCTCACCCCCCTCCAGATGCTGACTGACCCGCACGGTATTTCATGTTGTTTCAGTTTCCTGTCGCATACAGGTATTTTTTTTACCTTAAAAAATCGAATGTGCCACCGATTTATTCAGTCGGATGGCGAATGTTGTTCATTAAAGTGTTAAGAAATTTCTAATCCGAGTCATTTAACTCTCGCACAATAAACTGGAATCACATCAAGCTGAACAGTTTTCGAACCAATTTGCTGTTGGAACTCAAGCTTGAGGTGTGCCAAGTGCACCAGTGGTAAAGCTTTTAGTACAGCGCTGTGGTCTAACACGATGTCTTGCGGTAGTCTATCCTAAGAACTGGAGGGGATTATTGATTCCAGAACTGTCAGAGGACGAGGAGGAATCGTGGTAGCGACTGAACGGACATAGCCTCGTAAAATATACCCAAGTGACCACAATTGAAGCATTATTCTCAGGACAATTCAACCTCCATCCTCCCATATGGAATTCAATTCCCAGTTGTGCATTACTGGCAGAGAGTAGATGCATCTCTTGTATCCAGGACACTTTCAATTTTCCTCTAAATGTCAGAAGTTTGACTTAAATGAACTCTGGCCAAACTACAAGCAGGCTCAATTGAAGTATTAGAGGGGGAGATTAAATTCTTCCAATCCACTCTCACTGCAGAATCATGCGGAATATTTTTGGATTTAAAAATTCAGAAACAGTTACCATCTTTTCTCCCCCCTCCCCCCCCCCCCCCCCATTTCCTGTACAGGGATTGAAATCCTTGCAATGCAAAAAAAAAATCACACACGCACAAACAAAATCCTTTTTAAAAACAATAATTGGTGCTGGTGGTATTTGGAAACAATTGCAACAAGCCAGAGGAAACGCGTGAAGACCATCCCGCAAATAAAAGCTAAAATATCTTAGAATCCGATCTCTAATTTCGATCCGCTGGTGTTTAACGATGTCCCCATCCCCAGGATAGAGATTTTTTTTAAAAAGTTAACTTAAGGTAGAAATTGTGTTGTAACAACACATTGAAATGCTGTTGAAATATAAGCTTACCTTATTTCCCTGGATCTCAATTTAAGCTACAGGCAAAATGCAGCGGGGGTTTTTTTTTTAAAGATCATCCACAATGATCCCTGAAACTGAAGATTTGCCGTAGCTGTCCCTGTCTCAGATTTCAGCTGAAGAACTTCCACCGAGCTGCAGGTCCCCTTACATCCAGAGCTGACATTGTTATTGTAAACCCGCTTGCTGCTTCCTCCCCACCAGATGTTGTGGGATTTTCTTTTTTTTTTGGCGCAGAGCTGCGATTGTTGCAAATATTTCAGCCGTTGATAAAGAGCTGTCGATGCAAAACCGGGATGTGTACTCTCAACACTCTGCTCCAATCAATGCTCAGAGCAAGTGCCATGAGAGGGCAGCATGGGGGAACATATCCTGCGGGCTATTGAAGGCGGCTCTCTGCTTTGGCAGCAGGATGCTTTACTTTTGATCACCTGTGGTTTTGTAACCGGTTATGGTATTAAGTAGCAAGGACGTCCACCAACTGATTGTGCCGTGGAAGTGGAATAATCACCTGGATACCTGAGCTTATCAAAAATGACAAATGTTTTAAGATAGTTCCATTGTGAATAGCTTTAGAAACTACAACAGGAGCAGCACAGTGGTTAGCACTGCTGCTTCATAGCACCAGGATCCCAGGTTCAATTCCGGTCCTCGGGTCACTGTCTGTGTGGAGTCTGCATGTTCTCCTTGTGTCTGTGTGGGTTTCCTCCGGGTGCTCAGGTCTGAAAGTCTGAAAGATGTGCTGGTTAGGTGCATTGGCCATGCTAAATTCTCCCTCAGTGTACCCGAACAGGCGCCGAAGTGTGGCAACCGAGGGAATTTTCACAGTAACTTCATTGCAATGTTAATGTAAGCCAAAGTGTGACACTAATAAATAAACTTTAAACTTGAGCTTATCAAAAATGACAAGTGTTTTAAGATAGTTCCAATGTTAATAGTTTTAGAAACTACAACAGGAGATGCTGGAAAATCGGAGGGTGCCTCAAATGTGACGATAGAGTGACTCTAAGCTTGTGCAAAATACAATTTCACTCTGCTTTCTCTCTGGCTCTTCTAAGAAAAAATCAGTGTCCTCAATTAATTTGAACAAGTATAATCTGACGCTAGCAGTAACATTGGCGGGGTGGGGGGGGGGGGGTGTTGATTTTCCAGTCTCGCCGCGCCTGGCGCAGATCGCACCAATCCCAGAAAATAGCTTGCAGGTCTAAAAATCAGTGCCGAGCCCGGCGTCGAACAGTTTGCAATCACCCCGGCCCCTTTCTACTGGTGCAACCAGCTCGCGCCCAGAAAGGGCGCAGGGCTGATTGGCATGATACTGACTTGATTTCAATCTCATTAGAGAGTTCGGCACGCAAATGTCCCCAATCCTCCCAGAATGGTCCCACCGCTCCAGTCACACGGGCTCCAATGAGTATTGGTCCCTTGAAGTGTGGTTCAGGGGCCACAGTTGCGAGGGCGAGTGAGGAGGTGAGTAGTACCCAATCTCCAGGGTACGAAAGGGTAGGTCAGCCATTGCCATGGTGCGGGGTGGAGTGTGGGACCTTCAGAGTGCAGGTGCTTGGGAGAGTGCTCAGGCTGGGTTGGGGACTTGAGGATCCCCAGCTGAGCACCCCCCCAAGGCCGTTGGGGTTCATGTGGTGGGCATTCTCCCTGCCTCCTCCCTGACAAACCTATAAGGGGTTTCATATGAGGTTGAGTTCAAATCTCACGAATGTCGCACTGGTTACCCTGCCATCTAGAATCATAGAATCCTACAGTGCAGAAGGAGGCCATTCAGCCCATCGAGTCTGCACCAACCACAATCCCACCCAGGCCATATCCCCATAATCCCATGCATTTACCCTAGCTAGTTCTTGCCACTTAAGGGGCAACTTAGTATGGCCAATCCACCTAACCCGCACATCTTTGGACTGTGGGAGGAAACCAGAGCACCCGGAGGAAACCTACGCAGACACGGGGAGAACGTGCAAACTCCACACAGACAGTGACCCAAGCTGGGAATTGAACCCGGGTCCCTGGCACTGTGGGGCAGCAGTGCTAACCACTGTGCCACCGTGCCGCCCTGTCTGCTTCAAAGGCTCTGTGGTTTATTGCAGACATTCCATCCCAGAGCCCAATAGCTACAGCACCAGGCAGCTGTTACCTCAATCAAGGGAGCTTAGCAGGTATTAATATAGCTCTTCACACTGCATGAGCTCTACAGTGTATGACACATATACCCTGGGGCACTCGGATATCCCTGGGGTCTTCGAGGACCATCCCAGGTTACCGAAATGTCTCGAGGGGGGTGGGGGAGCAAGGGCTAGGCTGATGATGGCAGTATGGAGGCCTGAGGTTGAAGCAGAGCCCTGCTATAATGAGGCTCAGGCCGCCAGCTGATCCATCATTGAGCAGTGCATCGGCCTGCTCAAGATGTTATTCTGCTGCCTGGACCATTCTGGTGGTGCTCTGCAGTACAGCCCCCCTGAGAGTCTCCCGCATTGTGGTGGTCTGCTGTGCTCTCCACAAAGTGGCATAGCAGCGGGGCGACATTCTGGAGGAGGACCGTGTGGATTCCTCTGAGGGGGAGGCGAACCAGGACATAGTGGAGGAAGAGGCCAAATGGAACCCGGAGGATGGGGTACCGGTGGCGGCAAAGATCCAGAATGCCAGGAGGACTAGGGAGGCTCTCTTTGCCATGCGGTTCTTCAATTAGGAGGTGTGGTATCCAGAAAGCTGTCTATTCCTCCTTGCAGAACCCGTGTCTACCCTTCCAGCCTTCCAGACCTCTGTCCACATTCCCCGACATACCCCCTCCAAGGATCTCATCGACCTCACATCAGAGTGATGGTCCTGAGTTGGCCCAGTCAACAGGTGACTTGCCCAGACAGGACAAGTATGATGACTTGCTGTAAGGCAAGCTGGGATGCCAAAGTCTGACTCCTGCCTGTCTTCTAACTGCATACAGACGCCCGGGCCTAGGTCAGCGTGAGGGTCAGGGGCACCATCGTTCAGCCCAATGCTCTAGAGATGTGGAGGTGGTGTGCTGGGCCCAGGGTTCAGTGGGTGGTGAAGCTGCCATACCAGGCAGTTGATCCATGGAGTCTCCATGGCCCTCACTGTTGGGATTGCTCGGTGCGGGGGGGACTGGTAGGGGATGAACCAAGGAATTACCTGATTGAAAAGTTTGAAGCAGAGGGAATGCAGGGCAACTGGATAAGATGGATTCAAAATTGGTTCAGTAACAAGACACAAAGGGTGGTGGTAGAAGGCTATGTGAGTCATTAGAGGCCAGTGTCCAGTGGCGTATCAGACTTTGGCATCCCAGCTTGCCTTACAGCAAGTCATCATACTTGTCCTGTCTGGGCAAGTCACTTGTTGACTGGGCCAACTCAGGACCATCACTCTGGTGTGAGGTCGATGAGATCCTTGGAGGGGGTATGTCGGGGAATGTGGACAGAGGTCTGGAAGGCTGGAAGGGTAGACACGGGTTCTGCAAGGAGGAATAGTGTTGGGTATCTTATTCTTTGTTACATACATAAATGATACAGATTATCATGTGGGGGAAACAGTAAGTATGTTTGCAGATGACATCAGGATTGGTAGGGAATTAATGGTGAAGACGGAGGTCAAAGGTTACAGGAAGATGTAGATGGATTGGTCAGATGGATGGGGCAGTGGCAGATGGTACTTTGGAAGAAGTAATAGGACAAGGGCGTATTTAATGAATGCAGGACACTAGAAAGCTCAGAGGAAAGATGGATTTTGGGATACTTATTCACAGATCCCTGAAAGCAGCAGAGCAAGTGAATAGGATAGTTAAGAAGGCATATGGGACATTTACTTTTATCAGTAGTGCCATAGAGTATGAGAGAAAGGAGGTTATGTTGCTGTTGTACAGAGCATTGGTTAGGCCACAGCTGGAGTACTGTGTGCAGTTCTGGTTACCTCACTATAGGAAGGATGTTATCGCACTAGAGGGGGTACAGAGGAGGTTCACCAGGATGTTGCCTGGGATGGAGCATTTGCACTACAAGGAGAGACTAAATAGGCTTGGATTGTTTTCTTTAGAGCAGAGAAGGCTGAGAGGGGACATGATTGAGATGTATAAGATTATGAGGGGTATGGATACGGTGAGTAGGCAGCAGCTGTCCCCCTTGGTTGGGGATTCAAGGGGCATAGTTTTAGGATGTGGGACAGGAAATTCAGGTGAAAATCTGAGTGAAAATCTTAAAGTGAACCTGAAATGGGCTTGAACCTGATGGCGTCACCGGCGAGGGGTGGGGAAGATCCAAAGTCATGTTCTCAATGGCAGGAACAGCAACATCCGGATCTTGAGCCTCGCCTGCAACCTCGCAGACGGTGAACACAGGCTCAAGATTTCACCCTTGGTTGCTTTTTGGGAAAATTCCGCCCATTTTATTAGTAATTTTTAAAGGGGGCAGCACGGTGGCATGGTGGTTAGCACTGCTGCCTCACAGCACCAGAGACCCGGGATCAATTCTGGCCTCGGGTGTCTGTCTGTGTGGAGTCTGCACATTCTCCCAGTGTCTGTGTGGGTGTCCTCTGGGTGCCCCGGTTTCTTCCCACAGTCCATAGATGTGCGGGTTAGGTTAATTGGCCATACTAAATTGGCCCTTGGTATCCAAAGATGTGCAGATTAGGTGGATTAGCCATGGTAAATGCACGGGGTTACGGGGATAAGGTGGGGAAGTGGGCCTAGGTATAGAACCATAGAACATTACAGCACAGAAACAGGCCTTTTGGCCCTTCTTGGCTGTGCTGAACCATTTTTCTGCCTAGTCCCACTGACCTGCACCTGGATCATATCCGTCCACACCCCTCTCATCCAGGTACATGTCCAATTTTTTCTTAAATGTTAAAAGTGAGCCTGCATTCACCACTTCATCTGGCAGCTCATTCCACACTCCCACCACTCTCTGTGTGAAGAAGCCCCCCCTAATATTCCCTTTAAACTTTTCCCCCTTCACCCTTAACCCATGTCCTCTAGTGCTCTTTAAGAGGGTTGGTGCAGACTCAATGGGCTGAATGGCCTCCTTCTAAACTGTAGCGATCCTATGACAATGTAAGAACTGGACAAACTGTTAACAAGACCTGTACTATATTATGAGCTGTGAATCACACTCTATCATGAGACATGCTTTATATTGCACATAAGCAGAACTCCACTTGTCAGCTAGTACATTTTAATATGCTTTGCACATGGTGACAATGTTTGTTTTATCATAACATTGGAAACATTCTGAAGGAAGTTTACAAAGTGCCCAGGGAGCCCAGACTGACATCTTATTGTGCATTGCTTCACACCTCACTAGAATAATGCCCCATCACACGGCAGCTCTGAGCAATGTGAGAAGGTTACACACCACATCATTTTCTTGTCAAACGGCACACTGTAATTGCACATGAACCTGCCACTGACAGTGAGCTGACATCCCGATTCAAAAGCTAATCAAGCAAAAAAAGATAGAGGCACTTTGAATCCGCTAATAGAGTGGAAGTGGGCATTATCCAAGTAATTCAGGAAGTTATGTAAGCCCCCTCTCCTTGTGTGAAACCTATTCATTTAGTGTCTGCTTTTTTCACAAAGAAATTAAACGAGAACATTGAGAAATTCATCAGCTAAAAATGAATACGTATATTGTGTGCCTTGAATGTGATCTAATGTGTAATGCTCTGCTTTTGTTTTAATTCTTTATCTATAGAACATAGAACATAGAACATATCTACATATAATTCCTACTCCTGCAATATCTCTCGTTTTCATACAATAAAAATTATGTCAATTAACTATTTACTGCAAGGCAACCATAGCGAACGCCATGTTGTAAAGTTAAAGTTCAGTTAGACTCACTGAAATGAAAATTACTTGCAATTTAATGGATTGTCACTCACTACATTTGGAAAGCTTCCCCCTCTGACTTGGCTACAAGGGTGGCACAGTGGACAGTGGTTAGCACTGCTGCCTCACAATGCCAGGGACCCGGGTTCGATTCCTGGCTTGGGTCACTGTCTGCATGTTCTTCTCATATCTGCGGGGGTTTCCTCCGGGCGCTCTGGTTTTCTCCCACAGTCCAAAAGGTGTGCTGGTTAGGTGCATTGGCCATGCTAAATTCTCCCTCAGTGTACCCGAACAGGCGCCAGAGTGTGGCGACTAGGGGATTTTCACAGTAACTTCATTGCAGTGTAAGCCTACTTGTGACACTAATAAATAAACTTTAAACTTATAATGCTTGTAGTGTCTTTCCTGTAAAAAATGAAGCTAATTTTCCTGTTGTGAGCATTGGACACCATCCAAAAGTCTGGGATTAAATTTGGATGCCCTGCACAAAATGTGGCACAAGGGGTAAAATTTGAACTTCCCTCCAAACGTATCCACTCACACAGAGTCAGAGGGAAATGAGTAACTCAACAAATATTTGACAAACAATATTGCTGAAAAAGAGACATGCTGTCAAAGCTTTTCATCTTGTACTCATCAGGACAGATGTAAAAATGTCAAATTTCAAAGGGAGCAACAAGGGTGCTGATGAGTTGGCAAATTGGCTCCGATTGGTCATAGGAACACAATAAATAGAAGCAGGAGTGGATCATCTGGCCTGGGAGTCTGCTCCACCATGCAATACGAATGGTTCCAGTTCCAATTTCATGCACATTCTCCATATCCCTTGATTCCCTGAGATCAAAAATGCCTTAAATTGTATTCATCAATAAAGCCTTTGGGGTGGAGAATTACGAAGATTCACAACCCTTTGGGTGAAGTAATTTCTCCTCATCTCAGTCGTAAATGATTGGCCCACTTACCCTGACACTCTGTCCCCATGTTTCAGATTCCCCAGCCAATGGAAACAATCTCTCAGCATCCATCCTATCCATCAGAATCTTGCATATTTCAATTTGATCACCTCTCATTCTTTTAAACTCCAGAGAAAATAGGCTCCATTTACTCAGCCTCTCACTTTAAGGACAACCCACTCATACCAAGATCCAATTTAGGGAATATTTTTTGTACCACTTCCAATGCAATATATCCTTTTGTTAAATCCCGGTTGATGTTATACCTGGATGGGAAGATCCCAGAATGGAACTCTGGCTCAAAAGACCATGACTTTTACTTTTTTAAATCAAATATGGAAGAACAGAGTCAGAGAACCACTAATTAGTTTTAACAACAAGAAAAACACATTTATTAAACATGAAAAGTTGGATTATTATACGAAAGTCCTTTACTCCCTTCTTAGTTTAACAATTACTGATTTTAAGATGAACACAGATGACAAAGTACATTTGAAGCTATAATGGTCTCACTAACACAGAGAACCCTTTGATGCACACAAGATGATTGTGGGAAAACACACACTCAGCTCTGAACCCAAGTTAGTGTCTGTGGAATACTCCTCAGAATCCCCCCAGATGATTGTCACGTAAGAGTTTCCAAACTCTAATCCCCAAAATATGCTTTAAAATCTTCCCCCATAACAGTGCTTTCCATTAGCAGTTTGCATTGCAAAATCCAGTCCACATTTTCCAAAAGGCTCATGTGAACAGAGCTTCCACTCCACTTTTACCAGCAAATTTAGTTGAGACTTTTACACCAACCCCTTTCAGGATTGCTTTGTCTCGACTGACTTCCACTCTCACACAAACTCTGATATCCAGCCAATAATATTTTCCCGATTACTTTAAAGTTTGTTTCACCAATTATAGTATTGCCTCATGAGCCTTAGCACCACTGCAGATACCTTTCTGGCCTCTCATGATCCATTGCCTTTTTAACTCTCTGTGACCTTACTAGGGAACAATGATCTGTTCTTGTTTCCAGCTTGCTCTGTTCTGTTTAACTCCAACCTTCTTAAGAAACTCTTTCTGTCCCAATTCCTTGGTTATCTGGACTGTAACTTGTTCCTTAGGAAATTTGCATTGTTGCATTTCCCTGGTCCTGTTCAGCTTCTCCTGGCAGAGTTAAGAGCTGTTCACTCCTCTGTGATCTGACTCCAACTGTTCTCAAGTTAGCTAAACTAAAACTTAACAGCTTTTTACCTCGCAAGGACCTCTAGTTGCTAAATGTCCATTAAATTTCTCTAATGCATTTTCCCTGCTGATATTAATTTCCCCAATTTCCTCACTCTTTTTAGCCCCTAGGTTATTGTCCAATATCTTGTATGAACCTTGTCTCTTTACCATGACGACAGGCACAAAATAGTTGTTCAACATCTCCACCATTTCCTCAGTACCCGTGATAATTTCCCCCGTCTCTGCTTCTAAGGGACCAACATTTAATTCAGCTACTCTTTTCCTGTTTATATATTTTCAAAAGCTCTTACAATCTGTTTTCACATTTCTGGCTAGTTTGCCCCCATATTCCAATTTTTTCCCTTTTTATCAACTTGTTGGTGGCCCTTTGCTGGTTTCTAAAACATTCCCAATCCTCAGGCTTGCTACTTTTTTTGCAAGATTTTAAGCATCTTTCAATCTAATACTAGTCTTAACTTCCTGAGTGAATTGAGGATGGGTCTTCCTTTCTGAGCTTTTGTTCTTAACTGGACTGTATTTTTGTTGAACATTTTGAGTTATTTCTTTAAATGTCTCACAATTAATTTAGCACCAAAAAATGTAGTTTATTTATCCAATTAACTTAATCCTGTGCTCCCCATACCTGTTGTAATTGGCGTGGTTTAAGTTTACGATTCTTGTTTGCGATCGGAGTGTGTCATTTTTAAAGTTAATATGGAATTCAATGGTATTATGATCTTTTGCTACAACATTACTGATTAACCTTGTTTCATTGCACAGTAATGGATCTAAGGTAACTTCACCTCCAGTTAATTTCATTATCTATTGCTCCAAGAAACTGTCACAACAACGTTCAGACTTAGTGATGTACATATTTGTTAACCTCCCTGTCACTTCCTGCCTCATTCTGCATACCTTTACCCACACCGCTACGCTTTTCCAAAGCCTCCGACTTCTACCGCAACCTTCCTGTTTTATTAGTTTAAATTTCCATCCACTGCCAATACATTGGTAAATGGGAACGTGGAATTTACAACACAAATATTTCAGCCAAGGGCGAGATTCTCTGGGCATGATCTTGCCGGCCGTTCATGCCACACTCTCGCTGCAACGAGTTTGGAGAATTTGGCACCCAGCCAAATCTCCATTCACTGCAGCAGGATGGGAAAATCCTGCCGGCGTGAACATTGGTAACATTCCGGCCTCTGGCTTCCCTGTGGTTTGTTTCTGGGTGGCAGGAGGCAGCACGCTGTTGGCCGGCGGTAGAATCTTCTGGTCCCACTGCTGTCAATGGAATTTACCATTGGTTCCGCTGGGAGACCCATGGTGGGGCCGCAGAGTAGGGGAACAAGAAGATTCCACCAGTGTGAAGAGCCAGAAGATCCCACCATGATCTTATTGAATTGCAGAGCAGACTCGAGGGGCCGAATGGCCTACTTTTGCTCCTATTTCATATGTCTGTAAGTAAAAGGTATGCAAAATTCAGGTTCTGCATTATAACATAACTCATGCATTACACTCCTTGTGGGGTACAGCTCTGGAGATGAGCCTGCTGAATACATGAAAGTGAGCAGGACCGGACGTTGCGCTCTGATGTACAGAAGAGGAGCTTAAGATTTGATTCCCTTACTGACCCATCCTCAAACCCAATCCCTCAGCACCTTGGAGATTGGCATGTTTGCAATGTGCCAATGATGAGTTGTCACTGCTTCGCCTAACTTCCCAGCTAATAAGATAGGGAATGAATGAACTGCTTCGACAAATAGAATTGATCTGTTATAAAATATTCAGTAATGTGGAAGGACATCTGAGATGTAAACGACAGTCTGTGGTTCAGGAAGTGTGGAAATTGTCTATGGAAGGAAGGTCACGTATTAATCATTGAAGACGAATAAAATAGGAAAAGGTAGAGGGAGAAACCAGACTAAGATCTCTATTAAGTTAAAAACAAGACATTCAAATTAGCTTCCATCAAAGAGTATGTAGGGAATCATCTTGATAACATAATTAGAGATATGTAGAATGATCCAAGCTATTACTACGCCATTTAGCAAAATCACTGAGAAATTCAAGGGAACTGACAGGAAACGTACAGTGTGATCCATCGGTAAAATATGAAACAGACCGTTAGTCTTCCTGCCATTTAGTTTTTCTGATTAGCTGCCACAATATATGTGGACAAGCAGAATCTCAATACAATTACTGAGAGAAGTATAATGCTTTTTTTTTCAGTCAGAATAATTGTATTAGTTTAAAAGCAAGCAGCAAATTGTGTTGAAGTGAAACATGTCAAAAGCCTTTCCCTATTAAAAGAAAAGTCAATATCCCGAGGCTTTGCACTGTTTGCAATCCTTTGTTTCGATTTGTTTCCTGTAAGGCTGGGTGTGTTTTTTGTGCATAACCTATTGTACAGAAATTCTTTCCTACACATCTTTGATCATTGTCGCTTTAAAAACCCTCCCTGCTTAATGTTCTCCAGCACCCTCACTTTGATTGTTTATTCATAATGTGGTTCTAATGGACTTGCAGGATATTAATAACTTCAAAATATTATAATTTAGTTCATGAGAGTGAAATATTCCAGCTGTAATAAAAACCACATATTTTATTGACCCCGCCAGAGACAAGAAGTTGCAAGTTTTCCCGATTTGTTCTATAACTTCTACAAATATTATTCGCAATTCTCACCCACCAGTATTCTGCTCGCAAGCAAGTTAGATGGGGTAAACTGACTCCTCTCTTTATCCCACTCCTGAGATGGATATAACATAGTTTGAATTTAAAAAGGAGGTGATATTGCCAATTGAAGACATAAGCTTAATTGTATATAGTAGAGTGCAAGAAATAAGCCAGCCAGATTCCATAGGTTAACACATAAGAAGTTAGTTTTATCACTAAAACTCACACTGGTAATGATGCAGAAATTATCAAAATGGTTTCAAATGTATAACCATATTAGATACCCTTGAATACAAAAAAATACACATGCACACAACCCATCCCGCCCCGCACCCCCCCAAGTTCTTTGAAATTTATTTATTAGTGTCACAAGTAGGCTTACATTAACACTGCAATGAGGTTACTGTGAAAATTTCCTACTCTGACGCCTGTTCGGGTATGCTGAGGGAGAATTTAGCATGGCCAATGCACCCTAACCAGCACATCTTTCGGACTGTGGGAAGAAACCGGAGCACCCAGAAGAAACCCATGCAGACACGGGGAGAACGTGCAGACTCCGCACAGACAGTGACCCAAGCCGGGAATCGAATCTGGGTCTTTGGCCTTGTGAGACTGCAGTGCTAACCACTGTGCCACCATGCCATCGTAAAGTATCAGGACATAAAAGTTGGAATCATAGAATCCCTATAGTGCAGAAAATTCACCCTTTTGTTTGACGTTGAAAGTTTCTGGTGAGCATTTAATAGTGAAGATTTTCTGAGAGTTGGCTTGTTGAATAACCATACCAGAACAAGTAGCCTGTACTTTCACTGGTGTTGAATGGTCTGTTTTATTTTTGTGTTTTGCTTTTAGTGCAATGCCTGAGAAAGATGCACTGCTTACATGAACCCGCAATGGGCTTAACTCCAGTTCAGTTAATAAAAACACTCACAGCATTATGTTTAAGATTTAGTACTGCATTTTATTGCTGAATTTTTATTTTGTGCTTTGCAGAAAAGCATGATTTTTTTTCTGTTGGGTTTTCCATCAACGCTGTATTGTCATCTACAACATGGAAAGGCATCAATCTGGCTATGGAGGGTAAAGGATTGTTGAGAATCCCCAATGTATAGATCAGTGAGTGACCTCTCAGTGATGGGCTGTAATGAGAATTTGCAGATTTAGTTCATTGAAGTGTCTTAAATCAATAACCCAACTGTAATTTTGAAAAGTCGTAGTCTCAGATGATGCAAAGCACTGTCAAGAGGAGTGGGACAGTGCAGTGTAGCAAACCATGGACTTAATAAGACTTTTAGTTTCCAGACTTTATTTCGTGCCCTGCCAAGGCCTCAGTAGCTTTGTTTACAGAGGGAAGAGATTTGACGCAGCCAAGGAATAAGATCCATGCTAAATTGCCCCTTAATGTCCTGGGATGCGTAGGTTAGCGGGATTAGCGGGGTGAATACGTGGGGTTGCGGGCATAGGACCTGGGTGAGATTGTTGTCAGTGCAGACCCGATGGGATGAATGGCCTCTTTCTGCTTTGTAGGATTCTATGATTCTATGAGTTCTAGACAAGGGCTTCAAACTGGGATCAAGAAGATATATAACCTATCCACAATGGCGTTCAGTGATTGTATATTGAAGTGTTGGATTTCCAAAGTGACCAGCCCTTCGTTTAAAATAAAGCATGCATTTATGTAGTATTCTGTAGCACCTTTCACAACCTCAGGTCCCAAAGTTCTTTAGGAATCATAACGAGGTGCCAATTTGCACGCAGCAAGGGCATTCAAACACTGATATGATAATGACCTGATAATATGTTTTTTGATGTCAGTTGAAGAAAAAATATTGGCCAGGACACCAGGGATAAGGTCGCTGCTCTCCTTTCAAATAGTGCCATGGGATCTTCCACATCTCCTTGACAGGACAGAGATGTGAACTGAAAGACAGCATCTCTGGTAGTGAAGTGCTCCATGAGACTATGAGCTTTTTGTTCTCAGTGCTGACGTAAGACTTGAACCCACAACCTTGTGACTTAGAAATTAAAGTATTACCAACTGAACCACAGCTGACCCTCAAGAATAATTGTCCAGCTGTGTATTAAATTGCAGTAAAGGAAGAGAAAACAATTCCCTGATTGTCGTGTCAGAGTTAACCGGAAACATCAATAACTCTTGAGCTGGTGAATATCGGAGTGAGTTACAGTTAAGTTGCAATTAAGGTCTGTGTGGTAGGTTCTATTGTGGCAGCATATGAGACACCGTAATTGCTATTACCTATTGGGGGGAATTTTCCCGTTTCCCCGTCCTGCCCGCCACAGGAATTGTAACTGGCGGGGGGGCACGGGGATAGGGACTGAGTGGGATTGTGGTCGGTGCAGACTCGGGGCAGGCGAGGCTCACAGAACGGCATTCTCCATTGGCCTTGGGTGGGATCTTACAAGCCTCAAGCGGGCGAGGTGGTAAAATTCCGGCAATTGTCTTTGACAATAGTACATTAATTGTAAGCCTTGGCTTCGCAATTAATCATTTTTACATTCTGCTTTGCTTGGGTGTTGCTCAGATAAAATAACACTTTTTGAAGCCTGTAATATGTAACCTTGAATACAAAGCGAGCTTCAAAAGAAGTTCAGACAATGCGTGTTGTCCTGAAGTATAACACTCCAAGGTGCAGCAGCCTAGCCTGGTTATTATTGTCAGTAATTTATAGGATCATAGAATGGTGACAACACCTCAGGAAACCACTCAACTCATCTTGAGCATTCTTAAAAACTCATCATGGGATCAGCTAGCGAGACCAGCGTTTGTTACCAACCCTGAATCACCCTTCAGAAGGTGGTGGTGAGCTGCCTTCTTGAAACACTGCAGTCCCTGAGGTGTAGGTACACCCAGGAAGAGTTTTAACAACACCAGGTTAAAGTCCAACAGGTTTATTTGGTAGCAAATGCCATTAGCTTTCGGAGCGCTGCTCCTTCGTCAGATGGAGTGGATATCTGCTCTCAAACAGGGCATACAGAGACACAAAATCAAGTTACAGAATACTGATTAGAATGTGAATCTCTACAGCCAACCAGGTCTTAAAGATACAGACAATGTGAGTGGAGGGAGCATTAAGCACAGGTTAAAGAGATGTGTATTGTCTCCAGGTACACCCACAGTGCTGTTACGGAGAGAATTCCAGGATTTTAACACTGGGCGGCATGGTAGCACAGTGGTTAGCACTACTGCTTCACAGTGTCAGGGACCTGGGTTCGATTCTCAGCTTGGGTCACTGTCTGTGTGGAATTTGCACATTCTCCTTGTGTCTGCATGGATTTCCTCCGGGTGCTCCGGTTTCCTCCCACAGTCCAAAGATGTGCGGGTTAGGTTGATTGGCCATGGTAAATTGCCCCTTAGTGTCATGGGGATTAGCAGGATACATACGTGGGGATAGGGACTGGGTGGGATTGTGGTCGGTGCAGACTCGATGGGCCAAATGGCTTCCTTCTGCACTGTAGGAATTCTATGAACTCTATTCGAACCCAGTGATAGTGAAGGAACGGCGATATAATTCCACATCAGGATGGTGGATGATTTGAAGGAACCTCCAGTTGGTGGAATTACCATGTTTCTGCCAGGCTGTCATTCTAGATGGTAGTGGTTACAGGTTTGGAAGTTGCTGTCTCGAGTGTTTTGGTGAGTTCCTGTGGTGTTTCTTGTAGATGGTATCCACGGCTGCCACTGTTCATCAGTGGGGGAGAGAGTGAATGTTTGTGAAAGGGGTAACAATCAAAAGGGCTGCTTTGTCCTGGATGGTGTCAAACTTCTTGAATGTTGTTGAAGCTGCACTCATCCAGGCAAGTGGAGAGCATTCCATTACACTCCTGACTTGTGCCTTGTAGATGGTAGACAGGCTTTGAGGGGTCAGGAGATGAGTAACTCACCACAGAATTCCTAGCCTTTAACCTGCTCTTGTAGACACAGTATTTATATGGCTAGTCCAGTTCAGTTTTTGGTCAACGGTAGCCCCCAGGATGTTGATAATGGCTGATTTGGCGATAGTCATGCTATTGATTGTCAAGGGGCAATGGTTAGATCCTCTCTTGTTGGAGATGGTCATTGCCTGGCACTTATGTAACACGAATGTTACTTGACACTTGTCAACCCAAGCCTGGATATTGTCCAGATCTTGCTGCATTTAGACATGGACTGATTCAATATCTGATGAGTCGTGAATGGTACTGAACATTGTTCAAACATCAATGAACATCCCACTTCTGACCTTACGATGGAAAGAAGGTTATTGATGAAACAGATGGTGGGCCTAGGACACTACCCTAACATATTCTGCTAGTTCTCTGTAAGAGTAGCTGCACCAATACTCTTTCTAGATCCTAATGAAAGGTTGACTGATAGTACAATAATTATCTTTTGCCTCTGAAGTTTTTCAACAGTGTTGATATATAATGCACCAAACATTACACTTAAATGTGAGCAATACCAATCAGTTGGTTTATCTTCATAAACTACCATTTAGAACATTACTCTATTCAGTATAAAGAATTCTCACTTGTACTTTGTCTTTTTTTCTCTCCCCATTCAATTCTCTCCTCTCCTGAAGAGCGACAATGCCTTTATAGCTACAGACATTGATAACTAACAGCATTCATTGATATCTCAACAGAATCATTCTTCTCTTGATAGCATTGGCAGATATTTGAACTATTGGAAATATTGCAGTTTAGCCTAAAGTAGAAAGAATCGAGAGCTTCAAGTTTTTAGGTGTCCAGAACAACCTGTCCTGGTCCCCCCATGCCCGACACTATAGTTAAGAAAGCCCACCACCACCTCTACCTTCTCAGAAGACTAAGGAAATTTGGCATGTCAGCTACGACTCTCACCAACTTCTACAGATGCACCATAGAAAGCATTCTTTCTGGTTGTATCACAGCTTGGTATGGCACCTGCTCTGCCCAAGACCGCAAGGAACTACAAAAGGTCGTGAATGTCGCCCAATCCATCACACAAACCAGCCTCCCATCCATTGACTCTGTCTACACTTCCCGCTGCCTCGGAAAGCAGCCAGCATAATTAAGGACCCCACGCACCCCGGACATTCTCTCTTCCACCTTCTTCCTTTGGGAAAAAGATACAAAAGCCTGAGGTCACGTACCGACCGACTCAAGAACAGCTTCTTCCCTGCTGCTGCCAGACTTTTGAATGGACTCACCTTGCATTAAGTTGATCTTTCTCTACACCCAAGCTATGACTGTAACACTACATTCTGCACTCTCTCGTTTCCTTCTCTATGAACGGTATGGTATGTTTTGTCTGTATAACGCGCAAGAAACAATAACATTTCACTGTCTGTTAAGACATATGACAATAATAAATCAAATCAAATCAAAATCAGAATTTGCTTGCACATACACCATGTCAATTTTACAGCAGTATTTAGAAGCAGGAGCAATCTGCAGCCATTTCCCTCCCAGACCCCCTTTCATTGGTGCTCTTGCTGCCCTGCCTAGCATCAATTAGCTTGCCACATGCCAGGCATTGACTTTTTCTGCTCTGTATGATTCAGCACCACAATATATGGTATGTTGATCAATCAAATCATCAGGGAACCATCTCAAAGCATTGAATTTTTAAAATCAGTTCTAGCATTTCACAATTTCAAAATGTGTTGTTGGTAATGAAATCAGGTTTACAAATGGATGATATAAAGAAAGTACTGGAACGTGAAAGAAACACCTTTGCAATCCATTTCCTTATCCAATTACTCTTTTTGTTTCCCCTCTCCTTTAGAGTATTGATGCGTTCAAGTGCTTTGTTTCCATTAGTTTAACTTATAGCTGTCAGTCACGGCTCAATGGTGGTACTGTTATCTCTGAGTCTGATGGTTCAACCTCCACTCCACAGATCTAAGTTGACACCCCAGTGCAGTACAGAAGGAGTATTGCATTGCCTGATGTGCCTTAATATGAGGCATTAAGGTGCTCTGTCAGGTGGATGTAATGGAGCCCAACACACTTTAGGTGCAAATAAAGTGGATGCACTGTCCATAAGGAAAGCACTGGCAGTCCTGTTTCCAGAGAGGCTCAGTGGACGTCCTTAAAAACCAATTTCCTAAATGTCGGAGAAAAAAGAAGTCGGAATTCTCCAGCCATTCATGCTGGCGGGATTCTCCAGTCCCACTGGCAGTGCACTCCCGCCCGTGGGTTTCCTTCCGGCGAAGGATGACATCAACGGGAATTTCCATTGAAAATGATGGGATCAGAGAATCCCACCGCGGGCAAACAACACGCCACCTCCCGCCGGCGGGAAACACAGGGGTGGGCGGCTGGAGAATCTCCCCCGTAAGTTTATATAGCACATTTCATGGTCTTCGGACATTCCAAAGCTGTGTACAGCATTGAAGTACATTCCGAAGCATAGTTATTGATGTATGGCAAGTAATGCACCACTACATTAGGCAAATCAATCTCCTAAAAACAAAACAATTTGATAATGGCCAGACGATTTGTTTGCCAGTGTGGATTGAGAGATAAATAGTGACCAGGAGGCTGGGGAGAACTCCCTGAAATAGTACCACAGGATCTGATATATCATCCTGAGAGACCAGACAAGACTTTACTTTAATATCTCATTCAAAATCTGAAAATCATTGCTCCACATTAATGATTTCTTGATGTCGAATGGAATAATCCTGCACTTACCTCAAAGTTCTTTCAAACTCCATTGTCTCCGAGCAGTATTTCATGATTATTGTCTTGACATTCACATTCCTCCATGATTTTTCTCCCTCCGTCTCAAAATCTTCCTCAGCTTTGCATCGACAGACAACCTCTGACACAGGTCTGTTCCTGGTCTCCCTCTCACTATGCTCCCCATTGATTGCGACGTTTTCAGCCCGGTGCTTGGGAACTCCTTCCCTGACTCCTTCCTATTACATAAAAAAATGAGAGTAACAGGAGCCTCCCCTGTCATTCAATAAGATCATGGTTGATCTTGGACCACTTTCCCATCCAATCCTCATGATCCTTGATCTTCCTAAAGTCCAAAAATCCATCTACCTCTTTTTATTTTCCCTTGAATAAGCCTTCATCTCTCCCAGCCCTTCATATTTCCATGTTTTCCTATACGCTCAGGGCCTGATTTTACCAAAACTTTGCGCCCGTTTTAGGGCGTGAAATCACGGTAAAGTCGGGCGTCAGGCCTTTAACACGATCTGCACCCGAATCCAAGCAGATCGCGCCTTTACCGACACCCGATTCGGGCGCGGGTCCGGCCCGCGCCCGAATCGGGCGGCCCGACGATTTAAATGCATTTGCATGCATTTAAATCGACTTAATGAACCGTGCACCCAACTCTACTGCCAAATCCCACTTTACCGTCTTCTGGCCCGATCCGCGTCCGCGCTGCTACCGACCTGCAAAATAAAAGTCTGAAGTCGCCGCTGCAGCCTCCGAAGAGCGGGGTCAGAGCCTGCAACGGCTCTCTGACCCAGGTCATCTTCTGGTCGGGGCGGGAGGGGGGTGGGAGGAGGAGAGGGGGTGTGACGTCTCATCCCCTGGGGGTGGGGGGCGGGGATTGGGAGGGGAGGGGGTGTGACCAATCATCCCCTGGGGCGGGGGGAGGAGAGGGGGTGTGACGTATCATCCCCTGGTGGGAGGAGGAGAGGGGGTGTGACGTCTCATCCTCTGGCCTGTCTGCGGCCGATCCCTCCTGGCACCATCACTGGTACACTACCAGCCACAGATTACTCTTCCCTGCAGGGGCGAGAGAGTGGGTGAGATGGCTGTGGCTGGTAGTGTACCAGTGATAGTGTATCCCTTTACACTGTGGAATCGGCCACTGTGGAATCGGCCGGTTTTGCTTCATCTTCTCAGCGCGGAATCGCTTCATCCAGAAGGTTTCGTGGGATGGCATGGCCGCACATCCACTCAGAGGCATCGGCCATAGACTGGCAGCCGACCTCCCCCCCCCACCGACCAGAGGATGAGACGTCACACCCCCTCTCCTCCGCCCCCCCCCCCCCCCCCCCCCCCCAGGGGATGATACGTCACACCCTCTCCCCCCCCCAGGGGATGATACGTAACACCACCTCCCCTCCCCCCCAGGGGTTGATCGGTCACACCCCCTCCACTCCCACCCCCCCCCTGACCAGAGGATAAACGTCAGAGAGCCGCTCTCTCCGCTTTCTGCTTTTTTTTTCGAGCCCGGGTGCGCTCTGTCAGATATTTTTCTAACTGCGCATGCGCAGTTCAGAGCTCCGATCGGTCCGGCAGTGCTAAGCCCCGGCCACGGTGCGGATTGGACCGGAGCCGGCAAAACGCGTTTGGGTGCGCTGCAAAGAGGATTCCAGGCGCGGATCTATTTGACGCCCAGGTTCAGCACTTAGGCTCAAAATGGTAAAACTCCCCCCATATAAGCTGGTCCATCAGCTCTTCATATCTCCGTAGCATAAAGCACAACACTCAGGATCCACACTTTTCCTGCACCCTATGGCATAATTAGGGATGTCTTCTTGTATGCAGAAGTAATATAGAAATGTAAGATATTGCAATGCACAAATGTGGCATTGCTTTGTTGCTCAAGCATTATGTTCATTAGCTCTTTTAGTCAAACAATAACTTTATCGTTGGTGCCATTTAATCTATTTATGCGACGGTGATAGCTCTATTCAGAACTCAGAGCTTTTGAAAAACATATTGCAGTGTTTCATAAAAGATGACCACTCCAGCCCCCTCCCACAAACACCCACGCACAGACGCACATGTACATTGACAGATTCTCAATTATTCACCTCTCTCTGGCTGTTAGAAAAGAAAATTATAGCTTCAAACTGTCACTGGTTGATATTGAAGTAATTATCTTGTAACAGAAAGGAAAGGAAGCAGGAGGAAACCATTGTATCTACTTGAAGCCGAGAAGTAATGTATTTGAATTGTTCTGAACGCAATATTTAAGGAATGGAACAACTTCAAATGCTGTTCTGCAAGACTATTTAACGCTTTCACACTTTCCTGTTGTAATAAATTTCTGCCTTTTAGTACAATTAGGAGCCTCGCATGGATTGATTTGATTTGGTTTGATTTATTATTGTCACATGTATTAGTATACAGTGAAAAGTATTGTTCTTTACGCAGAGAGTGGTTGGGGTGTGGAATGGATTGCCTGCAGTGATAGTGGAGTCAGACACTTTAGGAACATTTAAGCGGTTATTGGATAGGCACATGGAGCACACCAGGATGATAGGGAGTGGGACAGCTTGATCTTGGTTTCAGATAAAGCTCGGCACAACATCGTGGGCCGAAGGGCCTGTACTGTGTTGTACTGTTCTATGTTCTATGTTCTATGTTCTTGCACGCTATACAGACAAAACATTCTGTACATAGGGAAGGAAATAAAAGAGTGCAGAATGTAGTGTTACAGTCAGAGCTAGGGTGTAGAGAAAGATCAACTTAATGCAGGGTAGGTCCATTCAAACATCTGATGGCAGCAGGGAAGAAGCTGTTCTTGAGTCGGTTGGTATGAGACCTCAGGCTTTTGTATCTTTTTCCCGACGGAAGAAGGTGGAAGAGAGAATGTCTGGGGTGCATGGGATCCTTGATTATGCTGGCTGCTTTTCCAAGGCAGCGGGAAGTATAGATAGAGTCAATGGAAGGGAGGCTGGTTTGAGTGATGGACTGGACTTCGTTCAAGACCCTTTGTAGTTTATTGTGGTCTTGGACAGAGTGGGAGCAATACCAAGCTGTGGTACAACTGGAAAGAATGCTTTCTGTGATGCATCTGTCGAAGCTGGTAAGAGTTGTAGCGGACATGCCAAATTTCCTTAATCTCCTGAGAAAGTAGAGGCATTGGTGGGCTTTCTTAACTATAGCGTCTGTATGGAGAGACCAGGACAGTTGGTGATCTGAAAACCTAAAAGCTTGAAGCTCTCGACCATTTCTACTTCATCTCCATTAATGTAGACAGGGGCATGCCTTCCACTGCGCTTTCTGAAGTTGATGACAATCTCCTTTGTTTTGCTGACATTGAGGGAGAGATTATTGTCGCCACACCTGTTCACCAGATTCTCTATCTCTTTCCTGTACTGTATCTCGTCATTGTTTGAAATCTGACCAACCACAGTGATGTCATCAGCAAATTTGAAAATTGAGTTGGAGGGGAATTTGCCCACACTGTCATAGGTGTATAAGGCGTATAGTAGGGGGCTGAGGACACAGCCTTGCGGAGCACCGGTATTGAGGATGATCGTGGAGGAAGTGTTGTTGCCTATCCTTACTGACTTGCATTAGAAAGTCTAGGATCCAGTCGCAGAGGGAGGAGCTGAGCCCCAGGCCACAGAGTTTGGAGATGCGTTTCGTGGGAGTAATGGTGTTAAAGGCTGAGCTGTAGTCTATGAATAGGAGTCTGACATTGGTGTCCTTGTTATCTCGGTGTTCCAGGGTTGAGTGCAGGGCCAGGGAGATGGCGTCTGCTGTGGACCTATTGCGGCAATAGGCGAACTGCAGCGGATCCAGGCTGCCTGGGAGGCAGGAAGTGATTTCATAGAATCATAGAATCATAGAAACCCTACAGTACAGAAAGAGGCCATTCGGCCCATCGAGTCTGCACCGACCACAATCACACCCAGGCCCTCCCCCCATAACCCGACATATTTTACCCACTAATCCCCGCATCCCAGGACACTAAGGGCCAATTTTAGCATGGCCAATCAACCTAACCCGCACATCTTTGGACTGTGGGAGGAAACCGGAGCACCCGGAGGAAACCCACGCAGACATGAGGAGAACGTGCAAACTCCACACAGACAGTGACCCAAGCCGGGAATCGAACCCAGGTCCCTGGAGCTGTGAAGCAGCAGTGCTAACCACTGTGCTACCGTGCCGCCCATTTGTGCCATGACTAACCTTTCGAAGCACTTGTGGGCAGCACGGTGGCACAGTGATTAGCACTGCTGCCTCACAGCTCCAGAGACCTGGGTTTGATTCCCACATTGGGTCGCTTTCTATACGGAGTTTGCACATTTTTCCCGTGACTGCATGGGTGTTCTCTGGGTGCTCCAGTTTCCTCCCACAGTCCAAAGATGTGCGGGTTAGGTGCATTGGCTATGCTACTGTGATCAGTAAGTTTGCGGACGACACGAAAATGGCTGGACTTGCAGATAGTGAGGAACATTGTCAGAGGCTACAGAAGGATATAGTTGGGTGGAAATTTGGGCAAAGAAATGGCAGATGGAGTTCAATCCAGATAAATGCGAAGTGATGCATTTTGGTAGAACTAACGTAGGGGGGAGCTATACGATAAATGGCAGAACCATAAAGGGTGTAGATACGCAGAGGGACCTGGGTGTGCAAGTCCACAGATCCTTGAAGGTGACGTCACAGGTGGAGAAGATAGTGAATAAGGCATATGGCATGCTTGCCTTTATAGGACGGGGCATAGAGTATAAAAGTTGGGGTCTGATGTTGCAGTTGTATAGAATGTTGGTTCGGCAGCATTTGGAATACTGCGCCCAGTTCTGGTCGCCACACTACCAGAAGGATGTGGAGGCTTTAGAGAGAGTGCAGAGGAGGTTTACCAGGATGTTGCCTGGTATGGAAGGGCTTAGTTATGAGGAGAGATTGGGTAAACTGAGGTTGTTCTCACTGGAAAGACGGAGGATGAGGGGCGACCTAATAGAGGTGTATAAAATTATAAAAGGCATAGATAGGGTGAACGGTGGGAAGCTTTTTCCCAGATCGGCGGTGATGTTCACGAGGGGGTAATAGGTTCAAGGTGAGGGGGGGGAGGTTTAACACGGATATCAGAAGGACGTATTTTACACAGAGGGTGGTGGGGGCCTGGAATGCGCTGCCGGGCATGGTGGTGGAGGCGGACACACTGGGAACGTTTACGACTTATCTAGATAGCCACATGAATGGAGTGGGAATGGAGGGATACAAAAGAATGGTCTAGTTTGGACCAGGGAGCGGCGCGGGCTTGGAGGGCCGAAGGGCCTGTTCCTGTGCTGTATTGTTCTTTGTTCTTTGTTCTTTAAATCATCCATTAGTGTCCCGGGATGCATGGGTTGGACGAATTAGTGGGGTAAATATGTCCGGTCACGGGGATAGGGCCTGGATGGGATTGTTGTCAGTACAGACTCGATGGGCCGAATCCCTTTTGCACTGTAGTGATTCTATGATTAATGATGGGTGTCAGAGCCACCGGGCGATAGTCATTAAGGCACGCTGCCTGGCTTTTCTTTGGTATTGGGATTATGGCCATCTTCTTGGAGCAGGTAGGAACCTCAGATTGGTATAAAAAGAGGTTGAAGATGTCTGTGAATACCCCCACCAGCTGTTCCACGCAGGATTTGAGTACTCGTCCGGGTACCCCATTCGGGTCAGTCACTTTCTGTGGGTTGACTTTTCAGAAAGCTGCTTTGACATCGATAATGATGACCTCAGATTTAGGTTCGTCCGAGGCTTCTGGGATGGAGGGCGTGCTCTCGCTGACCTCTTGCTCAAAACGGGCATAGAACACATTGAGCTCATCAGGGAGGGGTGCATTGGAGCCGGTGATTTTACCTGCCTTCATCTTGTAGCCTGTTGCGTCATGCAGACCTTGCTATAGTCGGCGGGGGTCAGTGTGGCTAGCCTGGGACTCTAGCTTGATTCAGTACTGTCTTTTGGCATCTTTGACGGATCTCCATAGATCAATCATATCTGACTTTCTTGTATAGGTCAGTGTCGTCTGACTTGAATGCCTCAGACCTGGACTTCTGCAGGCAGTGGATATCCCTGTTCATCCATGGTTCCCAGTTGGGAAACACGCGGATTTGCTTCCTTGGCACACAGTCTTCTACATACTTACTGATGAAGTCAGTTATTGTAGTGGCGTACTCGTTCAGGCTGGTCGCAGAGTTTTTTAATACTGACCAGTTCACTGACTCCAAGCAGTCCTGTAGAAGATCATCCGATTCATCAGACCAACATTGCACAACTTTCTTTGACGGATTTTCCCGTTTCAGTTTTTGCTTGTAAGATGGGAGCAGGAGCACAGTCTTGTGGTCTGATTTACCAAAGAATGGAACTAATCTTGGTGCAAATAGTCAATCAGCAATCTAATGAGAGCTATGCAGCTTGTTTTCCTGCTTCTTTTAAGTTTTAAAATGTATTTATTAGCATCACAGGTAGACTTACATTAACACTGCAATGAAGTTATTGTGAAAATTCCCTAGTCGCCACACTCCGGCACCTATTTGGCTACACTGAGGGAGAATTTAACATGGCCAATGCACTTAACCAGCACGTCCTTTGGAACTGGAGGAAAGCCATGCAGACACAGGGAGAACATACAGACTCTGCACAGAGAGTGACTGAAGCGGGAATTGAAACCAGGTCCCTGGCGCTGTGAGGCAGCAGTGCCAACCACTGTGCCACCATGCTGCCCACATTCATGTGACATGAGTTTCACTGGTTGGCCAGCATTTATTGCCCATCCCTAGCTGCCCGAGGGCAGCTGAGAGTCAACCATATTGCTGTGGCTCCGGAGTCACATGTAGGCCAGGCCGGGTAAGGATGGCAGATTTTTTTCCTTAAAGAACATCAGTGAACCAGATGGGTTTTTCTGACAATCAACAATGGTTTCATGGTCATCAGTAGATTCTTAATTGCAAATTTTTAAAAAATTGAATTCAAATTCCACCATGGCAGGATTTGAACCCCGGTTTCCAGAACATTAGCTGAGTTTCTGGATAAATTGAGTAGTGATAATACCACTCGGCCATCACCTCCTGTTATACAGTACAGCGTGCAGTAATCAGGAAAAGACACAATACTATAAATTAAAGGCAATTCCATGGAAGACCTGAGCTGTGTAATACATTTGTAATATTCATTCATTAACACTGCAGTACATGAGCATTGCACAACAAGCTCAGAGATCTCGGAGACAGGGAAATCATTGGAGCATTTAAAGTGGCACCGGCTCCATGAAGAGATTTTCTTGCTTTTTCTGCCAGAACATAATGCAATGACAACTGATAAATTTCTTCCTCTTTAAGACTAAGATCGTCCAAGCGGCTCCCTCCATTACTAAGCCCCTCTCTAGCCACTTTCCACTCCTGACCAACTTGCAGTCCCCAGTCACCCGATCTCCGATCCCTCTCAACTTAGCAATTTATTTTCCATATTCTGTCCAAGTACATCTCTTCCATGTGATGCAGTTTCCCGATTCCCCTGTCCTCTCCCATCCAGATCACCCTGGATCTACCCTGCCTGACCACCATCTTTGCTGACGTTAAGAATTGCATGGCCTAGCTTGGCCAACTGTGCTCAGGAAAATGAGGTCACCCTGTGGCCTACCAGGGGATCCTTATAGGGGAGACTGCAGACGGCAATCAACAAGGTACTGTTAAAAAAAATACCGAAGGATTGAACTGGAAGATGGAGGGCATTCTTCCCAATCCCATGTTCAAATAAAATGGACTGGTGCCATCCACCATAATTTCGACCAATTCTTCTCCCCCTGGTTTCTCCTCTTCAGCCCCACACCAATCCAGTACTTTTTCCTCACTAACCGATCCCAGTCGCTGCCTATTAGGTACATGTAACTAACTGGCTTGATGATAATGCGGCCAAATGCATGCCTCAGGCCTATCCATTGAGATATAGGATCCCAGGTGCCTAAGAATGGGTGCAGTAAATTTTCTAGGCCTCTCTTGATCTGCCATTACCCTCCTTTCTCTCTGTCGCTCACACAGCCAAACCTAAATTCTACTTGGTACATCTGGGAAACGAATTTATTTTCAGGTTTCTCCTGCTCTGCCACAATAATTTTGGTTATGATGATCCCAGTGTTGGGAAAGCATGTATTTTATTTTGTATGATGTCCCTTTCAGGCCAGAATGGGCTGGGGAGTATTCTGAAAAAGGGTAGATTGTTTTCTAGACATCAATTGGTTCCAATAAATGTCCACGTGATCTGAGGTTGCCATGGGGATGAATTGCTAAGAAGCAACAGGTACATGAGAGGCTAATTGCAGTGGGGTTGGGTCAGCCAGCCGTTTTTTGGTTGGCAGTTGAGAACACACTAGAATTTGTACAGAAGAGGAAATAAGCAAGACGCTCTGAATAGAACAGTCTTCGGACCGATCCTGGTGTTGAAGCAAGTCGTTGAGAATAGAGCAGAAATTGTGTTATTGTGTTTTTAATTAAACAAACAATTTAAAAAAGTTGGAAACAGTAAGGGCAAGAGGTTGTGAATTGAACGTGGCCCATTGCTATTGTTTTAGTATTGCCAGAGCCCAGCAGACTGTTTAGAGGAATGGGAGAAGGAAGTCTCTGGGGATTCTGTATCATCAGGACTGGCATGAACTGAGTGAAAGAAAGTTCACGGCTGTGCGCCTAGTTGGTGGTAATAGTATTTGGAGACTTCAGATGGAATACAGTTGCTGGTGAATGCAATTTCAGAGTCAAAATGATTCAGTGGGAAGGGAGAGATCTTGGAAAGAGTTGGAAAGACTGAAATTGCACATAATGCCACATTTGCATGGGAACTAATGCATATGCTTGTAATAACTTGAGGAGTATCTTTGTTGTATTGACTATTTAAAGTGAAATTTAACCTTTTCTTTGAAAGATCCTTTGCCTGTTAATTAGTGTTTGAATTATGTTGATTTTAGTTGGTTTGTTACAGTAAAATCCTGTCATTTTTGCAATTTTATATTTTTGCATTTTAATTCTGTTTTGCGTGGATTGAATTTTTAAAAGTTACTTTGTAGATCTTGATTTAAAATTAAGTGTAACTGTGCTTTAATTAAGTCACTAAATTAATCAATTATCTAATCGATTGTAGTCAGTAGTGATGTTATTAACTGTGGCTTTGTTTTTTTTTCTGAAGGATTCCTCCGATTTCTTTTTTCTTACTGGCCAGACCATGTTTTTAGCTGTTATTTTTGTCTAAACTACTCTTTTTTTTCTTTTTGCCAGATTTACTCAAAAAAAAGTTGTTTTCTTTGTTTAGGAGGAGCTGATTCTCATTGAATTCAATGATCCTTGAATACAAACTATGACAGTGGATAACATTGCACACAGGATGGTCAATATGGTGTGCAATCAGGAGATAGAGTTTGATTGCTGGATGGTATAACCTGATTGATGGCAGGTGGGAGACACCAACAAAGTGTAAACAGCCTGATTCCTACAAGCTTTGCAGGGCCTGTAGAAGAATTTGGTATGGACTCATGGCTGGCAGACTCTTGTTTTGAGAAAGTCTAGATGGAGGCCTCAGAAGGCTGTAATGGAGCCAGAACTTGGATTGAAAGAGGCACTGCATCCAACGTTCAGGGCTGTGGCCGGAGTGGAATAGTCTATGGAGGAAGGGACATCGTTGGAGTGACTGACTGGAGAGTCCACGCTCGTGGAAGGCTACTCAGAGATTTGTACCAAAGGCAATGGTACCATTTTAGGGAACAGTCCTGACCAGACCAATTTGGAGTGACCATTGGTGATACGGTATGTTTGTCTTTCTTCCATTCTTTCAATACATCTACAAAGTATAATACAATATATTATTTTTATTACTAAAGTTCTCTTTCTCTCAATGAAAAGTGCTCTTTTCATACATTTATACACTATTGAGTCACTCATTCCTGTAACGTCCAAAGTATGGTTCCAGGCCTAAGTCAGACTCTGACAGGGACTCTCAGACCCTGCAAACTTATCCAGCAGTTTTCTTTTTGTTTACTGTATCTTAAAAAGTTATCAAACTTTAAGGGGATTGTAGCAGGGAAACCTTGTTTATGTGTTGGAATGGGAGATCTATTGAAGTTGCACCAGTGAAGTATAATAAACCCCAAGGCAACTCCCAGCACTAATATCCAATACCTTTTTTAGGCTGGGATTTCTCTCTTCAATTTCTAATCTTTAATCACAAAACACTGCCCATCTCCATGCTAGTGCATTGGAAATACATCAATTGTGAATAAATTCCTGTTATTTTAACTTGAAGTTAAAATATTTATTTTAAATAGCTCTATATAATCCTTCCATTGTTGCTTTGAATTAAACATTGGAATATTAGTGCAAGAAGAGGACTCTAATCTTACCAGTGTGATTTCAATTCTGCTTCACAGCAAGTGAAATAAAATTGGATTTGGTTCACTGTGGTTTGACTATACAGGAGATTTACAAGGATGTTACCTGGATTGGGGGGCATGCCTTATGAGGATAGGTTGAGGGAGCTTGGTCTCTTCTCCCTGGAGAGACGAAAGATGAGAGGTGACCTGATAGAGGTTTACAAGATGTTGAGAGGTCTGGATAGGGTAGACTCTCAGAGGCTATTTCCAAGGGCTGAAATGGTTGCTACGAGAGGACACAGGTTTAAGGTGCTGGGGGGTAGGTACAGAGGAGATGTCAGGGGTAAGTTTTTCACTCAGAGGGTGGTGGGTGAGTGGAATCGGCTGACGTCGGTGGTGGTGGAGGCAAACTCGTTGGGGTCTTTTAAGAGACTTCTGGATGAGTACATGGGATTTAATGGGATTGAGGGCTATAGATAGGCCTAGAGGTGGGGATGTGATCTGCGCAACTTGTGGGCCGAAGGGCCTGTTTGTGCTGTGGCTTTCTATGTTCTATGTTCTATGTTATACTTTATCTGGATGTGTCCCACTGCTTGGATAAAACAGTACACTTCAAAGTGGAATTGATAGGAGTGGCACAAGTGTTCAGATAATACATATGAAGAGCTCCAACTGGATGCCACTCAACCACACAAACCTGGATGTTCCAAGTTAGATATGGAGAGGTAACTGACCCAGTCCACGCATACTTGGGGGGCTATAATTTCCCCACAGCTAGCCGAAGGGTAGGATTTAGCTTGTGTTTTCACCTCCACAAGCTACCCAGTAACTCTCACTGGAAGTGTGAGTTCTGTAAATCCTCCGTGAAATTCTGAGCTACAAGAAAACATGTTCTGTTCATCTTGTGCCTTCATTATCATCATCAGTGCCTTTGGGAGGGAATTGTAAAAATTGGAGAGACAAAACAATTTTTAAAAAGAAGTTGCTGGAGTTCGATATTCATGATTAAAATTGTTCACTTGTGCAACTGCCTTTTTGATTTTTTTAAAATTGGCTTTTAGTCGACTACATTGTGCAACAGCAGAAATCATGCTCCATTATACTAACAATCCAGGTTATTGATAGTTGAACATTCACAATGCAATGATGTCAAGTGTAATCCAAGCTGCCTTACATTCTGTAGATTCTTTATGAAAGGCAAAAGAGGAAAAAAAATAGGCAAGTAATTGTGATATAAAATGCAGATCCTTTTGAGTTGACTGAGGGAAACATTTGATGAGGCCTGTGTTCAGCTATCGGATCATGATGTACGATTAGCCTATACTCAGTCCCATCGAGGTAGGAAGCACGCAGACTTTGTACCACCTGCTCACCTAAACAATTGCTATGTCTGAGTGCAGTGGTGGGAGCACAGGCTGAGATCATGAGAGTCATTCCTATTGCTGTGAAAGCCCAGCTTGGTGCACTGCAGGCTCATTGTTGCCATCATTTCAGATAACTAAACACTTGCTGGAAGACGCAGGTTTTAAGGAATGGCTTAAAGGAACAGAGAGTGGGGAAGAGAGACAGACTGTCTTAAAGAGGAAATTCCAGAGCTGACAGCCCAGGTAGTTAAAGACTCAGTTGATGCAGCATTCACAATTTTAATTGCTCCAAGAGGCCAGAATTAGATGAGCTTGGAGGGTTGCGAGGATGGAAGAGATCGCAAGAGGGAATAATAAGTAGCATATGAAAATTGTAGTGCTGCTAACTGGGAGTATGTCTAAGTCATGAAGAAAGGGGCATTGAGTGAACAAAGCTTGGTGCGAGTGGATCACAGGCAACAGAGTATTGGTGACCTCCAGTGGGCTGAGTGTGTTGGAGTAGTTACACCTAGAGGTTACAAAGGCATGGATGCAATGGACAGCAAACTGAGATGTTGCTAATGTTGACCTGGAACAATCGACCAGTGTAGAAATCTAGGGCAATGGTTGTCTTGACAACCACTGGCAACACCATCCTCACTCTGCTGTGAAACTGCAGACTGGGCTGCAGGTAGTGACCACCTCCTTGGTGAAATAAAGGTGTCTCCGACATTAATGCTGTTCTTGGCATGGGTGGAGGTAGGAGCAGAGCTCCCTAAAGGCTCATCATGCCTGTTGATTGGCGTGGCAAGTCCGTAAGATCAGGTGAAAGGTGAAGAATCAGGTTCGTGCCCAATTTGTCATCTCTTGCAATGTTACCAGCCCTGTTGTGCCAGTGATATCATTTTAAATATGCATTTGTCAATTTCATATAATTAGTGAGTTCTGAATGCTATTGTCTGGGCTCACTTGGCCTTGCCTGCTCACCGGTCACACCGATAGGGACCAGATGTGATGACCTCGTCAGTGGGACTGGAGGCCATTGAAGCACCCCAGCTGGTTGGGGACAGGACTGGAAAGTGGCTCTTGGGACCCTGGCACTGCCAGCCTGGCACCTAGGCATTGCCAAGGGGGTGGGGGCTGAAGAGGATGTCCTCAGAAGAGGGATTCAAAATGTATATGCGCAGGGTTTTCACTGGACCAAATGATGTTTAAAAATCTCTTGATTTTGCTCCACGTTAATGCAGATTATGGGATAGACATTTTTCTGAAATTTATTTGTCAGCGTGATTTAACCCAACAGGTTCAATTCCAATCCCTTCCCAAGGTATTCCCACAGTGCCACGTCATGGTGTGGTCATGAGTCACACAGCACGGGAAGATCCCAGGATCTGCTGCTTTGCATCATGTCAGCTAATCTCAGCCGAGGCGGCAGTAGCGAATGTTCCAACTAGTCACACGCTGGGAAAGGACAGTGTTGGGGTCAGCTATGCTACACTCCATTGTTGAATGCTCTGCCACCAGACTGTTTGCCAACACCCTCAACTGCTGTTCCTGTTTCGCCTCTTGATGTAAATGACTCGACATAAGAAACAGTCAGAAAACCGTCACATATTGTCGTATTATCTGTTAATAGCCAGGAACAACTTTGCTAGGGATTAATGTGCTATGTGTAAGTGTTCACGGGGGGGCTACATTTCACAGCTGCACTAGAGACAGCACGGCAAAATTAGACATGCAATGTTTCTGATCTTTGTAAACTTTAAGCGTGATTAATAACAACATCTGAGAACCAAAAGGCAACAAGAACACGTAGCATGGTGGTGAACCCACGCCTGTGAGGAGATTGGAGCCTAAAGCAAATTATTGGGAAAATTAGACTTGTTGCAGCACAGACTTTTCCCAGTGACCAATCACAGCAATATCTTATCGGGCTCTCCAATTTGTGAGGAACTAGGGCTCATAAAATCCCCAGTCGCATGCTAGTAATATCATAAAAATGTTGAAATTAAGAGCTGTGGACACATCGGTTATCTGCCCGTATAGCAGCTGCTTACTGAGCATTTACAGTGAGTGGAATTGGTTACGCTGATTGATCTGTGAAGCTGCTTAATTGTTACACATGGTGGCTACAAATCTATCTGAGGTTACAGACTCTACTTCGGCGTATTCCGGGAAGCCTGATTTATGCGGCAGAAGTTGCCGGACAGTTTGCACAGGTTGCCATGGGCGCCTCTGCTGACAAGACAGATCAAACCAGTTCTAATTGACTCTAATGGACATTCACACAAGCTGTTCAATTAATGCTGCGTGGCATGTAACAAAAGTTCAAAATTCCTTTATGCAGGTGAAGAATGAAAAATGGATTTGAAAGAAAGATTTGATCTATAACTGCCATGTGCATTGATCATTTACAGCCAAATGTTGTCTCTCTCCCCCCCCCCCCCCCCCCTCCAATGGTACACAAGGCAGACTCTCATCTGTTTCCATAGTCCATTTTTTCCCTGGAACAGGGCGCTAGCTTGAGGGACATCACTCCACAACAAGCATGGCTACCCAGGAGTCTCTCCCAATCTTACTATCTGCCATTGGCGTGCGTTGCAAGGATTTTGCAGGTCCATACTCGACCTGTAGGCTGCCTTTTGAGTGCACCTGCAGAATGTAGAACTTCTGGCTGAGAGGTAGGGATGCTACCCATATGACCTCTGTTACAGCCAAATGGCAAAATGCTGAAATCTTTCAATGTTTTAAGTTTATTTATTAGTCACAAGTAGGCTTACATTAACGCTGCAATGAACACTGCGAAAATCCCTTAGTCTCCATACTCCTGCACCTGTTCGGGTACACTGAGGGAGAATTTAGCACGGCCAATGCACCTAACCAGCATGTCTGTGGGAGGAAACTGGAGCACCCGGAGGGGAAACACGCAGGCACGGGGAGAACATGCAGATTCCGCACAGTGACCCAAGCTGGGAATCGAATCCGGGTCCCTGGCACTGAGGCAGCAGTGTTAACTATGCATGTACCAGCATGCCACGTAACCTAGAGAGGGAATGTGTAACGGTCAATTGGTATATCTGCTGCAACTAAACATGAGAAATGACATCTAGTCCTTCCAAGGAATCTTAGGCACGATGAAGATGCAGTGGGATTTGTTTGTGCTTTGTTAATCAGTTTGTTCATGATACAGGGTTCCATATTTTGTTGCATATTGATAATAATGCTATATCCCAGTTGGATGGGAAACCCATGATCCCTTTCAAAGCTGAGAAACACCATGGTTACCAGCATTGTTTCTTCAAGGCTGCTCTGATAATTCTCACGCAAGAAGAAGAACTTTGGGAAATTATTATTCCATGAATAAATTCATAGGGCGTGATCTTACCGGCCGTTCACGCCACGCTCCCGCTGCAGCGAGGTCAGAGAATTTGGCGCCCGGACAAATCTCCGTTCACTGCAGCGGGATGGGAAAATCCCCCTGGCATGAACGGCTGTAACATTCCGGCCATAGTTTTGGATCGTTAGAAAGGAAAGAAAAAGAAAGACTTGCATTTATATAGCACTTCAAGTGACCACCAGAGGCCTCAAAGCACCTTCTTGCCAATTAAGTATTTTTTTGAAGTGTGGTCACTGTTGTAACGTAGAAAACACAGCAGCCATGTTGCACACAGCAAGATCCCACAGACAGCAATGACATCAATTTGTTTTATCTAATCCTTATTGGTTAAGGCACAAATATTTGGCAGATCAGTCTGGAATTGAAATACTTATCAGTGTCAGTAATGGTGACTATGGCACCGTTATTGATTACGTAAAAACACATTTGGTTCACTGATGTCCTTTTAGGGAAGGAAATCTGCTGTCCTTACCGGCCTGGCCTACATGTGACTCCTGATCCGCAGCAATGTGGTTGACTCTCAACTGCCCTTTTGGCCTAACAAGCCACTCAGTTCAAAGGGCAACAAATGCTGGCCTTTCCAGCAGCAGCCACATCCTATGAAGGAATACGTTTTAAAAATGTACCTTGGAGGCTTAAAATAGAGTTGGAATCTGCATATCATTGGGTATACGTTGGCTGCAGCCATACTAGGAGTGAAGGATAGTTTGTGCATCACCTCACCTGAGGGCAATGTTGCTGATGAGTTCTGCTGCAGAGGACTCAGATGAGGATGGGGACAGTGCAGCATGCAGAGGATGCTGGCGGGCATGCACACACTGATTCTGGGTGTACTGGCAGCCTGTCAGACAACCTCCTGTCAATGTTAAGGAGCATGGAGTTGACCAGCTCTGATTTCCATAGAATCCCTACAGTACAGATGGAGGCCAGTCGGCCCATCGAGTCTGCACTGACCACAATCCCACCCAGGCCCCATTCCTGCAACCCCAAACATTTAACCTGCTAATCCCCTGACACTAGGGCCAATTTAGCATAGCCAATCAACCTAACCCGCGTATCTTTGGACTGTGGGAGGAAACCGGAGCACCCGGAGGAAACCCACGCAGACACGGGGAGAATGTGCAAACACCGCACAGACATTGGCCCAAACTGGAAATTGAACCCAGGTCCCTGGGGCTGTGAGGCAGCAGTGCTAACCACTGTGCCACCCACCACATCACCCTCTAAAATGGCACAGCAAGCAACTTGTTTGTATTGAAGAAGATTGCTCACCATCACCTTCTAGAAGGCAAGTGGGGATGGACAAGAAATGCTTATCTTTCCAGCAATGCCTACATCCTGCAGATAAATAAAACAAAAAGGATGAATTCTTTTTTCAGAGAAAGTCTGACCTACATGATAATTACACCCTGTCCTGATAACAGCCCCTTAAATTTTCTCTTTGGTGTTCCAGTACTTTTTCTGTAGTTTAAGAACTAGACTGCACATGGTACTCCCAAGTCAGTCTAAGCAGAGTTCTGTATAAATTTAACATGATCTCCCTGCTTTTATGTTCTATTTCAGAGCTTGTCGTCCCTGCAGTCTCTGCTCCATCTTCCTGACCTCCTGCAGACCCAGGGGCACTGCGGCTGTAGCCCTCACACCCAGTGCAGCCTGTGTGTGAGCATGTCAGCTGCTGCTCTGCCCACCCTGTGAGGGTGCAGCAACACTCCCTACCAAACCCAGGAAATCACCCCAGCACCTCCAAAGACATTCCAGAATACTTTGCTCGATCACCTTCCCTGCAGGTCCGGTGCCTCACTCTTTAGAATTCATGCTCGTCTTGGCTCCTCTTGCTTGTTGTTTGGTGAGTGACGTACACATTTGTTGAATGGGCCTGCATGATCCAAAGTGGTATATAGAGCATTTTAGTGGTAGTGCTGAGTAACATAATGGTAGCATCAGTTCAGTTGCTCCTGGCACACACTGGGAATGCCCATTCATGTGATATTCTCAACACAAGCCATGCTGCAAACAGCCGCAGGTGCCAAGTGCACCAACAGGAGGGCATGCAGCTCGGGACAGAAACGCTGCTGTATTTGAGATTCGCACCCATTATCGTCACACTGAACTGAACATGGTGGAAGAGATACAGATGTTCCATGACTGGGGATTCTGCCTGTACTTGTACAGCACAGTAAGAAGTCTCACAACACCAGGTTAAAGTCCAACAGGTTTATTTGGTAACAAATACCATAAGCTTTCGGAGCACAGCTCCTTCGTCAGATGGAGTGGATATCTGTTCTCCAACAGTGCACAGACACAGAAATCAAATTACAGAATACTGATTAGAATGCAAATCTCTACAGCCAGCCAGGTCTTAAATGTACAGACAATGTGGGTGGAGGGAGCATTCAACACAGGTTAAAGAGATGTGTATTGTCTCCAGACAGAACAGCTAGTGAAATTCTGCAAGTCCAGGAGGCAAGCTGTGGGGGTTACTGATAATGTGACATAAATCCAACATCCCAGTTTAGGCCGTCCTCATGTGTGCGGAACTTGGCTATCAGTTTCTGCTCAGCGACTCTGTGCTGTCGTGAAGGCTGCCTTGGAGAACGCTTACCTGAAGATCCAAGGCTGAATGCCCGTGACTGCTGAAGTGCTCCCCCACAGGAAGAGAACAGTCTTGCCTGGTGATTGTTGAGCGGTGTTCATTCATCCGTTGTCGTAGCATCTGCATGGTTTCCCCAATGTACCATGCCTCGGGACATCCTTTCTTGCAGCGTATCAGGTAGACAACGTTGGCCGAGTTGCAAGAGTAGGTACCGTGTACCTGGTAGATGGTGTTCTCACGTGAGATGATGGCATCCGTGTTGATGATCCGGCACGTCTTGCAGAGGTTGCTGTGGCAGGGTTGTGTGGTGTCGTGGTCACTGTTCTCCTGAAGGCTGGGTAGTTTGCTGCGGACAATGGTCTGTTTGAGGTTGCGTGGTTGTTTGAAGGCAAAAAGTGGGGGTGTGGGGATGGCCTTGGCGAGATGTTCGTCTTCATCAATGACATGTTGAAGGCTCCGGAGGAGATGCCGTAGCTTCTCCGCTCCGGGGAAGTACTGGACGACGAAGGGTACTCTGTCCACCGTGTCCCGTGTTTGTCTTCTGAGGAGGTCGGTGCGGTTTTTCGCTGTGGCGCGTCGGAACTGTTGATCGATGAGTCGAGCGCCATATCCTGTTCTTATGAGGGCATCTTTCAGCGTCTGGAGGTGTCTGTTGCGATCCTCCTCATCCGAGCAGATCCTGTGTATTTGGAGGGCTTGTCCGTAGGGGATGGCTTCTTTTACGTGTTTGGGGTGGAAGCTGGAGAAGTGGAGCATCATGAGGTTATCCGTGGGCTTGCGGTACAGTGAGGTGCTGAGGTGACCGTCCTTAATGGAGATGCGTGTGTCCACTGTACTTGTACATTGCAGGGAGATTCCAAGGTTGTAAGCTCACTCCACAGGCATGGCTACACGAAGCAGTTGCAGTGAACAGCAGCAAGAGTGTTCTTAATTAATTTGTGGGACAAGACATCGCTGGCCAGCATTTGTTGCCCTTAGAGGGCAGTTGAGAGTCAACCACATTGCTGTGGCTCTGGAGTCACATGTAGGCCAGACCAGGTAAGGATGGCAGATTTCCTTCCCTAAAGGATATTGGTGAACCAGATGGGTTTTTCCAACAATCGACAATGGTTTCATGGTCACCAGTAGTTCTTAGTTCCAGATATTTTTCATTGAATTCTAATTCCACCATCTACCGTGGTGGGATTCGAATCCGGATCCCCAGAACATTAGCTGAGTTTCTGGATTGATTATTTCAGCGATATTACCACTAGTCCATTACATAGTGATGCCCTTGATCTGGCTTCAGTGCCACAAAATGGTCCGGTGAGATAAGTGTTATACCACTGTCAGCCACCAGCCATCGCGCTCTCACTGTGCCAGTAATCCCCTGCACTTCACTCACACACACACACATTCCTTTCCCTCCATGCAGCCTTTTCCTCAAATCACCATCTGAATAGATATCTCTCACCCACCTATATCGTATTGCCTTCCCGCTCCTGTACCTCGCAGTTACCCTCCTCAAAAGTCCACACTCCAGCCTTAGCCATCAGTGAATTCCTCAGACTCATTCTCTGCCTTTCCTCATTGCTGGGGAAGAAAGCCCACAACTCCAAGGGAACACCGATGGGTGGCGATGCTGCAATGGAGGATTAAGCACAGCTGGTTGACCTTGGAGAAATGGGGTGGTCCACTGGCCTGGTGACAGTATTAGATATTACACGTGGCACTTAACTGTCACTCATGTTGAATCAATGTCACTAGCACAGTTTAAGCCTTACGATCTGCACAATGCTAACTTGAAAGTCTGTTTCAGCACTGACTCATGCCTTTGACTTCCCACAGGTGTGCTGCCAGAGAAGATAAGGGAGGTGCCAAAGGAGTCCACAGAGGAGGACCTAAGGATGCACATGACTCCTGTCCATTCTCCATCTACAGGGATAAATACACTTCAATGGGTCCATCAACACAGGGAGAATTTGGCAAAGGGTAAGAAGCACCTCACACATGGGCAGGAACAATTACCGGAGATAGGGAAAGTAATGGAGAGCCACTGTTTATTTTTAAAATTTATTTATTAGTGTCATAAATAGGCTCACAATAACACTGCAATGAAGTTACTGTGAAAATCCCCTAGTCGCCGCACTCCGGCACCTGTTCATGTACACCTGAGGGAGAATTTAGCATAGCTAATGCATCTTCCCAGCATGTCTTTCGAACTGTGGGAGGAAACCGCAGCACCTGGAGAAAACCCACGCAGACACGGGGAGAACGTACAGACTCCGCACAGACGGTGACCCAAGCCAGAAATTGAACCTGGGTTCCTGGCGCTGTGAGGCAGCAGTGCTAACCACTGTGCCACCGTGCTGCCCAATGGTTAAAGGTTGCAGGACACTTAAACCTCTGTTCAGCTGGACACAAATGTTGAGCCTCGGACGGTCACTAAACCTATGGCGCAGCAATGGTAGCTGTGTAGCTCTGACATTCATGTTAGAAAATAGAGACAGTTTAAATTATTTGTATTGTGTGTATTAAGTTTAATTAGTGCTTCTGTATTTGTGTGCTAGGAAAGGGTTAACACTTCAGTTAGCTTTAAACAAAGGTGCCTATAGGTTTTAGCTTCACTAAACTTTGCCTGCATTGTAATTAAGTGTTTATGACATAAAAAGTGTTGCTTAGCAACCAGAGGCTCACACTGAAAAACAGAAGCGCTTGCTTTGAGTCTGGAACCAGGTCACCCAGGAACTGCCAGGACAGGCAGCACTGTAAAGTAAGGGACAGAAGACAAGTCCCAGAAGCAAAAGAACATTTGGACACTAGGGAATGAAAAATGGAGTCCCAGGAAGACTGAAGTCAAAGGGACGAGGAAATGTAATCTGAACAAGATGCTGGGTGCAATTTTCCTAAAATCAGGCAGGAACAGCTATGTGAAACTCACCAGTATCACAGACGCTTTTTCTCTTCTAATTTAACAGCACTCTGTTCACTTTTAAAGTGCTAGCGAGGGTCACACAGCCAGCTGGAGGGACTGGCAAAGTCGACATTATGAAATAAGGGCCTTCTGAACTCAAAGTTACATTTAAGGCCTCCCCCTTCCTCCCCAAGGAGACCGGGACCCCTTTCATGGACATCAGGGCACTGTTGCCCATCGCAATGCCAACAATAGGGCAACCCCCCCACCACCTCTCAAGCATCATTAGGGCTCTTCACTCTCCTCCTCCCTGCCTCCCCCCCCCTTCCCCACACAGGCATTGGGGCTCATCCCTCTTCCCACTGTTCACTGGGGCTAAAGAAAGGGGCAGAGAGAGGGTCCCAGTTAAAGACAGAGGGCCGGATTCTCCAACCTTGCCTGTATCTAGAATTCTCCGGTCCCACTGCAGTGAACGGAGATTTGGCTGAGAGCCAAATTCTCCATTCTCGTGGCCAGAGTTGGAAGGTGCAGACCTGGAGATGTCAGCTAGTGAGAAGCCAGTCATCCAAAGTAATCCTAAGGTTGATGACACCTTAGTAGAGCCTGAGAGGCAGTGGTGTTCCATTGGTGTGGCTGGGTACCTGAAATTGTGTGGAAGCTTGAATGCTCATGGTGATCCAGGGCAGAGGAATACTGAAAGGAGAGATTGAAATCCCTGGATGTTGGTCCTTGCTGAATGCATCCAAGAGAAAGCTTTGTGCAGGAGAAGATTCCAAGTGTGTTCTTCAAGAGTAGTGCTTGGAAACCATTATGTGGAATCCAGGGTTCCAATGAGACTAGTTGGCTCGCAGTGTGACAAAGCATTTGGGAATTTGATGAGAAATCCACAGAAGCTATATTGGATGGCATCTGTCACTTGGTTTCAGAGTAGGGGGTGTCTGACCACAGTTTGCCTGTTGATTTACAGAGACTATATTTATTGAGAATATTAGAGATAAGATAAATTGTAACTTGTGTTATCCTTATAAATCTGTAGACACCTGTAAAGGTATTGCTGGGGTAAAGGAGGGGTGTATTATAGTTAATCTTCCTTGTTTAATAAATGTTTTATTCTTTTGTTAAGCGCTTATTAACTGTCCCATGACTCTGTTCATCTACATCTCCAAACATAAATAAAAGTTACGATCTGTTGAGCCACGGTTCCATTAGTAACATTAGCTGGGATCATAACAATTGCATGCTGCTTAGATTGTTTGGCTTGCAAATAGTCCTGTGTTTTGGCTTCACCAAGTTGTCGCCTTATTTGTTGGTAAGCTTGGTGCTGTTCCAGCTATGCCTCCTGTACTGTTACTTGAACCAGGGGTTGGTTCCTCCAGCTGGATGATAATGGTAGAGTGGCGGATATGCCGGGCTATGGAGTTACAGATTGTGGTTGAATACAATTCTGCTGCTGATGGCTCAGAGCATCTCATAAATGCCCAGTTTTGAGTTGCTATCTGTTTGAAATCTATCCCATTGAGCAGAGTGGGGTAGTGCCTCACAACACAATGGTGAGTATCCTTAATGTAAAGACAGGACTTGGTCTCCACAAGGACTGTGCGATGGTTACTCTTACCAATGCTGCCATGGACAGATGTATCTGTGATAAGTGAGGATGAGGTCAATTAGGTTTTACCCTCTTGTTGTTTCCCTCACTCCCTCTGTAGACCAAATCTAGCAGAAGTGTCCTTCAGGATTTAGACAGCTTGGTCAGTAGTGGTGCTACTGTGTCATTTTTAGTAATGGACATTGAAGTTGCCTACATTCTGTGCCCTTGCCACCATCAGTGTTCAACTTGGAGTACTGATTCACCAACTGAGATGGGGGTGCTAGGTGTAAATCAGGAGGGGGATTCCTTGACTATATTTGACTTGATGCTAGAGACTTTATAGGGTCTGGAATCAACATTGAGGGCTCCCAGGACAATAACCCCCTGACTGGGCTCCAAAACCCAGAGGATGCTTGGCACAAGTCTTTAATATGGCAGAGGAGGGTAATGAGCTGGGTGCCTCTAACTCCTCTGAAGGCACAGTGGGAGCACCATGTAGAAGTAATATTGTACAAAGAGGGGGTCCAAGTTGCACAAAATAATTCCCTTGGGTGCTGATTACAATCTTTATTTGAAGAACAAAATGAGTTGATGTAAACCTCTCTGGCCTCTACTTTGACACCCCCCCCCCCCCCCCATTCACCCTGGTCAGTTATGTTTGAGTGGGTTTTATTTTATTCATTCGTGGGACATGGGCATCACTGGCTGGGCCAGCATTTATTGCCCATCCCTAGTTGCCCAACAGCAGTTGAGAGTCAACCACTTTGCTGTGGTTCTGGAGTCACATGTAGGCCAGACCAGGTAAGGATGCAGATTTCCTTCCCTGAAGAACATTAGTGAACCAGATGTGTTTTTCCAACAATCAACAATTGTTTCATGGTCATCAGTAGATTCTTGATTCCAGATATTTTTTATTGAATTCAAATTTCACCATCTGCCATTGCAGGATTCAAACCCGGGTCCCCAGAACATTACTTGAGTTACTGGATTAAGAGTCCAGCGAAAATACCACTAGGCCATTGTCTCCCCTTGAGTGAATGGAATGGGCAGCATTGTTGAGGAGTTGGGTTGGCTGAGTCACTGCAGGAAAAAGGTTTGTCAGGAGGGACAGGGTGTTACAAAGGGATCTCGATAGAAACCTTAGAATTCTGCAAGTACACTTTTCAAGTGATGTGTGCGTGTTTGAGGACATTGTGACCTCTGGCAGGTGTGAGGCTGCAAGCAACAACGCAACACCAACCTCCACTGAAAATGACAAACACTTTCCACCTTCCTCTTGCGCAGCTCCATTCCTCTCTGCAGCACAATGTTGTAAAGGAACAGCTAACCACTACAATCCTGGACACCCTTTGCTTAACTTCAAAAAAGGAAAAGAATGATGCTGCTCAAACCTGACAGCAAATTAATGAACCGTAGACGCAGCCTAACACCACATCAAAGTCATACTGGAAATCGGTAACAAATCGCATGAAATGCTGGTGAGGATGTACAAAAAAAGAGGATATGCGAAATGCTAAACAGAGTGGGAAGCTGAAAAACCGGTGGTTGACAGATGCATAGAGTGGCTGAAAGAGAAAAATATGCAGCAGAATTGTGACGCAGATCTTGAGGAGAAACAGTGCCAAGTCAGTCAGTTAAGGTACATCTGCAGTTCAGTAATTTACTACCTGGGCTCAGCACTTTCTTTCTTTTCCTTTTTTAATTTCATAGAACCATAGAATCCCTCCAGTACAGAAGGAGGCCATTTGGCCCATCTAACCCAACTCCTCAACAATGCTGCCCATTCCATTCCATCAAGTCTGCACCGACAACAATCCCACCCAGGCCCTATTCCTGTAACCCCACACATTTACCTTGCTAATCCCCCTGACACTAGGGTCAATTAAACATGACCAATTAACCTAACCCACACATCTTTGGACTGTGGGAGGAAAACTGAGCACCTGGAAGAAACCCATGCAGACATGGGAAGGATGTGCAAACTCCACACAGACAGTCACCTGAGGTCGGAATTGAACCCGGGTCCGTGACGTTGTGAGGCAGCAGTGCTTGCCACTGTGCCGTCCCTGGTTCTTCTATTTGAAGCATATGCCATTTGAAGCTTTTACTCTAGGTTCAAGATCTCCTGGAACATGAGAATTAGGAACAGGATAGGACCCTCGAGACCACTCTGCCATTCAATACCACGATGGGTAATCTTGGGGTTCAACCCCATTTTTATGTCTGCATTCCATATCCCTTGATTCCCTGAGAGAATGATGATGATTTCAAAGTGCTGACAACCACAAGATATCTGTTTGCATAATTTAACCCTTCAAGCCCCAGTATATCCTGCAAGCTGCTCTTTTATGGCAGAGGAAACTTTCCTGGCACATCATAACAGCTCTGTGAAAATTCCCAGTCTTTGTTATTTTGCTCTATGAAAAATGTCACAGGGGAAATCAACATCTAAATTGGACTCATTCACTTCACTTTATTGCAACTGTTTACTGCAAAGAAATTGAAGCTCGCTTACTTCTTGCTCTTGACAAATAATGTGGGTAAGGACATAAATTTAGGGTCACTTTAATTGTGTATTAAAACACCAGGCTTGATAGAGATAATCCTGCTTTCAGTAGCAAGCCAGTCACGTCCATGCTTATCTCGTTAGGACGTATGAAAAGAAAGATCAGTTCAGCTATGAATCTGCCTGATAAGTGTGATGTGTGATTACAGTAATTCAAATATATTAATTTATACTTTTTAACGACATGACAGCATATAGTTAAGTAAATGTCTTCAGGAGAAAGGTCAGTTTATCACCAATGCTAATCTCTTTCTTGTAGGGGGTGACAGCCCATGAATCATTCTAGTTGACAATAGCAGGAGCAAGTACTCACTTACACAAAGTTTAAAAAAAGTACTGCAAAATAAAAACATTAATATATTATTTTGTCCCGTACAGACATGTCATATTATGAATTTTCAGTCAATACTTTTAAAAATTGGACCCAAGCAAGCTGTTAAGATGGCTGTCACAAATCATGTGACTTTTGTTTTTGGACTACAGACAGTATCAAGTTTCCGATGGACATAGGGGAGAGTACCAGACAGCCATGTGTGGAATTGACATATCTCACTGTTTAAGGATAATCCAATACATAAAGACTATGGAGTTTCTAGACTGTCTGACTCCATGTTTCATACTGGACAAGAGGAAAGATTATAACTCAATAGCCACTTTCAACTCCCCATTGTATCTCAATGGCCTTCCCTAGACTGGATAGGCCTCAGAAGTATCATGTGATCAAAGCTGGTTTCAGGAAATGCACTTTTATTACCCCAGGACCCATCAGATCAATCAGTCATCAGAGAATCAGACTCTGAGACGAGCAGCAAGTCATCAAGTAACCAAAGTTTAACCTGCTCCAGTTTCAAAGTTCACCAGAGAACCAACCTTCTAGATATTCAACCACAAGAAACTTCACAATCTGCTGTGAACCGTTTGCTTGACCAGACCCTCACTTCAACATTAAATCACCTGAATCCATTCATTCCTGCCACACAGGAGACTGGAATCATAAATCAGACGCTGAATTAATTAATCTGTAAAAGTGCACTATCTTCATCTGTATTCAATCCTTGTGTGTTTGTGTGCAAGTGAGACCAAGTGTGTGACATTGCACTAATTCAGGGATGTGTGGGAGAGTAAATAACCTTATTTATTTTAAACTAATGAAAGCTTGCTGCTGAATTACTTAATTGGAATACACACTCCACGGGGAGATGATGGTGTGGTGGCTTTGTCATTGGACTGGTAGTCCATAGACCCAGAGCATTCGAACCAGGGCTCGAATCCCACCACAGCAGGTGGTGAAATTTGAATTCAGTAAAAATATCGAATTAAAAATTTAATGATGTCCATGAAGCCAATGTTGATTGTCGTACAAAACCATCTGGTTCACTAATGTCCTTTTAGGAAAGTAAATCTGCCATCTTCACCTGGTCTGGCCGAGATATGACTCGGGATCCACAGCAATGTGGTTGACTCTTAGATATCCTCTGAAATGGCCTAGGAAGCTACTTAGTTGAAGGGCAATTAGGGATGGGCAATAAATGCTGGCCCAGCCAGTGACACCCATACCTCATGACGGAATAAAAAAAGACACCATCATTCCATACAGAACATATTGATCAGAGGCAGCAAGAGAGAAAATACATTCTGAGCGTGACAATATGCTGAATAGTTCATTACTAAAAGGACAATGCCTTCATGGAAATGTTACCTTTTAAAAGGAAAAGAGTCAGAATATCTATGCACCATTTTCATTGTACTGATGTATATGATCATGCTTTATAATATATTTACACTGTATGAAGACAAAGCACTAAGGATGCTGGATATCTGAAATAATAACAGAAAACATTGGAAATACTTGCCAAATCTGGTAGCACCAATGGAGAGAGAAATAGAGTTAATATTTCAGATCAACGACCTGTCATCAGAAAACACCATCACAGAAGGTATTTCAATCTTATTGTTTCATGCAATCATATGGCTTTGCAAACAATCATATAAGAGGCTTGTCAGCAAAGTTGAGGACTATCGAATACAAGGCACAATGGTGGCACGGATACAAAGTTTTCTGACTGAGAGGAGGCCCAGAGTAATGGCAAAAGGTTGGTTTTTGGACTGCAGGAATGTATATGATGGTGTTCTCCAGGGCTCAGTACGAGAATCAGGCTTTTCTCGCTATATGGCAATGACATTGGCTTCAAGTTTGCAAATGGCACAAAACTTGGAAGTATTGTCTACTGTGAGAAAGATTGTGGTAGATTTCAAGAAGACATAGGTTAGTACATACATGAGGGTCAGCAAATGAAATTTGATGCAGCAAAATGTGAAGTGATGCATTTGGTATGAAGAATGAGGATAGGAACCGTTCTGAAGGGGGTTCAAGAGCAGAAATACCTAGGGATATGTGTGTATAAATTGGTAAAGTAAAATTAAAGTTTAGATGTTAGTCACAAGTAGGCTTACATTCACACTGCAAGGAAGCTACTGTGAAAATCCCCTAGTTGCCACGCTCCGGCACCTGTTCGGGTACACTTGTACAATTCGGGAGAATTTAGCATAGCCAAATCACCTAACTGCACACCTTTGGACTGTGGGAGGAAACCGGAGCACCTGGAGGAAACCCACGCAGACACGGGGAGAACATGTAGACTCCACACACACACACACACACACACACACACACACACTGACCCAAGCCAGGAATCGAACCCAGGTCCCTGGCGCTGTGAGGTAACAGTGCTAATTGTCGAAGTTAGCAGAGCAATTCCAGAAAATAGTTAAAAAGGCAAACAGAATCCTGCTTTATAACTAGAGGCAGATAATACAACAGCAAGGAAGCTATGGTGAACCTTTATAAAGCACTGGTTTGGCCTCAACTTGAATTCCTGTCGGGGTATAGTGGGCCCGGAAAATCCCTCCCTGACATGTGAAAACATTTTCATGCATTGAGAGAATGGTGGATGCAGCTTCAATCGTGGCTTTCAAAAGGGAATTGACGAAACATCTTAAGTTAAAATATTTACATAGTTGAGGGGAAAGGGCTGGGAGTGGGACTGGCTGACTTGCTGTTGCAGAGAGCCGGTGTGCTTTATCAGTCCTAATGGCTCGCTCTGTTCAGTCACCATTCTACGATTTGTCAGGCACTTTAGTCCTGGAATGGCTGTGCCACTGAATGAATTTAAGGACATGGTAAGACCATTTAGCTCGATTTTAATCTTTTTTTAAGGTTCAACTCCAATTTCTAGCTCTGTCAGTACATCTGCTCTCTCCAGAATATCTCTGTGCCTGTTGGTGGGGTTTTCGAGGTAGCCAGGTACCGTCAGAAATTTCAGACAACACAAGACTCACGAAGCCAGTGTCTCAGTTTAAAGATGTAACCTTTATTTTGACCAGCGGCAGCTAGGAGAAATCATCAAAGGGGAACTCCTGAGATGGAGCAGCTAGACCTCGCCCATGAATTCTAACGTATACAATTCAAAACCGATCAATTATATATTTTCTTATCAACTACTCCTGCCTTTCATTAGCTTTCAATCAATCATCTTCAATTTAAATAAATCAACAATAATATCTGTCATATACTTTAGCCAATTGCATCTTATCCTCTGGCATAATGGCATTTCATTAGCCCTTAGAATCTGAACATTTCCTCCCCTTTTGGCTAACCCAGCTTCTTCTGTTGCTTAGTAACCTCAGAAGCTAGCCACAACATTGAAAGTGCATGTTCCTATAAGTTCTCCTCCAGGTCACTGCCAAACCAGATTAACACATGATTCTACACCCGGGCATGCATCCAACTTATCTGGACAGTGAGAAAAGAACATAAGAACGAGGAGCAGGAATAGGCCATCTGGCCCTTCGAGCCTGCTTCGCCATTCAATAAGATCATGGCTGATCTTTTCATGGACTCAGCTCCACTTACCTGCCCGCTCACCATAAACCTTAATTCCTTTACTGTTCAAAAATTTATTTATCTTTGCCTTAAAAACATTCAATGCTTCACTGGGCAGGGAATTCCACAGATTCACAACCCTTTGGGTGAAGAAGTTACTCCTCAACTCAGCCCTAAATCTACTCCCCCTTATTTTGAGCCTATGCCCCCTAGTTCTGGTTTCACCCGCCAGTGGAAACAACCTCCCTGCTTCCAATCTATTCCCTTCATAATTTTATGTTTCTATTCGATCCCCCCTCATTCTTCTGAATTCCAATGAGTATAGCCCCAGTCTACTCAGTCTCTCCTCATAAGCCAACCCTCTCAACTCCGGAATCAACCTAGTGAATCTCCTCTGCACCCTCTCCAGTGCCAGTATATCCTTAAGTAAGGAGACCAAAACTGTACACAGTACTCCAGGCGTGGCCTCACCAGCACCTTTATACAGCTGTGACATAACCTCCCTGTTTTTAAACTCCATCCATCTAGCAATGAAGGACAAAATTCCATTTGCTTTCTTAATTATCTGCTGCAACTGCAAACCATCTTTTTGTGATTCATACACAAGGATACCCAGGTCCCCCTGCATAGCAGCATGCTGTAATGTTTTACCATTTAAATAATAGTCTATTTTGCTATTATACCTCCCAAAATGGATGACCTCACATTTACCAACGTTGTACTCCATCTGCCAGACCCTCGCCCACTCACTTAAACTATCTATATCCCTTTGCAGATGTTCAGCGTTCATTGCACACTTTGCTCTACTACTCATTTTAATGTCATCTGCAAACTTTGACACAATATACTTGGTCCCCAACTCCGAATCATCTATGTAAATTATAGACCATTGCAGTCCCAACACTGATCCCTGAGGCACACCTCTAGTCACTGATCGCCAACCAGAAAAACATCCATTTATCCCCCCCCTTTGCTTTTTGTTAGTTAACTAATCCTCTATCCATGCTAATACATTACCCGTAACACCGTGCACTGTTATCTTATGCAGCAGCCTTTTGTGCGGCACCTTGTCGAACGCCTTCTGGAAATCCAGACACACCACATCTACCGGTTCCCTGTTGTCCACCGCACTCGTAATGTCCTTGAAGAATTCCACTAAATTAGTTGAACATGTCCTGCCTTTCATGAACCCATGCTGTGTCTCCCCAATGAGACAATTTCTATCCAGATGTCTCGCTATTTCTTCCTTGATGATAGATTTACTCCAGTACAGAAGTTAAGCTAACCAGCCTATAGTAGCCAGCCTTTTGTCTACCTCCTTTTTTAAACAGTGGTGTCACATTTGCTGTTTTCCAATCTGCGGGAACTGCCCCAGAGTCCAGCGAATTTTGGTAAATTACCACAAGTGCATTTACTATTTCCTCCGCCAAGTCTTTTAGTACCCTTGGATGCATTCCATTAGGGCCAGGAGACTTGTCTACCTTGAGCCCTATTAGCTTACCTAACACTGCTTCTTTAGTCATAATAATTTCTGGGCCCTCGCGTACCATAGTCGTGTTGTCATCAATTTTTGGCATGTTATGTGTGTTTTCCACTGTGAAGACCGACATAAAATACCTGTTCAATGCCTCGGCCATTTCCTGTTATTAAATCCCCTTCTCATCCTCCAAAGGACCAATGTTTTCCTTAGCCACTCTTTTTTTCTTTTTATATATTTGTAGAAACTTCTGCTATCTGTTTTTATATTCTGAGCTCGTTCACTCTTTTTATAGCTTTTTTCATGGTTTTCTATTGACCTTTTAAAGATTTCCCAATCCTCTAGTTTCCCACTAATTTTTGCCGCTTTGTATACATCTTCCTTCAATTTGATACCCTCTTTTTTATTTCCTTTGATATCCACGGCTGATTACCCTTTTTCTACAGTCCTTCCTTATCACTGATATATACTTTTGCTGAGCACGGTGAAAAATCGCTTTGAAAGTCCTCCACTGTTCCTCAATTGTCCCACCATAAAATTTTTGCTCCCAGTCTATCTTAGCCAACTCCTCCCTCATCCCATTGTAGTCCCCTTTGTTTAAGCACAAGACACTGATATTGGATTATACCTTCTCGAGCTCCATCTGTATTTTAAATTCAACCATACTGTGATCACTCCATTACACAGGACCAGATCTAGGATAGCTTGCTATTTTGTGGGTTCCATTACATACTGTTCAAGGAAACTCTTGCAGATACATTCTAGGAACTCCTCCTCAAGGCTGCTTTGACTGACCTGGTTTGATCAATCGACATGTAGATTAAAGTCCCCCATGATAATTGCCGTACCATTTTTACATGCATCAGTTATTCCCTTGTTTATTACTCGTCCCACTGTGATATAATTTGGCAGTCTACAGACTACGCCTATTAGTGACTTTTCCTCCTTACTATTTCCAATTTCCACCCAAATGGATTCCACGCTTTTCTCCATAGAACCTATATCATCTCTTTGATTTGATTTATTATTGTCACATGTATTAGCATACAGTGAAAAGTATTTCTTGCATGTGAAACAAAGCATACCATTCATAGAGAAGGAAATGAGAGAGTGCAGAATGTAGTGTTACAGTCACAATTAGGGTGTAGAGAAAGATCAACTTAGTGCAAGGTAGGTCCATTCAAAAATCTGACGGCAGCAGGGAAGAAACTGTTATTGAGTCGGTTAGTACGTGACCTCAGACTTTGTATCTTTTTCCTGAAGGAAGAAGGTGGAAGAGAGAATGTGAGGTCCTTAATTATGCTGGCTGCTTTGCTGAGGCAGCGGGACATGTAGACAAAGTCAATGGATGGGAGGCTGGTTTGCGTGATGGATTGGGCTACATTTACGACCTTTTATAGTTTTTTGTGGTCTTGGACAGAGCAGGAGCCATACCAAGCTGTGATACAACCAGAAATGATGCTTTCTATGGTGCATCTGTAAAAGTTGGTGAGAGTCATAGCTCACGTGCTAAATTTCCTTAGTCTTCTGAGAAAATAGAGCCGTTGATGGGCTTTACTAACTATAGTGTCGGCATGGGGGGGGACCAGGACAGGTTGTTGGTGATCTAGACACCTAAAAACTTGAAGCTCACAACACTTTCTGGCAGATAGGGACCTCAGATTGTTGTAAAGAGAGGTTGAAGATGTCTGCGAATACCCCTGCCAGCTGATCCATGCAGGATCTGAATGTGTGAGCAGGTACCCCATCCGGACCAGTTGCTTTCCGTGGGGTGACCTTTGAGGAAACTGCTCTGACATCTGTAATGGTGACCCCAGATACACCCTTCCAGGGTTGAAGGCATGCTCTCGCTGACCTCTTGCTCAAAACGGGCATAGAATGCATTGAGCTCATCAAGGAGGGGTGCGTTGGAGCCGGTGAGTTTGCATGCCTTCACCTCTCTCTACTGCGCTGATGTCATCCTTAAATATCAGAGCTACACCATCTCCCTTACTACTTTGTCTGTCCTTCTGAATAGTCTGATACCCCTGACTATTTAACTCCCAGTCGTGACCATCCTATAACCATGTCTCTGCAATGACCACCAAATCATACGCGATAATTTGTGCCGTCAATTCATTTGCCTTGTTTCCAATGCTACAAGCATTTGGGTAAAGTGCCCTTATGCTAGATTTTATACCTTTTTTGAATCCTAACACCTCCATTAATAACATCTCCTGAGTTCTTCTCCCTTTTAACCTTTTTTGTATTTTTCCATGTAGTTGAAACCATCTCCCTACATGCTCACCTGCTGCTTTGCTTTCTATTAACTATTTTCTTCCCGTAGTTTTATACTTCCCAATTCATGAAATTTGATTAAGTGTTCTGAATGATCTTGCCATTAGAAGCTCTGCTGATAATAACTTGCATATTTCCAAGGTTTCAGTACTCCCTTAGAATGTGACTTTGGCCTAATGCCCTTTACCATGATGCTTTGCGGCAATCTACCTTCGGCTAAAGTGAACAGTGATACTTAAAAATACCTTAATACATTCAAAATATCAGCATATGTGTTTTTAAATCATAGTCGCTTGTTTAAATCTCTTACTGCATTTCATATGTGTGTAACCTGCTTTCTTGTGAGCTTAAGTCTATTTTAAAGTCATTTAACTCAATGCTGGTAGTTCTGCCAATGTGTTAATGTCTAATGGTTTAAAAATCTTTACTAACCTATTAGGATTTCTTCCCCTTACAGTGCCTCATCAATCCATTTACATTATTCATTTTAGCAGTGGTTCCAGATATTTTATTCAATAAATCTTGGAGAATAATTCAGTAAATTTTGGAGAATAATTGGTATTACATTGATATAAGTGGTTTTTGAATTTATGAGACTTCTTTCACCTTGCATGTTTTTTTTTAAATCCAGAAGATGTAGACAGTGATATATTTCCCCACCTTAAGGTGCACTATTGCAGTCTTGGTAGATGGAACAATTTAGAAATCACTACTGAAAGAGAAAATGCTGGAAAATCTCAGCAGGTCTGGCAGCATCTGTAAGGAGAGAAAAGAGCTGACATTTCAAGTCCAGATGATCCTTTGTCAACACTAATCACTATGGGGTTCAACAATTTGGTGCTATATGGTAAGTTTTCAAACCACACCACTATATTATGACACAGTTCCATCAAATTAACAGTGGATAATTACCCTTTGTATAAAAACCAACATCTAACCTCTTCCTGGTTGGTTTGTTATGTGCAGTGAGTGGAAATTAATTTTCTTAGATTGTGTGAGTTGCCTGTGGAATGGGTCGGGCAGTAGCAGCAGCTCACCCATTGATAATAAGCCAAATTCCCAGTTTCAGGGCTAAAGGAATTTCCACTTCATTGTCTGTCAGTGTGACATCTCCATCCTCATACTTGGGATAACAACAATATTCTGGGAAGACGATTTTTTAAATTACTATTCATGGGTGTTGCCAGCAAAGCCAAGATTTATTGCCCATTCCTTGAGTGTACTGATGAGCTCCCTTCCAGAAATCGCTGTAGTCCGTCTCATGTAGGTACACCTACAGTGCTGTCAGGGAGGCTGTTAAGTTGGAATGGTATGTGACTTGGAAGACAACTTGCAAGTGAAGGTGTTCCCATGCGTCAGCTGCCCTTGTTCTTCTGGGTGCTAGAGGTTGCAGGTTTTGAAGGTGCAGTCAAAGGAGACTTGGTGAGTTGCTTTGCCCTTGCATATTCAAACTTTGTAACAAAACCATGTCTGATTCCCAGCAGAGGCTCAAGCATCACTAAGGGACCAAGAATGTCACAGACCTTATACACCTCAACAGATCGCATTTAGGACAATTATAGACGGTCACGTTTACCCAGAAAAGGATTTTAAAAATTTGTTGAGAACAGACTTTGATTCGACAGGTTTTTTTGGAATTGGATTAGGCTGAAATACTTAGCAATTAACACTACCGTAAAGCCAGTGCACTGCAAGATGGGACATGCATGAAACAGTTGAAATGGCCTGCAGAAGCAGCTATGGTGATGTGACCATTTACTGAAGTATCAAGTTATTGAGGAGTTGGTAGAAATAAGGCGGCTTGTATGTGTGGCAGGCAGGATGGGAGAATTCCCCCCCCATGATATTCACTTTATCCTTGCCTAGAGAAAGGGCACATTTCTCCAGCTCAAACCGCTAGACAAAATCAATATAGCAAATGAATATGAAAAATGCTTTATTTGAAACAGCTGCATTATAAGCCAAAAAATAACAATGATCTTTGGAAGATTGAACTGCTTACATTGTTCTTGATGCATCTTTAAAAACTCAATTTCCACCATTTAAGGAGTTTTCTTGATTACAAAAATGGAACAAAATGTCAATGGCACAACAAAAATACAGAATGTACAAAACTGGATTTGGTTAATCAAAGCAATTCATGTTCCATCAATAAATACCTCTAATTAACTTACACCTGGAAAATCAATAGCTGCTACTGATATATTTTAAGGCATATCCAGATTACTTTAAGGTTTATCCATTCATTGTTTGTTGTATCTGTACCTTATTTTAATGCAAATTGGCAAACGTGACTGTAATACTGCACCTGTAATACTGCTGGAATGAAAAATATACCATACAGCAAGGCAAGAGAGCATGTTACCATTATCATCATCCATGAATACATCACATGGTAAGGATCCTAATTCTGTTGACCACCTCTGCTCAGTACAATTTTGGATTGCTATCTATCCTGAAGCACAAATTTGAACAGTTTTGAGGAAATGTGTATGTATCGCAACACAAATGCTTTAACTATACTGTTCACATTTCTAACAGCATTCCTTTGTAGGTTCAGACTCTGATGCAACATGCATACATGGCTGATGTTAAAAATTCACAATGAAATCAAAAATATCTTCAATGTCACATTCAGAAGTACATTGTCCCTTTATTCTAAATTATCCTCCAGTTTTTCATATTGTGGTATCTTAAGTAAGGAATGCTGGCAATAGGAGGGAAAATGGCTTTTTTCTGATCTTCAGCCTTGGAACTAACCAACAAGAGGCACCTATCAGTCAGTAAAAAAGCAGACTGGGAGTCAGTTTTATTCATCTTTATTATGAGCTTGACTCGGGTCTAAACATGGCACTCTGGATTTGAGTGTTGACTACTGAGGCAGAGTTGCTTGGTTTGGCTGATGTTGTGGGAGACTACACTACACATGTAGTGTCTCGGGTTTCCTCACCGTTCAAATTTATTGGGTAAAACAAAATTACCCAGGTCTCCCCATGGCTGACTTCCGGTTTCCTGCTGCGCTGAAAAAATAAGTTTAAACTCAGCTTACCTTACAGCTCTCCTCTCCAAAATTGCTCCCCTCTCTGCCTGCTCCGCTGGAAGAATGAATTGGGTAATTTTGTTTTACCCAATAAATTTGAATGGTGAGGAAACCCGAGACACTACATGCAAGTGTCTCCCACCCTCTCTCCTCCTCTAACGTTAAAAAAAGACTCGGTGTGAGAACAGGTAAGCTTTTCTTTCTCTTATCCTGTTGGGAGTTTGGGTGGAGAGGATGGCAGTTAGGGCAGTTCAATGCTCCTCTTGCAGGATGTGGGAGGTAAGGGTCACCATTAGTGACCCTGCTGACTTCACCTGTGGGAGGTGCACCCAGCTCCAGCTCCTCGCAAACCGCCTTAGGGAGTTGGAACGGGAACTGGATGAACTTTGGATCATTCAGGAGGCAGAGGGGGTGATGGATAGCAGTCATCGGGAAATGGTAACACCTAAAAATGAAGCTAACTGGGTGACGGTCAGGAGAGGGGAGGGGAGGAAGCAGTCAGTGCAGGAATCCCCTGTGGTTGTTCCTCTCCAAAATAAGTATACTGTTTTGGATACTGTGGGAGGGGATGACCTTCCACGGGTAAGCCACGGTGACCAGGTCTCCGGCACGGAGTCGGGCTCTGTGGCTCAGAAGGGAAAGGGGGAGAATAGGAGAGCAATAGTAGTGGGGGCTCAATAGTTAGAGGCACACAGGCGGTTCTGCGGGCACGAACGAGACTCCAGGATGGTAGTCTGCCTCCCTGGTGCCAGGGTCCTGGATGTCTGAGCGGGTAGAAAGCATCCTAAAAAGGGAGGGTAATCAGACAGACATCATTGTCCACATCGGTGGAGCAGGGAGTTAGGTAGAAGGCTAAAAAGCAGGACCTCTAGGGTAGCAATCTCTGGATTACTCCCTGTGCCAGTGAGGCTAGGAACAGGGAGATTATGCAGCTGAACACGTGGCTAAAGAACTGGTGCAGGAGGGAGGGTTTCAGATTTGTGGATCACTGGGAAGTCTTCCAGGGAGGATGGGACCTGTACAAGGATGGGTTGCACCTGAACTGGAGGGGCACCAATATCCTGGCTGAGAGGTTTGCTAGTGTGGTTCGGGTGGGTTTAAACTAATGTGGCAGGGGGGTGGGGATCAGAACAATAGGTCAGCAAGCATAGAGACTGGGGACGAGTATGGGGCCAAGACAAGGCTACCTAAGAGGAAGAGCAATCTGGGGGACGATGAACTCTGTGGGCCTGGAGTGCATCTGCTTCAATGCAAGGAGCGTAACGGGCAAGACAGATGAACTTAGAGCCTTAATGCATGCGTGGAACTTGGATGTGGTTGCAGTGACAGAGACTTGGTTAAAAGGACAGGACTGGCAGCTGAATATTCCAGGGTATAAGTGTTTTAGGCGAGACAGAGGAGGGGCTAGAAAAGGTGGGGGAGTAGCAATACTGGTTAGGGAGCATATTACAGCGGTACAGAGGGTGGACAATTTGGAAGGATCATGTAACGAGACATTGTGGGTCAAGCGCAGAAACAGGAAGGGCGCAGGCACTATGCTGGGGGTATACTACAGGCCTCCCAACAGCCCACGGGAAGTTGAGGAACGGATATGTAAGGAGATTCTGGACAGGTGTAGAAAAAATAGGGTTGATGTAGTGGGAGACTTTAATTTCCCTCATATAGACTGGAAATCCCTTAGGGCTGGGGGTCCGGACGGGGAGGAATTTGTAAAATGTGTCCAGGAAGGTTCTTTGGAACAATATGTTGATAGTCCAACTAGAGAGGGGGCTATACTGGACCTAGTACTGGGGAATGAGCCCGGTCAGGTCATCAAAGTTTCAGTGGGGGAAACATGTGGCGAACAGTGACCACAATTCTGTAAACTTTCGGATAGTCATGGAAAAGGATGAGTGTTGTCCTATGGGTAAGGTGCTGAATTGGGGAAAGGCTAACTACAGCCGGATTAGGCGGCTGTTGATTGGGAGAGGCTGTTAGAGGGTAAATCCACATCTGGCATGTGGGAGTCTTTTAAGGAGCAGTTGATAGGAGTGCAGGACAGGCATGTGCCTGTAAAAAGGAAGGACAGGAAAGGTAGGATTCGAGAGCCGTGGATAACCAGAGAAATTGTGGGTCTAATTAAAAAGGAAAAAAGAGGCATACATAAGGTCCAGGCAGCTAAAAACAGATGAAGCACTGGAGGAATACAGAGAAAGTAGGAAAGAACTCAAACAGGGAGTTAGAAGGGCAAAAAGGGGTCACGAAATGTCCTTGGCAGACAGGATTAAGGAGAATCCCAAGGCATTTTATACATACGTTAGGAACAAGAGGGTTGTCAGAGAAAGAGTCGGACCTCTCAAGAACAAAGGAGGGGAAGTATGCTTAGAACCCAAGGAAGTAGGTGAGATCCTAAATGAATACTTTGCATCAGTATTCACGAAGGAGAGGGACACGTTCATTGGTCGTGTCTCAGAGGGATGTGTAGACCCGTTAGAACAAATCGCAATTACAAGGGAGGAAGTGTTAGGTGTTTTAGGAAGCATTAAGGTAGACAAATTCCCAGGACCAGATGGCATCTGTCCTAGATTACTGAGAGAGACAAGAGATAAAATTGCTGGGCCTCTAACAGAAATCTTTGTTTCTTCATTAGACACAGGTGAGATCCCAGAGGATTGGAGGATAGCAAATGTGATCCCGTTATTTAAGAAGGGTAGCAAGGATAACCCGGGTAATTATAGGCCAGTGAGCTTGACATCCGTGGTAGGGAAATTGTTGGAGAAGATTCTTAGAGATAGGATCTATACACATTTAGAACTGAATAGTCTCATTAGCGATAGACAACATGGTTTTGTACGAGGGAGGTCATGCCTCACAAATTTGGTTGAGTTTTTTGAGGAAGTGACAAAAATGATTGACGAGGAAAGGGCCGTGGATGTCGTCTACATGGATTTTAGTAAAGCATTTGACGAGGTCCCTCAGGGCAGGCTGGTGCAAAAGGTTAAATCTCACGGGATCAAAGGTGAACTAGCTAGATGGGTACAGAACTGGCTTGGCCATAGAAGACAGAGGGTACCAGTGGAGGGGTCTTTTTCTGATTGGAGGTCTGTGACTAGTGGTGTTCCGCAGGGCTCTGTACTGGGACCTCTGCTGTTTGTGATATATATATAAATGATTTGGAAGAAGATGTAGCTGGTCTGATTAGTAAGTTTGCGGACGACACAAAGATTGCTGGAGTTGCGGATAGTGATGAACATTGTCAGAGAATACAGCAGGATATAGACAGGCTGGAAAATTGGGCGGAGAAATGGCAGATGGAATTTAATCCAGATAAATGCGAAGTGATGCATTTCGGTAGATCTAATGCAGGGGGGAGCTATACAATAAATGGCAGAACCATCAGGAGTATAGACACAGAGGGATCTGAGGGTGCAAGTCCACAGATCCTTAAAGGTGGTGAAGAAGGCATATGGCATGCTTGCCTTTACCGGATGGGGCAGAGAGTATGAAAGTTGGCATATGATGTTGCAGTTATATAGAACGTTGGTTAGGCCACATTTGGAATACTGCATCCAGTTCTGGTCGCCACACTACCAGAAGGACGTGGAGGCTTTGGAGAGAGTGCAAAGAAGGTTTACCAGGATGTTACCTGGTATGGAGGGTATTAGCTATGAGGTGAGATTGAGTAAACTAGGGTTGTTCTCCCTGGAGAGATGGAGGTTGAGGGGCGACCTAATAGAAGTTTATAAAATTATGACGGGCATGGATAGGGTGAACAGTTGGAAGCTTTTTCCCAGGTCAGAAATGACAACCACAAGGGGTCACAAGTTCAAGGTAAGGGGGGGCAAGGTTCAGTACAGATATGCGGGGCATGTATTTTACACAGAGGGTGGTGGGGGCCTGGAATGCACTGCCAAGCAAGGTGGTTGAGGCAGACATGCTAGGATCATTTAAGACTTATCTAGATAGCCACATGAACAGACTGGGAATAGAGGGATACAAACGGATGGTCGCGTTAGGAACACATGATCAGTGCAGGCTTGGAGGGCCGAAGGGCCTGTTCCTGTGCTGAATTGTTCTTTGTACAAACAGGTCAATCTTTCTATCTGGCAGCTTCAATAATGATAATGATAGAAAGACCTAAGCATTCGTAAGAAATTGTTCATTCCCATTTCAAATTTTTAGATGAAGCCTTCATATATCAATCCATAATTTGTCATATTATTGCACAGTAGAATTAGAAAAGTACACGGAATCACTGTTTGTTCTCTCGCTCTTAAAGCCCGAGTAAATTAGGTTTTATTGAGATTCTGGGAGGATGCCCAACACATACCTCAAAGGAATAAAGCATTACTTATGTGCCATTTGAGAAAGATGGTGTACCTTTGGTTCAAAGAAAGGTAATATTAATGAAGCAATTTAGTCTTCAACAACACGCCGAGCACATCAAACAAAACTTCTGTTTTGTTGTTGTTGGACATTTAATGAACTTCAAATTGAATGGGCACTATTTGGTCACATTTTTAAAAAATATATCTTTTGAATTTATTATAAGTACATTAGCTACTGTACTCTTCATTTTGCTCTCCAACCAGCAGAGAAGTGTTCCTCCTTTTGAGGAATTTGATCATTTCTCAGGGGTCAAAGAGTTAAGAGATAATTGACTAGTACGTCTTATTCGATCCCAGGCATTGAACCTTGGTGAATCTAGTCGCCTGTCATCTATTCCGATACGGATGCTAACTTGCGATGGCGTGAACGGTTTCATGCGGCCCTGTGCTTGAGATTCAAGCTTTTCTGCATCTGGTTTCTTGTAGCTGAAAGAGAGAATGACAGACAGAACATAAATTGTACTAGTTGTGAAAAGAGACACACATACCATTTTAATCACTAAGCTGGTATGATTGTCTCCGTGGGGAAAATCAGTCAAACACTGAGGCTGCTCTTTGATTTAAAAAAAAATAATAAAAGTCATAAATCATAAGTTGTCTGATTCTAATTGATAGACACAACAAAAAACATTAGTTTTGTTTTCAATTGCACTATATTGCATCGATACCTGTCATCCTTCCTAGTAGTGGAATGAGTGCAAGAGAAAGGGACAGCAGAATAACAGGAAAGAAAAGGGGAAAATGTTATTGCATTCAATGGGGCAAGATTTTAGTTAGTAGGATATCAAAACATTATGGATTTTTACCCATTGCATTTACTACATTCAGATGTACCCAATGATTAAATGTTCAGCTACTTACAGTTTCAGCAATAGTGATGAAACCACTACAGAAACAGAGGATGCAGCCATTGCTGCAGAACCCATCCATGGCTGTAAAACTAGGCCAATTGGAAAAAACACTCCTGGAACATCAAAAGTACAGCGCACATTTAGAATACAACAGTCAAGGACCATTAGTGCAGCTACTCCATCTCGGATTAAATCAATCAAATTACATCCAAGAATCAGGAAGGAAAACGCGAAGAAAAAAAACCACATTGAATATAATTATCCAAAATTCCTTGGAATGAAAAATATTGCCAGCGGGTTGGAAAGATGTTAAGTGTCAATCTTCAAACAAAGACATAGCTTGGTCAGGAAGTTGCATGCCAGTGTCTTACTTCAGTTGCTTGTAAATTAAGAGAATCCACAACAAACAATGAAACTACAAAGCACTGAGAGAAGCACAGGGCTGGATCAAATGGATGCAGCATTGGGCTCACCTGCTAGCTGGACAGTCAGATTATGGCCTTTTTTGGAGGGAGTCAAGAAAGTGATGGCTGTCCATCCCCTGTCCTCCTGCCCCATTTTAATGTTCCCATACCCCACCTGCCCCCACCAGTTTGGGAGGACTCACGAGGAAGACATTTTGCTCACAAATTCAGATTTCCAGCATTTGCAGTATTTTGCTTTTGTGCAAGCAGGGCCGCTCAGCATAGATTTCCCAGGTCCCATTTTACCACTTTCATAGAATTCTTTCAAAAATAGCAGCGGATAGATTAAAGAAACAGCGTAACTTAAATTGCAAATGTTACAATCCCAGTTGATGTTATAACTGGATGGGAAGATCCCAGAATGGAACCATAAGACAATAAATAAGAAAACGAGTAGGCCATTTGGCCCCTTGAGCCTGCTTCACCATTCAATAGGATCATGGCTGATCCGACATTCCTCATGTCCACTTTCCTGCCCCTTCCCTGTAACCCTCGATTCCCTTACTGATCAAAAATTTCTCTCAGCATAAAATATACACACTGGGTGGTATCTTAATCCTTCATTCACCGTCCAAGTGAATACCGGCATAGGCTCAAGTCCAGAGGTTGCGGTTCTCACCAGTGAGAATGCGAATTCAAATTTTCCCCGCCTCTTGATGGCGATGTCATCAGGTTTAAACCACAATGGGCATATCCCCACCGTATCTTGAACCCTTGCCATATCTTCAAATTGCGCCAATGTGACGTCGGCAAGGTTTACAAGTTCACACAGATGTGAACCTTTCGTGGGGGTCTCCCCGGGGGTGCAGAAGTATAGTCCCCAGGGACAAAGGACATGGCCTGTGTGACTATCTGGGGCTTCAGTGGCCTCCGAGACCCCCCCCAGCATGTCCATCGCGCCTGGTCTCTGCTAGGGAAGACCAGCAGTGATGTTCAGTTTTCTCATGTCAAGCCCAAAGGTTGGAAGATCCCGGGAGCTGGGAGAATCCGGAGTTGAACAAGCAATGCATATTTAAATGCTACTTTAAAGGTGCAATCCGGTTTGTCATTAGAAAGGGATCAGGACAATTGCAAACTGTTTGGTGCCAAGCGTGGAACGATTTTTAGGCCCGCGTGCTATTCTCCGGGATCAGTGTGATCTCTGCCAGGCTTAGCAAGGTCGAAAAATTGCTTCCACATCTGTGCAGGGTTTTCAAGGAGGAGGTCTAACTTTAACATTTACATTGCAAATGCAATCCCATATCCAGCTGGTTTGTTACACTAAGCAGATGGTAAATAATGCCATGCAGCAATTTAATATAGTGATACAGACAATTTCCAATCAATGGGCTATGACACTACCTTACTCATTGGACCAGCACAGTTTGTGAATAGAATGATTATTGTCTTTAATCCTATTGTCTTAATTTTATAATGCACAGAGATATGTGCCACCACACACCACCCTATCAACCCCAACTTCCCCACCTCCTCAGTTGGAACTACCTTTCAAAGACACTCTCTCACACAGTGGAATTTAGTCAGGCAATTTGTCGGCATTTCTAAATGCAGAAATGCCACTGGGTTCCCCCAAGTAGGTTTATAACAATCAGCTTCAAGGCAACAACATTCAATAAGATATGTTTCTCTTTCTAAGGATGCTGCCAGACCAGCTGAGTTTTTCCATCATTTTCGGTTTTTGTTTCAGATTCCAGCATCCGCAGTATTTTGCTTTTAGCAGGAAGTTTAAAAGCTGACCTGCAGCCAGCTGCATGAAATTCAAATCTGGGAAATTCAACAGCAATGGCATAGGTCTCACACAATTTTTAAGTGATTTAGTTTATTTATTATTCATTTCTTTTTAATTTGTGTCACAAGTTACATTAACACCGCAGTGAAATTACTGTGAAAATCCCCCAGTTGCCACATTCTGGCACCTGTTCAGGTACACTGAGGGAGAATTTAGCATGGCCAACGCACCTAACCAGCACGTCTTTCGGACTGTGGGAGGAAACCAGAGCACCCGGAGGATACCCAGGCAGACATGGGGTGAACGTGCAGACTCCACACAGACAGTGACCCGAGCTGGGAATTGAACCCAGGTACCTGGCGCTGTGAGGCAGCAGTATTAACCACTGTGCTACTGTACCGTGCCGTGTAGTGGAAAGGGATAAAAAACATGCAGCTATTTAAAATTAAATATCACAATGTAACATGATGATATGAATAATACAAAGAAAAGCTCCCACTCACCAGCAGCAATAGGGATTCCTATTAGATTATAAAATAAAGCAAAAATAAAATTTATTCGAATTCGGCGAACGGTCTTTTTTGACAAATCAATACTGGCTACGACATCCAGCAGATCATTCTGGAGGCAAAACAGAAAATGTGTGAAACCACAAATTTAAACAAACAGAAGATATGTTTAAATAATAATTTTGTATTTCTAATGATTAGTTTTTTAAAATTCATTTGTGGGACAAAGGCATCGCTGGCTGGCCAGCATTTATTGCCCATCCCTCGTTGCTCGCGGAGAGCAGTTGAGAGTCAGCCACATTGCTGTGGCTCTGGAGTCACATGTTGGCCAGACCAGGTAAGGACGGTAGATTTCCTTCCCTAAAGGACACTTAGTGAACCAGTTGGGTTTTTCCGACAATCGACAATGGTTTCATGGTCATCAATAGATTCTTAATTCCAGTTTTGTTGGTAATTGAATTCTAATTCCACCATCTGCTGTGGTAGGGTTCGAACCCAGGTCCCCAGAACATTAGCTGAGCTTCTGGATTAATAGCCTAGCGATAATACCACTGGACCATCGCCTCCTAGTTTTATAGTGGACTATCTATCTTTGCAATAAAACATGGATAATCCGAGAACAAAAGTTAAGAGCTAAATAAATATATGAATATTAACATTGCTCACTCTAATCAGCACCACATCAGCTGCTTCGATAGCCACGTCTGTGCCCGTTCCAATAGCAATTCCCACATCAGCTTTTGCCAGGGCTGGAGAATCATTCACACCATCTCCAACCATTGCTACAATTTTCCCCTGATCCTGAAGTTCCTGTACTTTGGCTACTTTATGCGATGGAAGAACTTCTGCAAACACTTTCTTGATGCCAACCTTAAAAAATGGAAGCACAAACATAAAACTATAAAAGAGAATGGCTTGAATATATTTTTACCAACTGTAAAATCCGCACCTATTTTTAATTTCCAATGACTGGAATTAGGAGCAGTAAATGTGACAAGTATCTCATGAATTCGTATATACATACATTTCCAATGGGTTTGGAAATTGTCTTTTAAAAATATTACTTTTGAAAGATGAGAAACTTAAAATGTGAACACTAATACCTTCACCTCTGAGCAGATGGCAGTGGATAAGGTGTTCTAAGAAATCCCATAATTTCAATAGGAATCTACCAAAAAGGACTGGGATTGTGCCCTGAATTCTTGAAGATGACTAGTTAAAAAATAAATGTGCCTGTTTACAAAGGAAAGCACTTACAAACATATGAACAAGGAACAGGAGTAGGCTATTCAGTCCCTCAAACTTGCTCTGACATTTAATGATCTTGGCTGATCTAAGAGTAACCTTAATTCTGCATCCGGCTACCCCTGACAACTTATCGCCCCATTGCTTACCAAGAATCTATCCACCTCAACCTTAAAAATATTCAAAGACTCTACTTTCATCGTCTTTTTAGAAAGAGTTCTAAAGACCCATGAGCTTCTTTAGAGAACTTTGCCACAGCTCGGTTTCCATTGGGCAACCCCTTATTTTTAAATCAGTGACCCCTAACTCAAGGTCCTCCCACAAGGGGGAAACATCCTCTCCACATCCATTTTGAGTAGCTTAGAGGATTGGGCGCCCCAAAATTGTTGCTCAGTTAGTCACATTTTCGCTCCAAGACAGAAGGTTATGGGTTCAAATTCCACCCCAGGGATCTGAGCATAAATATCTAGGCTGAAACCCCAGTACATTATCTGAAAATTGGAACCTCAGTAGAGTATTAACCCTCTCTCAGGTGGATGCAAAATATTTCGTGGCACTATTTCGGAGAACAGCAGGGGAGGTATACCTGGATAATATCCCTTAATCAACACCACCAAAACAGAAACACGGGTGGCACGGTGGCACAGTAGTTAGAACTGCTGCCTCACAGTGCCAGGGATCTGGGTTCAATTCCGGCCTCGGGTCACTGTCTGTGTGGAGTTTGCACATTCTTCCTGTGTCTGTGTGGGTTTCCTCCGGGTGTTCCGGTTTCCTCCCACCGTCCAAAGATGTGCGGGTTAGGTTGATTGGCCATGTTAAATTGACCCTTAGTGTCAGGGGGATTGGAAGGGTAAATATGTGGGGTTACAGGAATAGGGCCTGGATGGGATTGTGGTCAGTGCAGACTCGATGGGCTGAATGGCCTCCTTCTGCACTGTATGGATTCTATGATTCTGTAGGGATTCTATTATCTGGTATATAGCTCATTGTCATTTGTGCCATCTTGTGTGCAAACTAAGAGGAGGCTGCTGGGAAGGTAAATGGACAAGTCAAGGACGAGCGAAGGTGTTGAAAATGGAAAGAGGGAAATAATGAGTCTCCAAGCATTGAGCATTATTGAAAATAAATCTGTTCCACACTAAAAATCATATGGCTAGCTTACTTGATCTGGTCTTATGCACTGCTTAGAGCACTTTATAATTCCCTTTAATTTCTTTCAATTTGTTTGACTTCTGTGAGATCAGTGCTTGTATATTACACCACTAAATCTAGATGACTTCTTTCCATATCAGAATTGTAATCTCTCATAAAGCTGGGAGTATAACGCTGCCATCAAGATGAATAAGTTGGATTAGGTACAACAAGTATGGCAGCTAGCTGTCTACCACAATCTGAACTACACAGGTACCAATGATGGGAGAGACAGAGATTAAAAAACAAGCTGGTTGCCTGCTCTCACAGATGGGGTGCAATGAAGGAAAAAAAAAATGATTCAAAAAGTAATAAACTAGATGCAGCAAGTACGGTATATGGGGATCAAACTTTATTAAAATCTACCTGGCTGGCAATTGAGGTTGCAGTTTTGTGGTTGTCACCTGTTATGAGCACTACATCCACTCCCATATTGTTCAAGGTCCACACGGCCAGTGCAGCTTCCGGTTTGACTGTGTCCGCAATCGCTATCATTCCACACAGCGTACCTTTGCAGAGTAAAGCATATATCACTGAATATCAGGAAATAGCACATAAATCTCACCTGACATAAATATGCACACACAATATCTATGTCACTTGAATTTGGACTCAGACAATTTAATTCATGCTTTGCATTCTTTCAGTATAAAGGTCAATATTAATCATTGCCCATATGTTCTTCCACATCAATTTTGAAGCACAGCGGATAAAACATTTGTCTAAATTTATTAGAGTATTACAGTTTAGGACAGGATATCATGAACTACTGCGTGTACTATTATAGTACATACTCATCCCACCCCCACAGTCCACAGTTCTATTTATTTCACATTTCAGTATTTTAACTTTTCCTCATTTTCTAACTTTGTGTTTCTTTCCCATGGATTTTCATGGTTTTAGCTATTTATAAACCTTTTACTGAGATGATCTTTGCGTGCCTTGCAGCAGTTTTTCAGCTCTATTATACTTCTTATTTTGATTAGTTATACTCAGTGAGAGTGCTCTATGCAATAGAGTCCGTGTTCCTAGAATTTTACTTTAACCTGTCATTTACTGGCCATCTTTTCTTTTAGTCGGTCTTTTTAAGGCATTCACCCAAACACTAAACTGACTTTCCCTTTTACAGATGCTGTATGTTTCTTTTGATATAAAAGGGCATCCAGGCCTATGTAAATAATTCAAAACACTCAAACATTTTTAATTAAATAACTGAATGTGGAACACTCGAGGGAATACCAATTAATTCCAAACATGTTTGGTGTGATAACTTCAGCCAGGCTAATGAGGTTGGCTTGCTAGAGTATGAAGTACCTGATGAGTCCTTTTATCAAAAGAAATACCTGATGAGTCCTTGTCCCTAAGTTAATTTGAGTTCGTTTACTTGGTTGGTATGAAAAGAAATACCCGATGAGTCCTTATAGCAAAGTGGCGCAACGCAAGTGTGCTGGGCTGATAATTCAGAGGTTGATGCATCAAAACCATCCTCTGCTATTTTCCCCCATGTTAATTTGAGTTAGTTTAATTAGTTGATACCTTAAAAGAGCTACCTGATGAGTCTTAATTGATGGTTAAATCAGGGAGCCTCATGCTCCCTATTTAAAGCAGGTGCGTCAGTCTCCCAGCCTGCATTCAGAAGGGAGCAACTGGAAGGCTAACTGTGTACAGATGTATGGTGCAAATAAAGTAACTTGGTGACGGGACTTTCGCCTCAGTGGAGTTATTACATTTGGGTCATACAAGGTTACCTGCTTAAGTTTAGGAGGTCAGACACAGAATATTGAAAGTCCCATGACCAGTGTCTGATTTATGTTTGCCTTTCTAGAAAGGCATTAATACTCTACTTGCATTCAATCTTTAAAATTAAGTGGGTCACACCTAATAAATTATTTTCCAATGAAAATTAAGCTTTTGTCCCCAAAAATGTAAATTAAACTGCTTGAACCTAAAAAGGTTTAATTTTGAGAGCCTTCTCAAAGCCAGTAAACTTATACAATTAGTGGAAACATGGCCAGATGCATGGATGGAATTGGCTTCCAGTATCTTAAACCTGTGCAAAATTTTCACTGGAATTAATTTCTGCTTGAAATTAATTCATCTTTTGTGCTGCTTTTGCCAACTTAGTACACATCAAACTGAAAAATATCAAAGTTAACAGAAACTTTCTTTTTCTTCTGGAACTTACAGTTTAGCTTTGCCAAATTCAACAGGAAAAAGTAAATAAAAATTAAATTAGATCATATAAGGTGGCCTGCAAGTAAGTTTTGTTTTATTGGATTCGTGGAATGTGGGCACTGCTGGTAATGTCAGCATTTGCGGTCCATCCCTAATTGTTCCCAAGAAAGTGATGACCTGTCTTCCTGAACAACCACGGTAGTTCAGTAAACAAGTTGCGAAGGTTCCCGCCCTTTCAGGCAGCGAGTTCCAGATTCACACCATTCTCTTGGTGAACAAGTTTTCACTCATCTTCTATAAACTTCCTGGTCCTTGCCTTAGACCTATGTCCCCTGTTTATTGACCCCCTCTGCTGAGAAACATTTCTCCTATCCACCCCATCTATGCCCCTCATAATTTTATACACTTCATGGCTGCTAGATGCCTGAGGACTCGACACTGGTGTAATCACTCACTCTGTTTCCATTGGTCCCTCAAGTCAGGTGACTCTCTTCTGCTGTATTGTCTTAAAGAGACTGGCACCATATATTCAACAGATTCTCTCTTGTTGGAGGTGGTCAATGTGTGGCACTTGTGTGGAACAAATGTTACTTGTCACTTTCTGCCCAAGCCTGAATGTTGTCAATGTCTTGCTGCATGTGGGTGCTGCTCGCTTCATTATTTAAGGAGTTGCGAATGAAACTGAATATTTTACAATCATCAGCAAAATTCCCAACTTCTGACATTATGGACCAAAGCATTGATGAAGCCGTTGAAGATAGTGAGACCTTGGACTGCTCCAAGGAATTTGTGCAACAATGTTCTGGAACTAAGATGATGGGCCTCTAATAACAACCACCATTTTCCTTTATACCAGGTATTGCTCCAAACAGTGGTGGATTTCCTCCTGATTCACACTGGTTTCCAATTTAAAAGGGATCCTTTATGCTACACTCTGTCAAATGCTGCCTTGATGTCACCTTACCTCTGAAATTCAACTCTTTTGCACCTGTTGGGACCAAGGCGGTACTGAGTCCCGGAGCCAAGTGATACTGGCAGAACACAAACTGAACATTGGCGAGCAGGTTGTTGCTAAGTGTTGCTTGATGGCACTATCAATAACACCTTCCATCACTTTGCTGATGATTGAGAGTAGACTGATGGGACGGTAATTGGATTTGCTCTGCTTTTTGTGGTCATCAAATATCTGGGCAAGTTTCCCATTTTGTCGGGTAGATACCAGTGTTGAAACTGCACTGGAACAATTTGGTTAAAGTTGTATCTACCTCTGAAGCAGGTCTTTCAGCACAACAGCTGGAATGTTTTTGGGACCCATAGCTTTTTGCTGCATTCAGTGGCTTCAGTCATCTCTTGATATTATGTGAAATGAATTGAATTGATTGGATACTGGTACCTGTGATGCTGAAGACTTTGGGAGGAGATTGTGGTGAATGTGGCTGGACTGCAGGGCTTGATTTGATCTGCCGGTTTTTAGATTGTTTTGCTCTGTGTCTAGCATGCATGGAAGTCCTCTGTTGTACCTTCACTGTTTCTTCCTACTTCTCCACTGACGAGTTGGGGTTGTTACCATTCACACTGGATTATGACTAGAAATTATATTGGAGCACTGTTGCGGAGTAACATCTAATTACATTACAGTGGAGGGACTTTACTTACACAAATCTTACCATCAATAGCCACCAGGATGGCTGTTTGGCCTTTCATTTCATGATTCATCATGGCCTCATTGACACCATTTCCAACATGTAAACCATTGCGTGTCATCCATTCCCGGTTTCCAATTAACACGGAGTAGGTCTGAGAATCCACTGCACCTGGAAATGGTGAAAAGTGTGTGAATAATTCATTAGTATTTAAATAATTTCCTCAATTATTCAAAAGCTAACTATTTTAAAAGTGTGTCAAGAAGAACATACAGTAGAAAGGCTAACAAAGTCATAATTACAGGGAATACTTAGAAAATTACACTGCTATTTCTCACTTTACCTATTTTTGTAGACAATTTGAGTGAAACCTCAGTAAATTTGTGCATTTTAGTACCAAACTGCGGGTCCTTATATGTTCTGCACCATTTGTGATGGATTTTTGGAGATAAACAATGACAAGGGTCTCTATTTATCCAAGTGCTTTCATTAATAGTATTATTGATTAAAGTTCAAAATATTTGGAACCAAATTCTCACCATAATCAAAAATTTAATTTGACATTTTATCAATTGTTTGCAAATCTAACTTTATTCGAATAGGCAGCAACAAAGTTTAGACGACAAATATTTACCTTCTGGTGCAGTAGTCTGTGAGGGCACTGTATTATCATGAGAATCTGATATGTTCACTTTCTGTTCTTTCTTCGGACTCTGTTCACTTTTCATCAAAATTGCTTCAACATTAGTAACTTTGCAGCTGATACCGCAGCCTGGCACAGACTGAAAATCAGTGCAGTATCCAAGAACATCTGTGCTAAGCTCCTGGAACAAGCAGAAAATGATGATGATTGGCGACATAATAGAGTACTTAAACTTTCCTGAACTACTACACTACCAAGAATAACACTTAATATCATGTTTAAGGCAGAAAAATCCCAAAAATGTTGCATAAAGAACAGATGTTAAAGAATAGCAGATGATTAATGGGGGTATTTCAAAGATGTTTGCAGCAAAGACAGGTTTTATAGCAGTAGGCCGTGGGATATAAAGTGAAAATTTTCTCTGAATAGTACGAACATAAACAGAGTGAAAATACAGAGGAAAAAAAAAAGGTGTGTTGGTCAAAGAAGACAAATGCAGGTAAATTGAGCTATAAAAATTTTAATGGGATTCTGTGGTTAATACTTATGGACATTCAATACAAGAGCAAATGAATGATGCTGATGTTGTAAAGGATATTCAGCCACAGCTGAATTGTTCCATGCAATTCGCGGCAACTCCCTATAGGAAAATATGAGCACCATTTAAAGGGTACAGCAAAAATCATTAGAATTGCATCAGGAATGAGTGATTATAGTTATGAAAAAAAGCATGAAAAATTGAAATGTCTCACACTTCACATTGCAAATAAGTAGTAGGATACAGGGGAGAAAACTCAAAGGAGGCCATCATTTGTTGAAAGCAAAGTCTGGGATTGCCTTAGCTTATTTTGCAGAAAACAGTTCAAAACATACAGATCTCTGCTCTGTAAATTACACAATACTCAAAATAGTAACATTTACCTCTCAGTTCTTACAGAAGCATAAAAATACTTTTAAAAATGAGTCAATGATAATTTATAATAATTCTATCAGTGGTAAAATAATTTAATAGTCAAGAACTTTGGTACAAGTGGTAATAACATTTTATTGCCGAGATAAAAGGTTTAATTTTGAATATTTTGGCCCAAATTTTGCTGGGAGCGATGGATGAATAAATTTTGCCATTCACTTCATTGACAGCTGCTCTCAAAGTTTATGCAAGCTTTTGAGCACAGCGTTGCTCTAATCCGATGTCCGGATCTGAAGGGCACCTGTGGCCCATGACAGCAAGGCAAATGTTTCAGGGCCAGAGAAGTTCTTTGGCAATTTTTTAATACTTATCACACCCTTAATAACTCACTTACTCCAGTCCTAACCTTTAACGCAATTAATTGTGCACATGCAGACATTGGATGTTGCTGTCCGATTTATTCCATATAATAACAGAGTGCCAACAGCCTCATTATTATGCCTACTGCAAAATCCAGAATGTTATTTCACTACATAATACATGGGATTTTAGTGTGAAATATAGACTGAACTGAGAAACTGAAAGAATATCGATGACTTACTTCTTTGCAATATTTGGCCACAGCATTTCCAAGAGGATGCTCACTGCTAGCTTCTGCGGTACCGACAAGTGCAAGCAATTTCTTCAATGGTAGTACAGCTGCATCTACCAGTACTAGAACCCTCATTACCTTTGGAACACCATGCGTAATCGTTCCAGTCTTGTCAAACATCACCACTTTTATCTAGATACACAAAAACTTTTATCACCACAGTGAAGTAATCAAAGCCATCAACTGCAGTTATCATTTTAAATGAAATTTCCCGTCAGTTGTCAAAGCGTAGGGAAGTTTGATGTAAGCAGATTAGATGATGAAATATGTATCCCCACTTTGTAAACACAAATAGCCTACTAATCAACCACAAATGCGGAACTTAGTGTTCCTGCAGCTGCTGAAAACACAACCAAAATTTATCTATTTCTTTTCACTTTGCATAGCTATTCCACAAATAAAATTTCATCTAAGATGGTTAAGTGTTGGCAGTACTTGGAGATACTTCAGTGTCCCCACTTAGGAATGATGTGGAGTTGCCGGCGTTGGACTGGGGTAGGCACAGTAAGTAGTTTCACAACACCAGGTTAAAGTCCAACAGATTTATTTGTAGCACGAGCTTTCGGAGCCTTGCCCCTGTTTGTGAACTGAACTCTTCACTCACCTGATGAAGCGGCAACGCTCCGAAAGCTCGTGCTACCAAATAAACCTGTTGGACTTTAACCTGCTGTTGTGAGACTACTTACTGTACCCACTTAGGAAGACAGAAAAATATCAGTCACAGTTTCCACTCATGATCATGTTTCAGTGAAATTACCTTTAGAGTAAGCATGCAAAGCTCAGGAAAACAAGATTGGCTTTGTTTTGATGCCTCCTGTAGCTAAAACGCCTGTGGACACATACTGCCCAATACATACATAATGAATAAATTCTTGGGTGAGAGCTATTTACTTGTAAGGAAAATACAATTGTTTTTACTTTTTCCAAAAAAATGTTTTAAAGATCATAGAACTATATATTGATTCAGCTCAGAAGAGGTCTATCAGCCCATCGTACCAGTACTAATCCTTTGAAAGAGTTGGTCAACTAGTCCCATTTGCCTTTTCTTTCCTTATCACCCTGCATATTCCTCCCCCACCCCCATTCAATACAGATACAATTCATTAGCCGTGTATGTATCAAAAATGCTAATCCAGTGTAATCTGACCTGTTCCTGCTGCTAAAAAATATGTTGTTTGCTGTGGTGGCTTTCATTACTAAATCTCTTCATTACCACTAACCTTGTGCGCCATCTCGAGTGGTTCTCCACCCTTGATGAGAATGCCATTTTGGGCACCAACACCTGTACCCACCATCACAGCTGTAGGTGTAGCCAGTCCCAGAGAACAGGGGCATGCAATAGCCAACACTGTAATGGAAGTCTGAAATGCGAATCTGATAATCAGCTCAGCTTTAGGGACATTCTTGCTGTAACCCTAAGAAGAGAAGAGTCAACATGAAAAACCAGACAATTCTGGACACCTTGGATAGCAATGTAAATAGAGTTCCAATACAGTCCCAGGCAGTCAATATTCTTAGGAGATTATACTTCAACACATCAATTTTGTGAAGGGAATATAAAATAGATGGTATTACAGTATGCTAATCAACTGATTGCTATAAAGCTCTGGCAGTAGTATAGAAATGGCACAGATAAATTTTGTATTTGGCTCTTTTGTTTTACCGGACAAACTGACAGCAAGAGATCATACCATTCCTTACATCTTGGTTTTTTTGACTGACTAAAGACCATTTTCTTCAAAGCCAATACTTCCTGCCAATGAAACAGAGCTTCTGACTTTTACGGGGTGTCATGGTCCCCATTCCTGGTGAGGAAGTTAGTGGGGAGCCCACCGAGGGGAAGACCAGCTGCCCTGCTATCAATAATGACTGTTAATAGGCCAGAGATGATATTTCAACCCATGAAGGGTAGGATGGCCATCAGCTCTATAGTCCCTGCAGTGCTAGGCAGGAGCAGTGGCCACTGCTGGTGCTACAAGCTGTCCCCAGTACCAGACACCAAGATGAATCGGCACCAGTTGCTGGGCTCAGGCTGGCAGATTCTGGTGTGGAAGACTTTGAAAGGTCGGGGTGACGGGAAAGAGGAAAGTGCGATCTTGGAGGGGTGGGGACATGGGGGTGACCTCTGATGGGCACAGGGGACCCACAAAAGAAGTTCCTAATTACTCAACATTAGCCTACCCAGTAAAACTGCTGAGCTACCTCCTGCTGTGGGTAAACAGCTACAGGGGCAGGATGAAGCTCTTGCGTGGCCATTAATTGGTCCAGGGCAGAAAGATCGATGGCAGGCAGGCCATAAACTGGACTTTAGAAGTGTTCCCCTTCGAACCAGTTGGCTGGGAAGCATGAACTCCAGCCCCTGGTTTTTGAGAACAGATCCCACCCCAAGAACTGACAACGGCAAGCAAGAAGAAGAAACAAACTTTATACTTTTAACAAGCTCAGAATGTTGCAAAGGGCTCAATAGCTAAAGTACTTTAGAAGTGCATTCATTGTTATAATGTAGGAAATCCAGCAGCCAATTTGCACAGCAACATCCCACAAACAGCAATGAATTAAACAACCAGATCATATGCTTTGGTTATAGCAAATTGGGCAGAACAACCATACTCTCTGAATAGTGCCATGGGATCTGTTTACATCCACCTGAGAGAGCAGATGGCGCCTCGAATTAACATCTCATCTGAAAGGCGGCAGCTTTGACAGTGCAGCACTTTCTCAGTACTGCACTCAGTACCAGCTTGGAGAGCATGTTGAAATTTGCAAGTAAAAATTATTTCTTTCCACGAACAATACCGGGCATAGAAAACATCGGTTGAGTTACACTAAGTAAAACAATGGGTGGGATTCTCCAGTCCTGCTGCAGGAAAACATCCTGAGCGCCAAATTATCTGTCCGCTCTGGCAGCGGTAAGCAGGATGTGAACGGCTGGAAAATTCCGACCAGTCTTTAAAAAAACATTTTACAAGTTCTTAATTTACTTGTGTAATGTCATCATGATAAGATTACCCCTGATATCGAGGTATCTTTATTAGATCAGAATGAGTTTCAGTATTGCAGGGCTTAACTGAAAATTCACAAAACCAGTGACCCCAACGAGACAGTTGTTTCCTTGGATCTGCCAGCAGCCCAAGATTAAGTGGAACCATGTGAATGTAAATAGATATTCAATGTCTTGCAGAAGATTCCAGTTTGGCTGCCGGTTGCCAGAGAGCGATGCCAGGTGGAGACAAAGCTTCCCCACAGGAACGAAAAGGTAAAACTGGACTGCAAGTTTGCTCACACTTTACTTTCTGAATTGCAAACAGTTGAATGCAATAGAACAAAGAACAAAGGAATGTATAGCACAGGAACAGGCCCTTCGGCCCTCCAACCTTGTGCCAATCATGATGCCCTAACTGAACAAAAAATAACCTTCTGCCCTTACTCGGTCCGTATCCCTCTATTCGTGTACCCATCCAGATGCCTCTTAAATGTTTCTAATGTGCTTGTTTCCACCACCTCCTTTGGTAGTGTGTTCCAGGCACCCACCATTGTGTGTGTGAAAAACTCTCCCGCACATCCCCCTTCAACTTTCCCTGTCTCACCTTGAACCCGTGCCCCCTTGTAATTGACACTTCCACCCTTGGAAAAAGCCTCTGACTATCCAATAAGCCTGAAGACATCCAGACCCGTAACTACTAACTACTACAATGCTATCTTCCAACCACCTACCATGCACTTAAAAGTTAGATGGATAGTAAATATTAAAATAAATTTTTTAACAGTTTTGCTAAAAAGCTGTTTTTTTTATTGTTCCTTGCTCTATACATCTACCTACATGACTTCTTTGGTTTCAATCGTAACGTTTGATTTGTTAGAAAAAAGCAACTATAAAGGAGGCATTGTCTGGAACACAAAAAGGTAGCATTCACTTTGTTCTTGCATTAAAAGAATTCCACAATGCCACAATTGCCAATAGTGTGAATGGTTGTAAATTTGTTCTTTATTCTTGTTGAGTTTTTGAGATTGACAGGTAATGCAGACACTACTTACTGACAAGTACTTTTCAATGGTGCCAAAGTTTGCAAAGCCAATGATGATCCAGACAGTCAGTGTAACCACAGAAACAACAACAATAAATGGAACAAAATATCCACTCAGTTTGTCAGCAAATTGTTGAATTGGAGCCTGTAAAAGTTAAAATGTATTTCATTTAGATCCACAAAAATGAAAAGCAAATTAAAAATTATATTACCACAGGTTTCTATGGAAATCGGTGCTTTCCCCCTCTCTTCCCCATGCCCTCCAAATTAACAATGGCGCAGCAATTTATAATGCGTAGAAATGTTCTATGATACTATATAAAGAGTTAAAAATTAAGATAAACAATGACCTAGACTTTTAAACACACGGGAACGAATCTTAAAACGAAAGAGAGAGTTTGGGTTGGGTAGGTGGTAAATGTTTTAAAAATCAGAATCCCAACTCAAATCCCCCCCCCCCTCCCTTCCATTTCTGGCATTGTCCAAGGTGGACGGATGAACACCTGGCTCCAAGGAGGCTGATTTACACTTCAAATATGATGCCGAGGCCTTTCATCTGTAACTGTTACCCGACATCAACAGTGGCGGCAGAACCAAAAGCCTGGATCCACTGTGCCATGGAGCCCTGGGATTGAGAATGGCCCTTTCCCACCCATGACCTGCCCCACGAAGCCACCGCTGGTCACCAACCTCACCCTCCTCCACCTTTGATCATTCTTCCAGGTCTCTGATGCCACCCTATCCCCGCAAAGCAGAAGTCCAAAACCTTCAGTGGTAGGAAGCAAAGGACAATGGTGGGCAATGTTCCCTTTAAGCTGAACGTGTGACCAGACATACAGCTATTGTGAAGGGATGGCACAAGTTGCTCACAAGCTCTGCCTTTAAAATACTATAGCTGTGCAAAACAATTTATAGGTATAGTGCATTTAAATAAATAGGCTATGCACGACAAGGAAAATGTAGTGGGAACCAATGGTGGTGGTGGATGTTTTCCTGGGGTTGGGCTGCAATGGTGTTCCCCGGGATCATTTTGGGGTCCATTACTTTTCACAATTTTTATTAACTACCTAAGTTTAAGTGTAAAGAAAAGCATTACAAAATTTGAAGATGATGCAGAATGATAGGTCATATGATAGATATAAGCTTAAGGACAACACGGACAGGATGGTTAAAAGCACAGAAGATTGGCAGATGGAGTTGCGTGTGAAAAGTGTGAATTGATACAATTTGGGAGAACCAATATGGGAACGCATGTACAATTTTGAAAAGTGTACATGAGCTTAATGCTCATATATACAAATCCTTACAGGAAGCTGGCAAGTTAAAAAGGTGGTCCAAGTTACTTGGGTTTCTAAAGAAGATTCTAATATAAAAGCAATGAGATCACATTAGAACTTTATAAATCACTGGTTAAGCCTCAAGTGGAAGACTGTGGACGAGTGGGGAGCAACAGTTCTTTGGTGCTTCCTCCATGGCAACTCCTCAACCATGATGTGGAGATGCCGGCGTTGGACTGGGGTAAACACAGTAAGAAGTCTCACAACACCAGGTTAAAGTCCAACAGGTTTATTTGGTAGTACAAGCCACTAGCTTTCGGAGCGCTGCTCCTTCATCAGGTAAGTGGGAGTTCTGTTCACAAACAGGGCATATAAAGACACAAACTTAATTTACAAAATAATGGTTGGAATTTGAGTCTTTACAGATAATCAAGTCTTAAAGGTACAGACAACGAGAGTGGAGAAAGGGTTAAGCACAGGTTAAAGAGATGTGTACTGTCTCCAACCAGGACAGTTAGTGAGATTTTGCAAGCCCAGGAAAGTCGTGGGGGTTACAGATAGTGTGACATGAACCCAAGATCCCGGTTGAGGCCGTCCTCATGTGTGCGGAACTTGGCTATCAGTCTCTGCTCAGCGACTCTGCGTTGTCATGTGTCGTGAAGGCTGCCTTGGAGAACGCTTACCTGAAGATCAGAGGCCGAATGCCCATGACCGCTGAAGTGTTCCCCAACAGGAAGAGAACATTCTTGCCTGGTGATTGTCGAGCAGTGTTCATTCATCCGTTGTCGTAGCGTCTGCATGGTCTCCCCAACGTACCATGCCTCGGGACATCCTTTCCTGCAGCGTATCAGGTAGACAATGTTAGCCGAGTTGCAAGTGTCTGTACCGTGTACCTGGTGGATGGTGTTCTTCGTGAGATGATGACATCCGTGTCGATGATCCGGCACGTCTTGCAGAGGTTGCTGTGGCAGGGTTTTGTAGTGTCGTGGTCACTGTTCTCCTGAAGGCTGGGTAGTTTGCTGCAGACATTGGTCTGTTTGAGGTTGTGCGGTTGTTTGAAGGCAAGAAGTGGGGGTGTGGGGATGGCCTTGGCGAGATGTTCGTCTCCATCAATGACATGTTGAAGGCTCCGAAGAAGATGTAGCTTCTCCATTCCAGGGAAGGACTGGATGACGAAGGGTACCCTGTCTGCCGTGTCCTGTGTTTGTCTTCTGAGGAGGTCGGTGCGGTTTTTCGCTGTGGCGCGTCGGAACTATCGATCGATGAGTCAAGCGCCATATCCTGTTCTTATGGTGGCATCTTTCAGCGTCTGGAGGTGTCTGTTGCGATCCTCAATATACCAACATCTTCATGCACAGGTTCAAACAAGACCTCTTCACCGCACAGGACCTTCAACCGATGCTATACACTAGATACATCGATGACATTTTCTTCCTTTGGACTCATGGTGAACAATCACTGAAACGACTATATGACGACATCAACAAGTTCCATCCCACCATCAGACTCACCATGGACTACTCTCCGGAATCGGTTGCATTCTTGGACACACGTCCCCATCAAGGACGGTCACCTCAGCACTTCACTGTACCGCAAGCCCACGGATAACTTCACGATGCTCCACTTCTCCAGCTTCCACCCTAAACACGTTAAAGAAGCCATCCCCTACGGACAAGCCCTCCAAATACACAGGATCTGCTCAGATGAGGAGGATCGCAACAGACATTTCCAGACGCTGAAAGATGCCCTCATAAGAACAGGATATGACGCTTGACTCATCGATCGACAGTTCCAAAGCACCACAGTGAAAAACCGCACCGACCTCCTCAGAAGACAAACACGGGACACGGTACCCTTTGTCATCCAGTACTTCCCCGGAGCGGAGAAGCTACGACATCTTCTCCGGAACATTCAACATGTCATTGATGAAGACGAACATCTCGCCAAGGCCATCCCCACATCTTGTCTTCAAACAACCGTACAACTTCAAACAGACCATTGTCCGCAGCAAACTACCCAGCCTTCAGGAGAACAGTGACCACGACACCACACAACCCTGCCACAGCATCATCGGCACGGATGCCATCATCTCACGTGAGAACACCATCCACCAGGTATACGGTACGTACACTTGTAACTAGGCCAACATTGTCTACCTGATACGCTGCAGGAAAGGATGTCCCGAGGGATGGTACATTGGGAAGACCATACAGACGCTACAACAGATGAATGAACACCGCTCGACAATCACCAGGCAAGAGTGTTCTCTTCCTGTTGGGGAACACTTCAGCAGTCATGGGCATTCGGCCTCTGATCTTCGGGTAAGCGTTCTCCAAGGTGCCCTTTACGATACACGACAACACAGAGTCACTGAGCAGAGACTGATAGCCAAGTTCTGCACACAGGGATCAACCGGGATCTTGGGTTCATGTCACACTATCTGTAACCCCCACGACTTTCCTGGGCTTGCAAAATCTCACTAACTGTCCTGGTTGGAGACAATACACATCTCTTTAACCTGTGCTTAACCCTCTCTCCACTCACATTGTCTGTACCTTTAAGACTTGATTATCTGTAAAGACTCGCATTCCAATCATTATTTTGCAAATTGGGTTGGTGTCTATATATGCCCTGTTTGTGAACAGAACTCCCACTTACTTGATGAAGGGGCAGGGCTCCGAAAGCTAGTGGCTTGCGCTACCAAATAAACCTGTTGAACTTTAACCTGGTGTTGTGAGACTTCTTACTGTGTGAACTCCTCAACTAAACAGAGTAGACTTGTCAATCAATTTTGTACAGTATAAATTATTGCTCCCTTTAAAATTTGGCATTCCTGCATCTGTGCTGAAGAATGCAATACTCAAGTTCTGTACTATCAAGCAATTATAAGTATAACTTGCTTAATTGTACAGTGCAAGGATCGTAGGTCTACCTTTGATGTCTGTGCTTCTTCTACCAGCTTAACAATTTGCGACAATGTTGTTTCTGGACCAACGTGGGTAGCTTTAATAAGCAGAGAACCCTGTGCATTAATAGAACCAGCAATCACTGTATTTCCTATTCGTTTTACAACTGGCATGGGCTCCCCTGTAAAAATAAAATCAGAAATTAATTATGTATAGATGAATCTCTGATCTTCATTCAATACGCCACTATCCTATATTACACACACGTGAGGGCAATATAAAGTCAAGATGATAACATAAAATAAGCCGAGTGATCTTCAATCCTTTCCAGGACTGACCGCCAAGAAACAAGGTTGACATTCAAGTGCTGGAAGCAGCTCAGAAAAAATCCATGAGCCATGATGAGGAAAGACTGGAGGCAATTGACCTTTCCACCTTAAAAAAGAGGCACCCATGAAATGATCTTACAGAAGCAAATGAGACTCTGAAGACTTTGAAACAGAAAGACTTTACCTGGAATATTATCTTAAATTAAGATTCAGGAGTAGCACAAAGCGGAACAGGTTCAACCAAGCAAAAAGTAAATTTGAGACATCAGGAAATGCTTCTTCACACACACAAAAAAATTCAATATGTGGAATAAAATACCAGGTCGTAGAGGTACCACTCCTTCCCCAAGAACAACTGGGTAATACGATGGAAATGGAGGAATCACTCTGGAAGAATTATGAGTCAAATTGTCTTCATTTACAATTATATTATGATCTTAATGAGATCTACAACTACCAATCTTAAAAACCCAATTATGTTCTTGCTCTGTTTGACCATCCTTTCCCTATTAAAAAAGATAGGTTAAAAATGGCAGATGATTTTCAATGGGTGCAAATGCGTTGCAAGGTAAGATGCATTGAAACCAGAAGTAATCTTCATTAGTAGGAATTAGGGGAAGGGATTTGGAAATATTATTAAAGAGCATATACTGAAGTTTCCTGTCTTTTTGCACATACTGCTAACAAAGCTATTGAAATATTAAGTTATGTCTGGAGAACAGTTTACTGAACAAATCTGTAGATTGATATGTATCCAAAATAAATGTCAGCCCTAATATTGTTCAAAACAGTTTAGTCGTTTGAATACTGTACTATGCTCCAAGTGGCATATCTCACCCCTGAGTGCAATGCTAAAATGACAAGTACTTCTCCAGAATCATTAGAGACTTGAGAATGAAAATATTGCCTTCTCCTGGCAATTTAAAGTCATTTTGATGCCCCTTCCACCCCCATGAAAAGTTGACTTATTGAAAAATTCTAATTAAGAACAGTAATTGCACTAAACTGACAGAGTAGCACTTCTCGGTGCAATTCCAATATCCAGAATTTCAAATGAAGTAACTTCTAAATAATAGTAGAAGATCATAATGCAAAAATTTCTACAGTGCTGATGGTTCTTGGAACACAAAGATTGGACGGGTTATTGTTCATTTAAAGTGTTCATGGTTATGACGGAATTTTAACAAGGAACAGGATTCAGCCCTCAAGCCTGTTCCACTGTTCAACTGGACCATGCAGATGCATACGTCTATTTATGCACCGTAGCCCCATATACATATGTAACAAATGTCTATCAATCTCGGTCTTATCTCCCCAGCAGTCCTCACGTAATTGGCTTGTCTGTATAGTGTTGTTACTTTTTGACATATTTTGATGAAAGGATGAAATCAGGTGCAAAATAGATGCTGTGCCAATAAACAAAGTAAGAAGTCTCACAACACCAGGTTAAAGTCCAACAGGTTTATTTGGTAGCAAATACCATAAGCTTTCGATGCACTGCTCCTTCATCAGATGGAGTGGATATCTGCTCTCAAACAGTGCACAGACAGAGAAATCAAGTTACAGAATACTAATTAGAATGCGAATCTCTAAAGCCAGCCAGGTCTTACAGGTACAGACAATGTGGGTGGAGGGAGCATTCAACACAGGTTAAAGAGATGTGTATTGTCTCCAGGCAGAACAGCCAGTGAGATTCTACAAGCCCAGGAGGCAAGCTGTGGGGGTTACTGATAATGTGACATAAATCCAACATCCCGGTGTTGAATGCTCCCTCCACCCACATTATCTGTACCTTTAAGACCTGGCTGGCTTTAGAGATTCGCATTCTAATTAGTATTCTGTAACTTGATTTCTGTGTCTGTGCACTGTTTGAGAGCAGATATCCACTCCATCTGACGAAGGAGCAGTGCTCCGAAAGCTTATGGTATTTGCTACCAAATAAACCTGTTGGACTTTAACCTGGTGTTGTGAGACTTCTTACTGTGCTTGCCCCAGTCCAACGCCGGCATCTCCACACCAATAAACAAAGCCAATTTGAAAGTCTAGTTTCAACCAACAATTTTGGGGCAAATTAATGATTACCATGATTTCAACTTGCCTGGTGGTGCTAAAACAGGCACCTGCAGGTTTATCACTAAAGCACTGATTAGAAGCAATTCTTTTGACATGGTATATGTAGCCTCGCTGTGTCCACTTCCACTGAAGACATGGGAGTGCACTGGTTGACAGACAATGGAACATTTTAGAATGGCTCAGGTATGGAGGGAAGGTCTGATATGACATTCGAGGTCTGACGGAAGAGGTCCCCAAAGGAGGGTGAATGAACACAAGTGCAGAGTCCTCTTGTCCCTCTCTTTCCCTCTTGCATCTGGTGCTGCTCTGCCTGGACTCATGACTTATTCATTTCTATTCAGGCGATGAAACAAGTTAGCTGAAGCATAAGCCATCAAAATATCAAGCAACCTCTTTAATGTACACCAGCAAGCATTTTAATTGTCAATAAGATTCTTAGTAACCTTTCAGGCAGCCAATCATAACATGTGTGAGAATATCTTTCACATTGTAGGCTAAACCGGTATTGCAGCTCGAGACCTCATCTTGGATACCTCGTAGGCTTTTTAATGCCTAATGTATTCGGGGAAATATGATCATGATTTGGCGTCTTTAAAAGGAACACAATGAAAGAGGCATATTAAGTTGGATATACTTTACTATACATACCTGTAATGAGAGATTCATCTGCCATAGAACAGCCCTCTATTACTTTCCCATCCACAGGGAACTTGCCACCAGGGACCACTTTAATAATGTCACCCCTTTGGACGAGGTCCACAGCAATCTGCTCCTCACTGAAAGAAACAAATCATAGATAATATTTTTATTTGCATATTTTAGATTGCAAGTTATTCAGAAAGCTGCGTTTTTGGTTATAAATATCACCATCCTCCACTCCCATTAAAAATTGCTAGCAATGTAAAGTTCAAACAAATGTACAATGTAACCCATCATTAGAGAGAAAATCTCCTGCTGTTTTTAAAAGTCACGAAGTATCAGCAATGCTTCCGGGATTCCAACAACTGAGGCAAGATTCACTGAATCATCATCATGTAAGAATACATTGGAAAACAGGTTAATTAAAAAAAACTTCAAAGATCTTTGAACTACTTTTTCGGTTTATTTCTTATTCAGTGCAACAAAGTTTGGAAGCATTTAACATCACTGTGGGTGTACCACAACCACAAAAACTGCAGTAGTTCAACAAGGCAGCTCACCGCCACCTTTGCAAGGGCAATGAGAGATGGGCAACAAATACTGGCGTAGCTAGTGACGCCCACATTCCATGACAGAATTTTAAAAAGTCAGAACCCCTCATACCTTTAGCCTCCAATGTTTTCCATACTGACATTATGATGTAAAACAAAGGCAAAACATTTGGCCCAGATGCAAGGCCAAACCAGATGCAGTATCTCCACAGGTTATAACATCTCCAAGGTTGGACAGTGGCACTGGCACATATGGGGAAAAAATAAGATAAAAGCCCTGCTTTTAATCTAACCCGCCCAGCAGGAAAACAAGGTAGATTCAGGTCAAATGCACATTTCACACCTCGCCCAATTTGTTCTCCACTGAAGTCAGTGGGGTACATAGACCAGTTGAGTCAAGAGGTCTGTTCCTCTGCTGTAAATTCTATGCAAACTTGCTGTTCTAGTAAAGCACAATGCCTAACTTTCCAGCTTCACAAGAGTGGTACGTTAACCAGTAATTTACTGACAATCAAATACATGCTAAAATCACACACTAAAGCCCAGCCATTTATCATAAACAAGTCAAAAAGTTTGAAAAGAGTACAACACAAACTGAATCAAGACAGATCAGTGAAAACAATATGGCCTCAGAGTGTGAAACTTATGCTGAAAACCAAACGGTGTAGGGGATTCAGACACCATCTTGGGCATTTAGATTCAAATCAAGCTCAGACTGAAAGTAGTTATTCTACCATCTGCATGGAACCAATGAAGAAACAGCGAGTGCAATTCTATAGCACAACCAATTTACAATTCAGCAATGCATAAAGTGGCAATGAGAACAACTTGGGTGAGCAACTCAAGAAACTTGTGTTGGTGCACTTACTCTTGATTGAAAGGGAAAAAATACTTGCATTTATAGACCGCCTTTCACAACCACAGAGCTGTCCCAAAGCACTTTACAGCCAATAATGTACCTTTGAATTGTAGTCACTGTTGTTGGAAACATTGCAATAAATATGCACACAGCAAGCTCCCACAAACAACAATGTGATAATTACCTCAATCTGTTTTTCTATGATGCTGATTGAGTGATAAAGATTGGCCTGGACACCGGAGATTACTATCCTGCTCTTCTATGAAATAGTGGCATAGGATGTTCTATGCAAGCTTGAAGGGACGCCATCTGAAGGAGGACGCCTCGAACAGTACAGCATTCCTTCAGTACTGAGTGCCAGCCTTCATTTGGTGCTCAAGTCCTAGAGGGGGATTTGAATCTTCGTCTTTCGAGCCACTGAGCAAAAGATGACCATCCTGACTTGTAAATATATTATTGTTCCTTCACTGTGGCTTGGTCAAAAACCTGGAACTTACTTCCCAACAGCATTATGGGTGTACCTTCACCACATGAACTGTAGCTGTTTAAGAAGACAGCTTACCACCAGCTTCGAGGATAATTATGAATAAATGCTGGCCTAGCCAGCATGCCCACATCTGTGGAAAAAAAGTCCAATTTCCTGCTATCCTCTGGAAATGCAGATTTAACCAGACAGGATATGATTGCCACTTGAAGCTGCAGTATGGACATGAAGATGATGAGCAGTTGATTCATGATAAAACATTCAGTTTCATTACCTAATCGACTGGAGTGCTAATAAAGCTGTTAGGGAGGAAGGTAAGCTCATAAGGAGAATTAGTTTCCACTGAGGTGTTCTAATTAAATGGTTTTTACTGGGATGGATGAAAGGTTAATGATGTTGAAAGATGAAAATTACATGTGGAAAGTGGATATGAAGGGTAAGCTGACAGTTAGCTTCAGGAAATGCCAGATCCTTCTCAGCATGACATACATATGTGAAAAGTGGGTGGACTATACAGATCTCTGCTCCATGTGGCATGACATCTTGCACTGCTGCCGTTTTGTTCAGTTGTGCTAGTTTTGCTTTATGAATAGTGCTCAGGTGAATGAGAGATGCAGACTGTTACTTTTCTTGGTGCATCTGATTCCACCAAAACCCCGAATACCCTGCAATCAAAATTAGCTGCATCAGGGAGGCACAGGATATCAATTGAGAGTTATTATCATGGTGCACCCTTCAGTAGAATAACCTGACAATACTCACTATCTGACCTCGTGCATGATAATAATGAGAAAGCTGGTCGATAGCTTGAATTGTCCATGGAACTGTGCTCAACAAGGAGTCTCCTTTAGGATAGGGAGAAGGAACAAAAGACTATTGGAGAAGACCGATGAGAGAAAAGAGAAATACTCAATTCAAATGAATTTACCTGAATGGTGTATCGAAATAACTGGTCAACTTTTTAAATATTGCTCAAAAGTATTATTTTCCTTAGAACTCCCTTCTCCAATCATATTTTAATAATTTTTTTGGAATTAGAGAATCTTAGATAGGAAAATGTTATGCGATTCTCCCATTTTTTTTTAAGTGCTCCTGTCAGCAGAAATACCAGAGTATTGCAAGATGAAAAACATACCATCTAGCCCAGCTTGAGAGATTGGGGCCCCAATCTCAGCATTCAGAGACAGGCCCCCTTCTCCCTCACCACTGACATGGTGACCCCCTGCTAACAAGGAGAACACCCCCAACGCCTCAGCATAAAGAGGTATCCTTTCCCCCAACGTTAAAAGAATGGGTCACCCCCCCAAACCACGCAGGCATGAGAGTGACCAACCCAACCCTTCCTCAAGAGAGACACTCCGATATGGGGTCTCCTCAGGCTCTGCCCCCCCTCTGGCCCTACCCCTTGGCAGTGCCAATCTTGTACTGCCCCCTGACCTGGCGCCATTGACTCCAAGGGAGGGGAGGGGGGGGGGGGGAGACAATGAGGTAGGTTTTGTGCGTGCCTCTCTACCACTGCCAAGCTGCAGAGGAGGGTCCCCCGAGGGACCTGGGGGTTGAGTGGGCATGAGCTGGGGGGAAGCAGTTGACCTCAGATCTCATGGCTGGACTGCCTCTTTTTGCCCAGGGAAAAGTGGAAATCACTCTTGGCATGGTGATCTCAGGCAGTTTTTTGTCAAAATCTTTAATCTTGTCTATATACTGTGAAACGTTTGAAGTGGCCTACTCACTTTAACATCCATTCCCACTGGACACCTGGAAGCCTTCATAATCACCGCAGCACTCCATTCTATAGAAGATTCCTTGCTCTCTCTCAGAAGCCCCAGGTGAGAGTGACCCCTTTGAAATGCACTGACTGACAGGAGACGTCAGTTTCATGAGGGGAATTCCTTTTTTTCGCCTGAATGAGCAGCAGGTTCAGCCTGGCCACTTTGAACTGCTCTGATTGACAGCTCCAGAGCAGATCAAACAGTTCATTGTTCATACAATCCAAAGAGCCTCAAGAACTTCCTCTTCTCTCCATACCTGCTTACTCAGCCTCAATACTCCCCCCCCCCCCCCCCCCCCCCAAGATTGAGCATTCCTGGAAAGCTCAAAGGCTCCGGAGGCAATCTTACCAGAATTTTACAAAATTTCAATTCTGGCAAGAAAACTGACATGACGTTCACCAGCTTCACTGACGAGTTTTCTCTCCAGATTTTGAGCCCTGAGCGTGAAGAAGAGGGGGCTGGTTTACGCCATCACTCGGCCGAGGTAGGGACTCTAAGAGGCAGCAACAGGCTCAGCTGAGATAAAGGTGCTATCTTTAAAGGGAGCCCTCATTGGAAAACAAAGCCTATAACACCACGCCCCACCCAACTATGATCATCACTGGCATCCCCATTCCCCTCCCACAAACATCTCCGGCATCCCCATTCCCTCCAGGAACATCACCGACATCCCCATTCCCCCCCACAAACATCTCCGGCATCCCCATTCCCCCCACGAACATCACCGGCATCACATACCTGCCCTCACCTCTGCAACAATCATGGCCAGCAACCCCCCCATCTCCAAACCTCATCGCGAGGCACTCTCATCTCCCCTCAGTGCCTGCTCTGTCCCACCACAGAAGAGTCCCCACTCATTGAGGCTCCCCCTGGGGCCTATCTCTGGCACTGCCCCAGCACAGGCTGGCAATGTCAGGCAGCATTGGCAGGGCACTGCCTGGCCATGTCCTGTTCCCCTGACCTTTGGATCCCCAGAGAGATCCCTTCGACAGGTTTACATCTGGCCAGACCTATCGAGAACATCACCGACGGGACGTCACATCGGCAAGCTATGGAAATTTGTTTTGGGGGGCGGGGAGGGGGGGGGGGTGTATAATTATATTTAAATTTAGTGAAATTTATTAAAATCAGGCTCTTGTTCATTATGGGGTTGAACCTGAAAAGGAGCACCTTCATTGAGACTGAAGATGGTTTTCCCAAACGTGGCCACATTTCTATGTGTAGTAATTATTTGCTGGATTTAGCTCAAAGTTGTATAATATTGGATGCTGTTTGGGAACAAAGGAGCGTCTCAAAGTTCAGGGAACGTAGATAGTTGGAAACCATGGGGCAAATTCATGTAATACTGTGAGTTTATAACCATCAGTGTATTTATGTGTTGCAGCGTGTTATAGTCTTCCTTTTTTTTCTTTTACATGAATAAATATTCTTTATTAACTGTTCACTCAAAAGACTGGACTATTCCTCCCTGGTTCACATATTTTTCTCACAATTGAAACCATACACAATTAAGAACTGGTGTTCCAAGTTACCCTTCTGGGTTTTGGGCTACTCTCACATTTAACCTCTTTTGTTGGGATAGTGATGGTTTAAGCAATTTATATTTGTATTGAGTGTGTTAGAAATAAGGTACAAGTTTTCTTTGCCCATCTGCATTGAGTACTAAGGAAAGCTTCAGTTTGGCTTTGTGTTAAACAAAGATGCCTACAGATTTACTTTCACTTTAAACTTTGCTTGCATTGCAAGGTTTTACAATGTAAAAGCAATTACAGGCTTTTAAAAAATCTAATATGTTGCTTAGCAACCTGAGAAGGCAAAAGCAGTTAAGAGTTCAGTTTAAACCAGGCAACAAGCTTTCCACAGAAACTGCCAGTACAGGCAGGACAATATGGAGGGACGGAAAGCAAGTCCCAGAAGCTAAAAAAAAAGGAAGTCCCAGAAATTAGGGAACAGGACAGAGGAAGGTTCCAGGAGGACTGTAAAGTTAAAGGAACAAGGTCCTGTTTGGTGAAATTAAAGCAAAGAGCAGAGAAAGAGCTCTGAATTAAAGAGGCAGCTGCATGGAACAAATTCAAAGTCTGCTTGTAACAACTGAAAACATCCATAGTGATCCCAAAGTTAGTGACAGCTTAAAAAAACATGTGAAGCAGTGGTGTTCTGTTGGCATAGCTGGGTACCTGAGAGATTGTTTGGAAGTTAAATACACATGGTGAACCAGGACAGAGGAAGACTGAAAGGAGAGGCTGAAATCCTGAATGTGGACCTTTGGTGAAGGCATCTGGGAGAAAGGGTTGTTTGGGAGAAGATTCCAAATGTGGACTTAGAGGGTGATGTCTGGGTTCCCCATGTGAAAGCCAGGGTTCCATTGAGACCAGTTGGCTCACAATGAGACAAGCATGGTGGGTTTGGATGAGAAATCCACAAAAGTTGTTTTGGCTGGCATCTTGGGGCCTGATTTTACCATTTTCATTCTAAGTGCCGAATCTGGGCGTAATGCAGATCCGACTTAGAAATCTGCTTTCCGGCTCCCCCAAACGCTCTCAGCCATCTCCAGTCCCATTCGCGCCGTGGGCGGGGCTTCGCGTGGCCGAAACGATCGGAGCTCAGAACTGCGCATGCGCAGTTTGAAAAAAATTTGAAAAAGCGCGCCCGTGTCAGATCATTTGCGGGCCACAGAAAGCGGAGAAAGCGGCCCGGGAGCGACGGCCCCCACACACATCACTGTCCCCCTTATCCACCCCCCCACTACCCACACACATCACTGTCCCCCTTATCCACCCCCCCCCCACTACCCGGACTCATCGCCACCCCTTCCCCCTCCCCACCGATCGCCCGCAGAGTGGCAGCGGACCCCCCTACCCCCCACCACCAGAGATCCATCTGCCCCCCCCCCACCCCACCAGTGAGCGATCAGGCCTCTTCCCCCCCCCCCCCCAGACAACGATCTGGCCTCACTCCCCCTCCCTCAGAGAATGGTCTGGCCTCACACCCCCCCGCCCCCCCCCCCCAGCATACAACGATCTGGCCTCACTTCCCTCCCCTCCCCCCCCCCCAAACAATGAACTGGCTTCACTCCCCCCCCCCCCCAAGAGAATGGTCTGGCCTCACTCCCCCTCCCCTCCAGAAGAACATCTGACCCGCCACCTCCTCCCTCCCCACCAGACAACGATCAGTCCTCTCCCCCACCACCAGACAACGGTCGGCCCTCTCGCCGCCCTCCCCCCCCCCCCCCAGAGATACATCTGACCTGCCTCCTCCTCCTCCCCCCGCAACCAGATAATGATCTGGCCTCACTCCCCTCCTCTCCCCCCCCCAAACCAGAGAATGATTTGACCCGCCTCCTCCCACCACTGATCTGAGTCAAAGAGCCGTTGGAAACACTGAACGTGCCCTTCAGGAGCTGGAGCGTCCGTTTCAGACTTTTATTTAGCAGGTCCATTACGGCACGGTTCCGGATTGGCAAACACGGTGGTAAAGGGGGAAATGCTGATAAGGTTGGGCGGACAGTTCATTAATTCAATTTAAATGCATACAAATGCATTTAAATCATTGTTGCGCCCGTTTTGGGCACGAATCAAAGCCATTCCCGGGTTTTGGTAAAGTGGCAATCTGCGCAGATGCGGATCACGATAGTGGCCTCTCACCTGACTTTACCATCCCTTGGTTTCAGAGTGTGGTGTGTCTGACCACATTTCACCTATTAGTTTACATAGACTGTGTACATTAGAGTACAAGAGATATTTTGTAACAAATCTGTATCAATCTGTTATGGTGTTGCTGGGGTGAAGGAGCAGTGTTTTATAGTTAACCTTTTCTTCTCTAGTATATGTTTATTCTTTTGTTAAAAGTTAATCAGCAGTCCTGTAACACTGTTCATACAATCTCCAAACAAAATATAAAAGTTTGTGGGCAGGATTCTCTAGCCTTCCTGCAGCATCTTTCTCACGGCGGAGGCAACACACCATTGGCCAGCAGTGGGGTCTTCTGGTCGCACCGCTGTCAATGGGATTTTCTACTGACTCCACCCCAAGCTGCTGGGCAAACTGGGGCAGGAGTGTGCCATCGGCAGGATCAGAAGATCCTGTCAGCATGAACAGCCGGAAAGTTCCAGCCAGGATCTATTGAGATGCGTTCCACTCTGGGACCCAACTGCCCAGCAGCTGAGATCGTATCATTTTCAAATGGGAGTTGGACATGCACCTGAAGAAATAAAATTTGCTGTGCTACAGGGAATGGGCAGAGGGAGTGGGGATAGCTGCATTGCTCTTGCAGAGAGCTGGCATGGGCACAATAGCCAAATGGCCTCCTCCTGTGTTGCAACCATTCTATAATTCTATGGATACTATCAACAGTTTGGTTGGTGGACATGTATATCAGATACAAAATATGGTCTTATGACTTTAATTCATGGATGTTTAAAGTTTCTTACTTATCAATATGACAAGTTATGTTAATTCAGCTAAATGGCCTTTATAGTGGTTAATCAAGCCAGAAAGTTGGTTTCCGCAAAGTGGCTTGATAAAATTAATGTAGACATTAAATGCAACAAGGATACATTGAGTAGTTCAAAATGTTCTAAGTCTAAGAACTTCAATTAAAATTGATCCTTATTTTGGAAAATTAGCATTAAAAATGCCTAAAGTATAGTGAAGGGTTCAACTGTGCAGTTTGCTGGCACACTGCAGCTTAGTAGCTCTTATGTCAAGTTTATTACTGATGAGGGTGTTAAACAAAGACAAGCCTCATCCTTATCATTATAAGTGGCTGTGGAGGAACTTGTATAGGACTTCAGCAAAAGAGGTCAACATGTAGCATTCTGTGCAATAATTAGAGTCTGCTTAGAAAATGAGGTTGCCCAAGGTCTAAGATTGTCTCTCATTTGTACAATGTAGTGTTTTGTAATGGGTAAGGAGCACCAGAGATGAGTAAAAATGTAAAACAGCACAACAAAATAAACATACTAGGTTGTTGCAGGTATCTAAAGTTTCATCCAGAAGGTTTACTGGAACTTATGACAATGGGTTTAATTAAATTTGTCAAATTACCTCAGTACTGAGTTGTCCGGTCCTAGTGTCAAGACTGTAGCCTCTGTAGCCTGGAGGGATAACAGCTTAGCCAGTGCTTCTGAAGTCTTACTCTACAATAAAAAGCACAATTAGGAGCTGTGATGTTACCATCAAAACAAATTCCTGTTTGTTTGCAATATCTATTCACTTGCTCCAACCCTTGCATTCTTCCATTTCCTTTACTTTCCCTTTATATTATCTTGCCCATTTCCTTCCTTTCCACTTTAATTTAGCACCTAATGCACCTGACAGTCTTCCGATTAATGACTCTCTACTCTGGAGATGGAATTCCTGTCTCTCAAACATTCCCAACTTCTGTGTACAGAAGCTGCATTAATGCCACAAAATGCTGGTAATACTCAAAGTAGAGGAACAAGGTGCTGGTGACAACTACTGGAAGCACCATTGCACTAATTTGTCTCAGCAAATACTGACACAGTAATCAGGTTCTGAAAGCGATGACCAGCAGCATGTATGCACTAGTGGGTAAAGACATCATCTGTAGTAGCCATAGAGACCAGAATATCCCAGGTTCTCATCATTGCCAATGCTGAATTAACTGATCAAAGTGCAGCCATCATTTGGAGTGCTATAACTGGACATGGCTTGTGCGAGGGAGAGGAAAACTCAGCCAATGTTCACATTCTCTGTTATATGATGATCCATGCTGGAAAGTGCAGATGTGGGAACATAAAATGAGAACATTCGACTTGTGATGACTTGCCAGTCTAGTATCTTACTAATGCTTAAATTAGGAACTTTCTGTTTTCTTTATTCTGTCATGGGATGTGGGTGTTGCTGGCAAGGCCAGCATTTGTTGCCCATCCCTAATTGCCCCTGACCTGAGGGCTTGCTAGACCAAATGTGTGTACACTTAAGAGCCAACCATATTGTTGTGGGTGTGGAGTGTAGGCTAAATCAGCTAAGGACAGGAGATTTCCTTCCCCAAAGGGCATTAGTGAACCAGATGGGTTTTTACGACAATACATGAGTTGTCATGGTCACCATTACTGAGACTAGCTTTCAATTTCAGATTTATGAATTGAATTGAAATTCTTAGTCACTCTAGTGGGATTTGAACTCAGTGTCCCCAGAGTATTAGCCTGAGCCTCTGGGTTATTTGACCAATGACATTATCACTACGTCACCGTCTCTTCTAACTATAATAAAAAGTGAACAGGTAATAAAAGAGAAGATTCACTCTAAGCATTACATGTTCAGCAAACGTTATGGATCATTTTCTTACAGAAAATAACTGATAAATCACCGAAGCGAATTTTTACCTTTGCTATATGTTCCAGCCATCTCCCCAATGCAATGAAGACAAACAACATTGGTGGAGTATCAAAGAATGTCATTGGACTTTGTTCTGCCTTTTCAGTAATGGCCACAATAAGTATCACACAGGAATATAAATACGCAATGCTGGTAGCCAGAACAATGAGCACATCCATGTTGGCAGTTTTGTGCTTCAGAGATTTGTAGGCTTGAACGTAAAAGTACCAACCTCCGATAAACTTTAAAAAAACATGTTAATTAGTAGTACCACTTCAATTAAATATATGCAATAAAAGTATATACAATTACTGTAGAATGAATAACAAACATTCTACAGCCTTCTATTTTCACACATCACTTGTCAGGAATTCAAACTGCATTGAAATATTAGGATTATCTGCTGCATTATTTACCATTGAGGCCCCCCCCCTTCCCCTCCCCCGGAGGTAGAGGGCAGGGAGGGGTACCCTGAGGGAGCGCCAGCCTGCCAGTGCCAATGGGACACCAGTGCCAAAGGGGCAGGGCATCCACTGAGCACTCTGCAATGGGATCACTGGGGGAGGGAGGAGGCACGCTCCCCTTTGCCGGCACGAATCTCT